>NW_005054445.1:1114652-1135063 GCF_000277835.1 Geospiza fortis
GGGGCTGGAACACTCACTGAAAGCTCTGGGTTTGCATTTCCCCGTGCTGCCCTCAGTGCCCAGCCAAGGGGAGCCCAGTGATTCACCTGAGTTCAGTTTGCAGTGCACACCCTTACAGAGGAGGTGGTTCAGTTCTTCCAACACTGTGCTGCACCTGAGACCCCCCAAAGGCAAAATAACCCGAGCTGACACTTAAGGACACTGCTCCATCCTGGTCCAGGGAAAATGCCAAAGCCAGCTGGATTTCCTCAGCAGCATTGCATGGAGTGGCCCGGAGCTCTGCAGGGATGAGTGACCAGCAGAGGGGTTTGTGTCACTGCCCTGCCTCTGCCCTGCCTCTGCTTCTGATACAGGGCTCCAGCTCATGAAATGCCCACCTGTGCTAGGTAGGCTTAAAGTGTGTTAAAAGGTAACATTGTTTTCAATCCATTATTTACCAAAACTCACATTTTATTGGTGCTTCCAAGGTTAAAACACCCTACACAGTTTAAAGCCTGATATTCAGCATGTAGACACAGGCAAGTCTAATCCTGCTAAATCTGATTTTTTTTCCAGCTCTCTCTCCCTGTTTCTTTTCCCTTAAATCCCCAGCTGAAGATGGCAACTCTTCCCCACAATAACAGCTAGCAATGCTAGGCTGCATCCTGATGGCCTGTGCTGCCAGAACCAGACCCTGCTGTTTGAAATATGAAAATACCTCACTAGGAAACAACCTTTGAAATGGCACAATATATCTGACATGAGCTTGCAGCCTCTGGATTGTTCATTTACATTCAAAGGAAGCTTGGAGTGAGAGAAAATTCTGCCATCTGGCTGAAGGTAGATCAGCCCAGAGCAGTGGTGGGCAGGTGCTGACATCCCAAAGGGTCTGTCCCAAGGGGCAATAACTCTGGGCTTTCCCAGCTGAGCTGCAAAGGCTGAGCAGGCCAGACCAGCTCATTCCAGCTCTGTGAGAGCCCAGGAGCAGAGCAGGGACACAGAGCCCTTCAGGCTCCTCAGTGCTCCCCACTGGAAATCAGATGAGAGCTGACAAGAGCAGCAAAGCTCTGTTTGAGGAGGCCCAGGCTGCTGGTGTCAGTCCCAGGGACAATCACACCAGGCTGCCTGCACAGACATGGGGAGCTCATCCCCTCCCAGACAAATGCTGTATTTACTTGTTCTCCAAAGCAATCATACTGAAAGGAAAACATTGAGTGAGCTATACAGCAGGCATCTCCAAAATATCATCTATGTTTTCAAGGAAGAGAAAATAGACAAGATTAGATTTTGAAAGCACTAGATTAGTGCAATGCCTACGAAACCCAGGCTCTTGTCCTTCTAGAATACAAAGTCTGCTGGGGTTGCCCTCATGAATTACTTTTCATCTGATTCTCACCACAGCCTTGGCTAGAGAAAAGCACAAGTTCAGTCTCCTCTCTCTCGTATCCAGATATTGCACTGGAAAAACTCCACAGGTCAGAAGCTTCCCCCAGGACCATGGTGGACTTTTCTATAAAAGCAATGAGATGAAGGAGCTTAGGGAGTCAGACATCCTCTTACACAAAATGCCTGGTTTTCTCCTGCTGACATAAGAGCCTGGTTTACCCAGTTTGGTAAAGTTCTGGTTTAACATTTTAGGCCTGTTGAAAGTCCATTAACAGGGCAGGAAATTTACCCCCTTTGGATTTCTTAGGATCTGGGCACCCAAGTCCTCTGGGCTGTTTCCCTGCAGGGGAAGCTGATCTGGAGCAGCTTGTTGCCTTGTCACCAGGCAGATCTGTGTGCACCACATGCTTTACATGTTCCATAACTTACACACATAAAATCCTCTTTTCCCTCAATTTTCCAGCATAATATGCACGTTTCATAATTGTGCAGCATGCAGACTGTCATGGGACAACACAAACTGCACAGGCTGCACAGCTCACCTGCCAACACAACTCTCTGGAAAAATTCCTATTTCTGCCTGGAGGGATGGCTGATTTTATAAAACAAACCAACAGCCTAAAATCCTGCTCCATAAGGGTTTCCACACTAAAACCTGGAATGTACTAACATATGTTTTGTGTGTAAAGTGTGACAGAGCTGTAGTCAGCAGAAACTGAATTCAGAGCTATATACTTTGGGGAACTTTTCCTGATGTGGTTGGAAAAGGATGCTGTCTGCAGAAGGAGCAGATTTATTCAGAGGTCAAGAGCACAGCTCAGTGTTCTGCCTCCTAATGCACAGAGAGGACTTTGCTGGCCACAGAACAGTTGTTGTCTGTACATCTGCTTACAATGTCATTGCTGGGGACTTTATGATACTCATGACAGGTTTTACAGGATTATAATACTGTTTTCTTTCTATTTCAATGGTTCTGGTCGGTGCTAAGTCTGTTCAGAGGGTGATGGTTGCTTAGGAAGAATTCAGAAAGCTTTGCACTTTCAAAGACAGCAAACTACTCCATAAATGTCCTTGTGAAAGATGAGGCAATTCTGGAGACTTTTACAAACAGTGCAAACAATGTATTTAATAGTTACCAAAATGGACTTGAACAATTTGATGACTTTCCAGTCTTAAATTCTAAGAGCCTTTATAGGTGCATTGTAAGGGGCAGTAATTCAGTCTTTCCAAAGCCCAGCCTGGTTAGTCAGGACCACGATGGCAAACTGCTCAGTGAAGCTCAGGCAGATCCAGGGCACAGCCTCCAAACACACATTCTGTGGCATTTGCCAGCTCTGAGGCCAGCAGAGGATGTCAGCTCTGAGGAAGAGCAAATGCAGAAGCTCAGAGCACCCAATGGATGGGGTCACAGTTTGTGCAGCTGCCTGTGGAGCCCAGAGCTGGTGCTGAGCTTTCCCAGCATTTCACTGCCTTTCTGCACGTCCTGAGGAGCCCCATGGCTGCTGCCAGGAGAACCCTGAGGGAAACATGATCATCTGACAAATAGATTACACCTTCTAGCAGTTCCCAGCAGGAGGGAAGTGTTTGCTGAAGGAAAAGTTCTCCCCAGGGCTCTTCAGGCCTGACAGTTTCAATGATGCACTTTTAAAAATTTCCCTTTAAATGTTTCAGTAAAAAATGCCATAAATGCCTTCATGGCAGGAAATTACATATTTAACATAAAGAAACGAGCAGAAATCCCCCAGACCTGCTTTATAATGGATGCAAACCCAGAGAATCCCTCAGCTGAATGCCCAGCCTTGCCAGAAACGTGTCCTGCAGTGTGACACTGCCAGAGCCACCCCCATTTGTCTCTGCCCAGGAGACAAACAGCTCTGCCATCCTTTCTGAAACAGGTAGAATGTGAACTCTAAATGCTGCAGCCTCTAAGGCTCAACAGCTGCATTTTAAACAAAACAAAAAAAAATTAAGGAAGTTCCTCAAGTAGATAAAAGTTGCCTTGGTACAAAGGGAGACGCTCACTCATTAAAAGCACAAAGCCTTCCTCAAATATGTCCTTATGAAGGGAACTGTAAATCCATTTAATTTCTCCATGTATCCAGGCTGGATTTCCTTTTGATCACAGCCACTTGCTCCCTCCCACCCAGCAGGATGGATTAGAGGAAGCACAGCCAGTGCAGGCTTGGACACTCCTCCTGCTCTGCCAAAGGTGTGGAGAGCCAGGAATGATCATTTCATAATGAAAGGAAGAGTATGACCTTGATTCTTTCTTTTCCCCATACTATGTGTAAATACTAAATCCATAACTTGAAGTATTCTTTGAGGAGAAGGGGAAGGGGAAAAAAAGCAAAAAACCAACCCAGATTTGAACAGTATGAAAATGAGTTCTGGCTCCTTCTAACCAGAAATGGGGGCCATGGTGAGCAGGCGAAGCTTTGAGACTTTGAATTACTGAACCATTTTACAATTTGCTGTTTAGGAAAAAAGGTAATTTTCTAGGCTTTAAGTACTAGATACTTTTGATATTTTTCCTTTTTGTCCTCCTGAAATGTCTGTCTTTGCATTTTGCCATTTTTACCTCTTCACAGCGGGTTTTTCTTCTCCTTCCCTTTCCTACATTTGGAATTTATGGGCCCTTTACCATTGAAAGGAAGAAGCCTCTTGCTGCTCTCACAGGCACGGCTTGTTCCCTGAATATTTAAATAGCCCTGCTCCTTTCATGAGCTGTGAGACACCTACATCAAGGAGCAAAGGATCCAAGCAATGACCCTGATATTTAGATCTAAGGAGTTGTTGATAGCCAAGTTCACCCTCAGCACAGCTTCCCTGAATTTGAAAGGCTCACACGTGGCACAGATTTGGTCCTCTGTGTTGAAGTTGTAGGGCTGATCTAGGGATACATAATAAGCAAAGACATTTGAGGCAGTTCAGCATCTTTCAGGGTAAGGATTTTTAGATCTGTACCTTTGTTCCCAAAAGAGTTAAATGAATAATGAAATCTCCCTGCAGTGAGAACAGCTGAACTTAATTCAGAGGAAATTTCTCAAAGAACTGCCTTGGTGCCTTGCAAATGTGCCTGTCAAAAAGGGCTGCTCCTTCCCAGGTATTTGTTTTAGAAATTCCCTGCCTATAGGATTACACAGAGCAGCTCAGGAGAGACTTATGCTTAAAGCAGCTTTTTGTAGGCTTAAAAATTATGCTTTTTTATTAGTGTAAATGTGAAGCACTAAAAAGAGGACTTAACAAAATTAATTTCAAGGTAATAACTCTTCAGATAAACAAAATACAAACTTCTGAAGATCAGTACAATTTGTTTGAGCAGTTATTTCTTTCTTCTCTACATTAACAACCCTCAATTCAGAGTGCATTTGTAAAATTGTCCCTATATCAGATTTGAGGGTTCCATTCTTAGGCTTCAAAAGTTTTGAACAAATTACAAAACAACCTGAATATCTGATTACACAGCACATACCTCGGGAGAAAATTCCATCCTTTGCAGTTTAGAAAGGATGAAGTTAAACCCTGGTGTCATTCCTTACAAGCACAAAGCTGACCTAATAGTGGAATTCTAACATCTTTAACTTGGGCAGAAATAACATTCTTGTCTTCAATATTCAACAGAGAACAGCTAAACTGTATTAACTGCAAGAGTTACTGAAACCACCCTCAACATTTGTAAGGTACTTTGATTTTCAGCTGTCCAGGACTTACAGTGCACATGTAGACATTGTTTTAAAAGGCCACCAGCAAAAAGACATTTACAAAAGTGTAGCATTTTGATTGGACTTTTCAGACCCTAAAAAGATTACCTAAATACAGGACACTTAATCATGATAGTTTTGGTTGGTTGACTCAACTTCCAAGCAAGAAAGGAGGTGTGGAACTACCAAAGCTGAATTCTCCCAGAGAAGCCCTTCCTCTGTCAGTCCCCAGGTTCATTAAACTTTCAGAGCTGATTTCCAAGCTACTGTTTGCTTTTGTGTTTTTGTCAGCCAATCCACAGAAAGAAAACAAATTGGATGGACTAGTTCCAAGCAGCCTACCAATAAAAAATTTAAGCACTACTATCTAGAAGGAAAGTTTAAACAGAATTTTAAACTAAATCAAAATGTCAGAGCAAAGGACCATCAATGTAACGAGCTCTGCTGCGCTGCTCTTTACCCGAGATCTTGCAAAGAACTTCTCCCTCCCCGAGTCTGAGGAGCCACAACTCAGACTCTGATGCCTCTGGAAAGCACAAAAACCAGCCCAGGGCTGCCCTGCTCCCCACAGGTGCCCCTCAGCAGAAAGCCTGGCAGAGGAGATGGTTTCTTTAGGAAAATCCCTGTGGAGGCAGGGGAAGCCTCGCATCTGGGTGTGTGTGGGACTTGGCAGTGCCTGGGAACCCTGCTCTGTTCTGGCTTCAGGGGTGTCTGTAACCCTGGCAGCTGGGCCATGGGGCTGGGTTTGTCTGCAGGAAACCTCCCCATCACTCAGAATTCTGTTCCACCAATTCTGCTCTGCTCCAAGTCCCAGCATAAACACAGCACACAAAAGGAATTGTAGGGTTTTTTCCCCCAAGATAATTAACTCCAGACTGGATGAATCACTTTTATTCTGGAATACAGTTTCTAGGAGAGGTATACAAGGGAAACAACTTTGCTGCATGGACAGGGCTTAAAGAGTTAAACAAAAAAGTTCCAAAGGAACTTCCACATTTCTGCAAAGTACCAGCCCGGTGAAAACCAGCAGCAGATAAAACGACTTGGAGAAAACAAGCTGGGGGAAAAGGTGGCTTTAGGGATGGCTGTGAGAGTGAAAGGCAGGGATGTGAGAGCTGCAGAGCATTTCTAAAAATCACTCCGTGGTGTTCCAGCTGAGTTGAAAAATGAAAAGCAAAGCACTGGGCTTTACAGCACCCTCGGCATTGTTTGTTTTGTCTGCCAAGTCTGTTCCTCTTCCTTCAATGGAGTGCTTGTGGTTTGGCAGTGACTTTTCAGCCGTTTCTGTCTGTCTCCATCTGAGGCCCCAAACTCGTGTTTGTGAAGTGTCACATAAGTGGAAGTTTGTTCTGCTGTTCCCCAGCTTCAGCAGAGTGAGAGTCTTTGTGCCTCACTATTTATGCCATTTCAGCAAGCACTTAGAGAATGAAAACATCAGCTCTCCCATCCAGGCACGGAGACTGGGAAAGCAGAGTTCAGTTCTGAAAACACAAACACAGGAGGCAAAGCAGGAGCTCAGCAATGCCTGCCCCTGACAGGAGCCAGACCTGGCCCTGCTGTGCATCACCTGTGACTGAGCTGTGCATCACCTGTGCATCACCTGTGCATCACCTGTGACTGAGCTGTGCATCACCTGTGCATCACCTGTGCATCACCTGTGGCCCAGCTATGGCCCAGCTGTGACTGAGCAGTGTCCCACCTGTGTCCCAGCTGTGGGTGCTGGGTTCTCAGAATCTCTGCTGGTCAGAATGCCCCCGAGATGTGTTAGAAAGTCTCTTTTCCCGGCCCAGCAGTCAAAGGAGGAGTCAGGATTCTTCAGCTGTGATTTTCAAGGTTGTTTATTTTTCTGTTATCTATAACATTCTTTCCCTGGCCTGCTGAGGTCCTTTCAGCAGGTCAGTCTGAGGCACACTACCCACCCTTGGGCTGGTGTCAACATTTTATACTAAAAACTATGTGTGCTGTATTTACAATAATTTTCCAATACCTATGTTAGACAGTGTGTTCCTACTCTAAACCAATCCAGAAGTGCCAGCATCACACAGAACATGGAGGCTAGGAGGGAGAAAGAAGGACAGGGCATGCCCAAATTCCTCCATCTTGGGACCTCAAATCTCCATTTTAAAAACCCCAAAATTCTACTTTTCACCCTGTGATAAACTAACTATCATTCTACTCAAACTCTTGTGGCTTGTAGTTCTTCATATAAGGTTGGTAAACTTTTCCATGGGTCAAAGTCAAAGTCACAGGTGCCTTTGTCAGGGTCTGGGAGCCCTTGCCAGGAGCTCGAGCCCTGCAGGGCAGTCAGAGAGATGTCCTGGGTTCCCACCCTGGTCCCTGAGCAGTCCTGTGGCCATCACCCCCCAGCCCCATGGTGCCACAGTGCCCACATCCCCCTGGAGCTCCTTTCCAGCCTTCCCCAGCATGGAATCACTCTGTGTTCCAAGCATTCAGTTTTCATGGCCCAGATGAAAGTAGAAAACTGAATGCAAACCCTGCCAGTTTCCATACTGGTTATTCCCACTGCTTACACAGAATGGAGGACTCTCAGTGTGTATTTTGTAAGGAATTTCAGTCATTCTCACCAGATAACAGACCCTATAATTCCAAAGGTTTGCCAAATTCTCCTCCTCTACATCCTAGTGGAGGGGAAGCAAGTAAAACTTATAACCCCTTAGACTGTGATAGCTGATCCTTCTTTGTGTGGCTTTTGATAATGCAAGTGCAAGCACTTGTTAAAATATGGTGTATGAAACATCAGGATTCAGAGCAGCTCTTTGCGAAATTACAGGAAATTTGCAATTAAATTTGATCATCTGATAATTCAAAGTTCAGTTTGAAAGCCATTTTTCCTTATAGAGGAGATTTAATCCAACACATAACACATGGTTAAGGGAAACTTTTAAGAAAGCACTAGCAGATCTGCTTGGATCTCAGGTTCTTTAGTCTTTAACAACCCTCTAAATGACAAATACAGTTATGCTTGTGTCAGGAGCCAGCACATCCCTCTGGCTGTCCTGAGCAGCCCAGACCCTGCCCAGGGGCTCAGAGACCCTGGCACAGAGCCCAAGATGCCCCTGTGGGTTTGATTGTGTAGCTAATTACCAACCTTAGGTGAAGATCTGCAAGCCATGACAAATTAAGTAGAATGACAGTGAAGTTATCATGGGGTGGAAAAGTCGATTTTGGGTTTTTAGAATGGGGGTTCAGGGGCGCAAGATGGAGGGATCTGGGCATGTCCAGCCTTTCTCCTTCTTCTTCTTGGCCTCCATCTTCTGCTGTGATGTTGGCACTCACAGATTGGTTTAGAGTAGAAGCTCACTGTCTAACACAGGTGATAGGTATTGGGAAGTAATTGTAAATATTGTACACGTAGTTTTTGGTATAAAGACATAACACTGCCCTGGGGGCAGGCAGAGTGCCTGGAACTGTCCTGCTGGATGGACCTCGGCAGGGCAGGAGAAAGAATTTTATAGATAAGGAACAATAAACAACCTTGAGACCAAGAAATGAAGAGCTCTGACTGCTTCTTTGACCGCCGGGCTGGGAAAAGAGATTTTCTAACTTATCTCGGGGTCACTGTGATGAGCAGAGGTCCTGACATGCTTGCATGACCCCTCTGTCCAGGACCAGCTGAGATTGAAGAACGAGTCATTGCTGTTACTGCTTGTTTTCATTGTGGTTCTTAAGAAAGGCATCCAATGATTCAATTTTATCTGCACTTCTATTAACTACAATTAGTTACACTAAAGAAACTGCTCTGTTCTCTGGCACTTTTAAGGTTCATGAACCTGCAATACAAAGAGTTTGGTGGTTCCCTGGGAATTCCCAGGTGAGCACTGTCCCTTTTCAAGTGACCAGCCTGGCACAACACCCTTTGGTCATATTTTAGCTTTAATGTCACTGCTAAGACATGGATGATTTACTTAGTTGCAATTTTGGCTCATATGGACTTGATTGACTGAAGTGCTTCATAAGCAATAGTGAGGTCAGGCTTTGGAAGTCCCTGAGAGCCAAAAGTGGGACCATGACCTGGCAGAGCTGACACTGAATCCTGCCTGACTTTAGGGCTTGCTCCAAAGCAATCAGCAGATCTGCACGTTGGTAATTCCTAATAAATAAAATTTATTTGAGATGTTACTGTGAGAGCACAAGTACCTCTGACAGGTGACATTCAGCTCAGAGAGCAGGCTGTGGGCACAGTCTGATGGAAAATCTGCCACTCAGCTCGGGGGAACCCCCGACCCTTCCCTCAGCCCAAACCAGGCTGCCCCATCCAGGGCCATGCTCCAGCCCTTCTCCCATCAGGGCAGTTCATGGGGAGCGGCAGCAACCTGCCAGGAACCTGCTTCTCAGTTATTTCACACTTTGAGCAAATCATGTTCATGAAATTATTATTTCTTCACATTTCACTCTTTTGCTTTCTGCTGGTTTTAGGTACTGGTTTTGTATTTTCTGGCCCCAGTGGCCCAGCACAGGCTCTGGGCTGCCCAGGGCAGCAGACCAGGCTGTCACCTTCCCAAGGATTACACATCAGCCTCATGTCCAAATAGGCTTATTGGAGTTTATCAACAAGGCTAGGCAAGGATATTACACCAAAAAATGTTCCTTTTAGGCTGACTGCTCCAAAGCCTTCAGTAAACTTCCCTCTGAGTGTGCATTTCATATTTGAAATATTCACCAATATCTCACTGCTTTGGAGAAACATTCATTGTTTTAAAGGCTTTCCCAACAGCCATGTTAGAGGTACACACCTTGAGACAGACTCCTGCCATAATTGAGCAATCTTTCCAAGACTGGTGGGACCTCAGACCTTGCCAGAGCCCAGGCAACACCACCATTCTGCCCATTACAAATCTACTTCAGATTTCCGTGTTTCCAGCTATTAATCTGCTTTGTGTGCAGAGTTCTGTAAAACACTGCTGCTATTCAAATGATCAACCCTGTTGGCAAGAAGGCAGCTGCTGTTAGAGCTGCTCCTTTTCCCTGACAAGCCCCTCCTGCTGTGACATTACCTGACTGACGTTAATGAGCCCATCCCTGAACGCCCAGGGTAAATCAGCTGCAGTGGGGCGCACTGAGGTTTGGACCTCACTTAACCTGCAGTGAGCCAAAGGTTTGGTTCTCTTCACCTCATTGATGTAAATCACCTTTTGAAGCCCCTGAAATTTTAGCTCATTTCAAATCAATAGAATTCTTCCCAGTATTTTCACTGGGCCCTGTATCAAAAGTGTAACATCTCACCAGTCCTGAAGTAATTTTAATCTAGAAATTGTTTCCCCAAAGCTTGATAATGATTTAAGGTACAAGCAGATTTTTTTTTTTTTTTTTGAAACTTGATAAAAAATAGCTCAAAGGCAGGTAGCTCTAAAATTAATTGTTGTGCTTCACTGAGGCTGTCACAAAACCCAGAAATCTTGTTCTCTTTCCTGTACTGCACACACAGTGGATTTCAAAGCAATCTATATTTATTTGCTTGCTCTTTTTCTGTAAAAAAACCAACAAATTATTATAATGCACATCTAATACCTTATTAAATTAGATGTCACCTGCTCTTTGAGTGAGAGGTAAAAATCGAGTTCTGTGTAGTCAGAGGCACAAACTCAATCACGTATTAATGGCTGAATTACTTTCAACAATAAGATACTAAGACCAAGCAAAATGTCCAAGGTCACTCCACTCCAGATGGCACTAATATATTTACAGGACTGATGCCTCCTGGCATTTTCAATTTCTTATGTTTTTGGAACGAGTCAAATTGAGGAGCTGGCAACTGCAATTTGCCCACAAAATTAAATTTAAAGGATTATAACTCCAGTTTTAAGCAGTGATTTGACTGAATTGATGTGAAACCACTACTTCCAGCTCTTGATTTCCACTGAATGATGACCACAGCATATCACAAATTCAATCAGGACAAAACAGAGTGGTTATCATAGAAAGGTTTTTTCATGTCCACAGCCACTGAACTAAGCCTCAGCTCTCAGAGCCAGCAATCAGGAATATGACAAAAGGACCCACACCAAATAACTGCTCCTGATATGGGGTCCTGAAGCAGTGTGCCTTCCTCCTCAGCAGGGGAATTTCAGTGGCAGGGTTGCACCTGGGCAGGGATGCTCCAGCAGTGCACTGCCCACAGAATTCCAGCTGTCCGTGCTCCTGGAGGAACATGGAAGCCCAAACTGGCTCTGTGCTCCTGGAGGAACATGGAAGCCCAAACTGGCTCTGTGCTCCTGGAGGAACATGGAAGCCCAAACTGGCTCTGTGCTCCTGGAGGAACATGGAAGCCCAAACTGGCTCTGTGCTCCTGGAGGAACATGGAAGCCCAAACTGGCTCTGTGCTCCTGGAGGAACATGGAAGCCCAAACTGGCTCTGTGCTCCTGGAGGAACATGGAAGCCCAAACTGGCTCTGTGCTCCTGGAGGAACATGGAAGCCCAAACTGGCTCTGTGCTCCTGGAGGAACATGGAAGCCCAAACTGGCTCTGTGCTCCTGGAGGAACATGGAAGCCCAAACTGGCTCTGTGCTCCTGGAGGAACATGGAAGCCCAAACTGGCTCTGTGCTCCTGGAGGAACATGGAAGCCCAAACTGGCTCTGTGCTCCTGGAGGAACATGGAAGCCCAAACTGGCTCTGTGCTCCTGGAGGAACATGGAAGCCCAAACTGGCTCTGTGCTCCTGGAGGAACATGGAAGCCCAAACTGGCTCTGTGCTCCTGGAGGAACATGGAAGCCCAAACTGGCTCTGTGCTCCTGGAGGAACATGGAAGCCCAAACTGGCTCTGTGCTCCTGGAGGAACATGGAAGCCCAAACTGGCTCTGTGCTCCTGGAGGAACATGGAACCCCAGACTGGCTCTTTGCTCCCAGGGTTTGGACTTGTGCACAGGCAAACCCATTCTTTTCTCACTGCTGTGCCAGAATCTCCAGGATCCTCTGCCAATCCAACCAACGATTGGCTTCAGAGGCAGCCAGGCATGGCAGTGCCCAGCTGGATGCTGCCCCAGATCCCAGCCACAGGAGCAGCTGTCCTGGGAGGGCACAGCCTGAGCTGGCCTGCTCAGGGTTTGTGCTGCACCCTGAGGGGCTCCAGGGCACTCTGTCCTGGGGGACAGGACACCAGCAGGAGGGGAAGAGAAGCCCATTGATTACCCAACACAAAAATGCAGACTTCCAGCTCTGTAAAACTAAATAATGCCCAGAACTGAGTGTTGGAAACCACATCCCTGAGCTTTCTTTCTCAAGCTGAGCACTGTAGTCTGATTTTTTATAGATATGTAAGAGTTTGTGTTCACATATATATTTAATTATATGCTACTGTCACATTTCAGGTAGGAAAAATACTGGGTTTGACTTATTCCTAGGGTTTCTTCGGCAGAATTTCCTGCAGTTTCCTTCTCTTTCAGCACTTTGGGTCTGAGGTTTGTGGTCTGGGTTGTTTGCACAGGCAGCAAGCACAGGCAGGCAGTGACAGACTGTCAGCACAGCTTCAGAAATCAGAGATGCAAAGGAAGAACTTTGCTCTGTGCTGTTCCATCCTGTCCCAGCAGAGCTCCAGAGCCTCCTGGCGATGTCAGTGGTGGAGTCCTGTGCTTGGGGAAACCTTCCAGAGCTGCTGAGCCTCACTGGGGAGCCAAGGCAGCTCATTCCTTCCAGGCAAACTTCCTTTGCCCACCAGCACCTCTCAGGGCAGCTGCTGCAGCTGCTGGGCTGAAATGCCAGCCAGTTGTTCCAAAAGATTTACCAGCAAACCAAGTAAAATGCAGTTTCAAACTGCCTCTACCTCCAGGTTACTCTATATGGGCTTTGTATGAAAGCATGGATATTTAATATTCTCCTTCCTACCCATCCTTCTTTCCAGTGCCCACAGAATACCCACATATTGCCATATTTGCCTTTTTTCCCTGTCACTGAGGCTCTTCCCTCTCTGGCTTCCGACCTCCATCAGTTGCAATTTAATACTTTTATTGCTGCAATAACCAAGCTGTGTCCAAAGTTGCTTTTCCCTTTACATTTTTATCTGGATGAAACCTTTAACTATTGCAGTATGATATTGATGATCCCAATATTCCAACCCTCATAAATAAGTTAACAAGAGTATCCTATTTATACTTCTATGTATGTATACCAAAATATAAAGAGATTATATACTATAAATTTCTGTTAAAAACAGAAATTAAAGTTTTCTGTCACATTAAATACACAGTGGCTCCTGGACATCTCCAGACTAACAAAAAAATTTGAAAGGGAAAGAAAAGGAAAAAAGGGAAGAAGAAGAAGAGGAAAAAAGACTTTAAAAATACAATTGCTCAAGGTACTGGTGAAATCAGGATCCACAAAATTCCTGGATGGAGCTGCTGCCAAGAGAATGGAGCCATCAAGCTGTTTGCATTTGAATTCCTTGGACAATAAGTGCTCCCACTCTGAGGAGAAAAATGCCAGCAATTTTTCAGTTGGAATTGAGTTTTGGACAGAAAATGAAGAGAATGATTCCTAAATTATTGAAGTGGGTGATAATTCCCACAGTGACAGAGCCCAAGCCCAGCTGTGATGTGTCCCTGCCTCCTTCCCAGGCAGGACCAGGAGAGCACAGGTCAGGAACTGCCCAAACCCCTCAGAACCCTGTCCATAATAAATAAATGAATGAATGGCTGCAGCTGTCAGAGCTCTCTGAGCTCACCTGGGGAGGGGCACAAGAGCCAAAATCCCCCAATTTCACTTCAGAACCCAACCCAGGCAGGGCCTGGGAGCCCCTGAGGGACACGGGGCTGGGGGGACACGTGGGAGATGGCACTGGCATGGGCACAGAGTGACCACTGTCCTGGGCATGGAGTGACAGAGTGACCACTGCCCTGGGCACAGATGACCACTGCCCTGAGCACAGAGTGACCACTGCCCTGAGCACAGAGTGACCACTGCCCTGGGCATGGAGTGACAGAGTGACCACTGCCCTGGGCACAGATGACCACTGCCCTGAGCACAGAGTGACCACTGCCCTGAGCACAGAGTGACCACTGTCCTGGGCACGGAGTGACCACTGTCCTGGGCATGGAGTGACAGAGTGACCACTGCCCTGGCCACAGAGTGACCACTGGCTGCCCCAGCCATGGAGTGACCACTGTCCTGGACACAGGGTCACCACTGCCCTGGTCACTGTGTGCCCACTGCCCTGGCTGAAGTGTGACCACTGCTGTGGGCAAAGCATGACCTCTGCTGTGGCCACAGTGTGACCGCTGTCCTGGCCACACTGTGATCCCTGCCCTGGTCACTTGTCCCCACTGGCCTGGCCACAGCAAGCCCTCCCCAGCTGCATGGTCAGCAGGACCCTCTGCACTGGGAATATTTTGCTCTCTGATGTTTTTTCGTTGCCTGTGGCGAGAGCAACAGGCACATCAAAGCCAGCAACATCTCTCAGAGCAGAGTTATAAAACAAACAATTCAGAAATGGTTGTGCTCTCAGAGATTAAAACCATCCTGGATGACAAATTAACTCCTCAAAGTGATAAAGTGACATGTTTGCACGGTTTCTTTGTAGTGAGGATCAGGAGGCACAAACCTGACAAGGCTCAGGCACTGGCAGTGCTTACATCAGCTCTGATATGTCTTGGCCCATTTGTATAAATGGCTGTCACAGAATTCCTCTGTTCCACCATGCAGAAAGCCAAAATTCAACCATCTCCCACTCAAAGACTGCAGCACCCCTAATTCCCACCTTCAGCTTAAAAGGGAAATAAAAAATAATCATAATAGCTGCAGATTATAATGCCTCAAACACAGCACCTTTCAGGAATTCAAATGCTTTCTTCAAGGAGGTGTAACATTAAGCTTCAGTTTTCCCTGCATTAAAAATAAAAAGCTGCACTGCCCCAGGGTGAGTGGATAGAGGGATTTTCCTGAGATTTGAGGGCTCCACCTACCTCACACTGCTGCAGCTGGATTCACATAGGGGTGCATGGAACAGGCTTAATGATCTCCAGACACAAAAAGCTGAGGAATAACCCAAAAAGAGGAGGCTGGGAATGTTTCTTCCCAAACTGGGGCAGGGCAGACATTCAAACAGGGAAATATTCTTGACCAGCTTAGTGATGGCACATCTCTATTCAGATCTGTGTTTAATCCATGAACTTCCAATGGCAGAGTGGAGATGTCCAGGCCAGCTTTGGGACATCCTTCCAAAGCCTTTGCAGCATGAAAGGTCTGTGGGCCCTTCCCACCCCAGCACCTGAGCAGTCACACCCAGAAAATCACATTTTACATTTGCAGGGAAGTGTTTGTGTCCATCTGCACAAAATTAAGCAGCATGGTTCAGAGCCAGGGATGAAGGTCAGGGAAAACTCTAAATAATGTATATTAAACCAAGCAATAAATATGGAGAGATTGCAGAGCCTTTGACTAGGACAGAGAAAGCGGCAGCAAAGTGTTTCTGTAAAATATTCCCTCAGTGCTGCATCCTCACACCAAGGCTCCTTTGTCTTGCAGGTGCTTTTGGAGTCTCTTGTTCTTCCTGGTCAAATGTAAGAAAGCAACTGAGAGGAGACCTGGAAAACTTGGAATGACAAGGGCAGTGTGCAAACCTGCATCTCCTGTGCAGCACATTTCCCATCTTTCCCAGCACCTGGCAGTGCTAGACTCCCCCACGAGAATCACCCATGAGATTTCCCCTTCACTGTGCAAGCTGGGGAGAATTCAAGGGTGGGAGCTTAACCATGAGCAGCTGCATCTGCTAATTCTCCCTCCTTCCAGCTGTGCCAAGGGACTGACATCCATTGCACCCCAAATGGTACAGTTTGCATTTTGGTCAGTGCACGTGAGTTTCAATAAATATTGCAGCTAAAAGTACAGCCAGGGCTGCAGATTCCAGAGTAAGGGCTCTAAAAGTCTCATCAGGGAATGCCCTGCATAGAGATATTAAACCTCACAGCCTCTCCACACTGCGAGAGCAGAAAATAGCAGAAATTAATTGCATGTATTTCTGCCTGATAGGGTTTGCAGGCACTTTCCAGCAGTTCCCAACATCTCTGGATCTCATCCTCTGTTGTAAGAAGCAGCAAGAGCCATCCAGGGTTTCCCAGGCCTTGCTCTGGTTCTGGATCACAGGCCAGGCAGCTGCAAACAGCCCCTGGCCCTGCTGCCCTGTCCCACCCCACACACAGATCTGGCCCTGCTGCCCTGTCCCACCCCACACACAGATCTGGCCATGCTGCCCTGTCCCACCCCACACACAGATCTGACCCTGCTGCCCTATCCCACCCCACACACAGATCTGGCCATGCTGCCCTGTCCCACCCCACACACAGATCTGGCCATGCTGCCCTGTCCCACCCCACACACAGATCTGGCCATGCTGCCCTGTCCCACCCCACACACAGATCTGGCCCTGCTGCCCTGTCCCACCCACACACAGCCCCTGGCCCTGCTGCCCTGTCCCACCCCACACACAGATCTGGCCCTGCTGCCCTGTCCCACCCCACACACAGATCTGGCCATGCTGCCCTGTCCCACCCCACACACAGACCCTGGCCTGTGGAAACGTGTCCAGCTGAGAAAAATGGTGGCTTAGCCTCAGTAGCATATACAGGAGGCATCAACCTGAGAGCATGGCAATGGCCCAAGGAGCTGGAACAGAGATTAGATGGAGTTCAGAGGAACAAAGAGGATTTTTATTGAAGTGCCTTCAGAGGCCACACCCTGGCAGTACCAGAGCCACAGTCGTGGCTCCAAGATGGAGGCAAAGGAGGTCTTGGTCACGAGATCTCACATTTTTATAAGTTTTAGTCCATTTGCATGTAGGAGTTAACTGCCCAATTAACAGCTTCAAATGAAGTTTCATCCTCTTTGCTTGCCCTCCCTCCTCTTTTCATGTTGTTCATACTTTGGGCCTGAAGCTTGAAGAGATCGTCCTTGAGTCTCCAGCTAGAACAGGATTGTTTTGTGTTCACTACCCTGTGCAAAGATCCCAGTAACACTTAATATAAAGCTAAAAGCTGCATACCAAAGCAGAACAGAAAAACTTAAAACCTAAGGTATCAATGGGAAATTGATATCCCACCCCACACACAGATCTGGCCCTGCTGCCCTATCCCACCCCACACACAGACTGATCAGTGCCCGTGGCACACTTGTGATGGAATGAGCTGTGAATCAGGTTGTGATGTTGGGACAGGAATGCAGGATACCAATCACTGCCAGCCATCCCTGGGGAATTCCAAATAAATCACTGCATCACTGTGCATTGGTGGCAGCTACTATTCATAGGGGAAAAAAGGATTTTCAACTACTTCATGCACTTAAAATTCAGCCTATAATGCATTTTGTCCTGTTACCTCTAAGCGAGTGAGCCAGAAAAAAAATAAGTTAATATGATGTGATATTTCTCAATACACTAGCAACACTGTAAAACAAAATAAAGCTTGTTCCAAAGATTTCAACATTGTTGATTTTTTTTTTCTTCTAAAGAAGGATCTAAAGGAGCAAATTCACACACTGGTAATGAAACTTTCAGCATTCAGGTATGCAAGAGACAAATGCTTTGCCATGAGACATGAATAGCCATATCAAATTTCTAAGCATTCAGGAGGTTTTTATTAGATGATAACATAATTCTAATAGTTATTTCTATATATGCATGTAATTGTGTATATATAAGCAAAAAGAAATATGTGATTTTTATATAAGCAAAAAGAAATACGTGATTTTTTTTTGAGATGATGCTACCAAATTGATTTGAGAATTAATTCCCCAGAAGTCAGTAGGTATTTTGACTCAGTGAGTTTCTTTGAATAAAGTAACCTTTAGGTTTAAAAAATATTCTTTATCTCCTCCTCCACCACCACGTGACCCAACATGGAACAGAGGAGAAACTTTTTGTGAGAAGCCAGAGTGTTCCCACCTCAGAGGATTTGCCCAGAGCTGAGACCTTGTATCCCACAGAAAACCTCTGATTCCTGCAAACCACAAAGCTGGTTCCTTTACCAGTCACTAAACTCAGCTCTTTACTTTGAAATTAATAACTCCACATTCTTCAGCCTTTGAGTGGCTCTGTGTGTGAATTGCTGATATCCTTGGTGTCCATTCTTTGGCAAGTGACAACCAGTTATTAAAGCACTTACAAATGCTCCATCTCCCAGCTTTTTTTTGAGGCCATAAAAAGCTATACAACAATGACAGCAGTTAGGATTCTTAATAACCAGTGCTTGCATGAATGCTTATTTTTCCTTAAGATAACAAGGAGGAAATCATAGACAATTATCTTAATTGTAAAAACACAATAGAACAATCTCTCTCTAGGGCTGGGGTCTGTGGGGCTGGACTATTTTCTTTCTTACAGATGACTGTAGGAATCAGAATAATCTGTTTTATTCAGAGTTACAGAAATTATGTAAAAGATCTATCTCACCAGAATATCTGCCCTTCACCCTATCTGGAACCATTCTCTTGGAGGTGAAAGTTAAACCCCAGTGCCCTTCCCAGTGGGTGTCCCATGGACTGCAGGGCTCTGTGCAGCCTCCAACTCCAAATCTTTCAGAAGCAGAAAAGATGGGCCCTTCCCAAGTCACCTGGAGAGCTGCTCTGGTGCAGCTGGGAGAAGGAAATTGAGCAAAACAACTTGGAAAAGATACTCAGGATTTACAGCACCATTTGGGCTTTCCCACAGATCCCTCCACTACTGCTGGTTCAGCTCATCACTTGCCCCAGTTTATGCATGAAAAATTAAAGTTTAAAGAGGACAGTTTTCGGCTGTGGAGGAATCACAGTTCCCTTCTTTCAGCCTTCCCTCACACAAACCTCACTCTGTCTCTGGAAGGCAGAATGGCTCCGTGGGCAGTTTCAGGAAGAGGAGCTGCAGTGGTTTCCAGAGCTCTCCTTGCACACTGGGATGGATCAGCTGGAATAAATGATGCATTTTTAGTGGGTTATTGAAACTCTTTTAGTGTGTATTTTAACTGTTGGCTCCATGTACCAATGACGCGACAGCCAAGCTTTCCCAAAATGCTCCTGGGATGCATTGCAGCTTTATTTTTACAGCAGCCTCCAGGTTAAAGCACCTTGGGGCATCCTACAATATTAAATGAAATAAAATGTCAAAGCATATAAAGTATGGTCAAAGTGCCATAGAACATCAGGCTGCTGTCTAATTCCAAAAAGCTGCCAGTTATTCATTGTATCTTAACAATAAGGGTAATGAATTCCTCTGTTAAAAACATGAAATTTAATATGGCTGGGAGGCAGCAGAGGTCACCTAATTTGTATTTTCAAGGGTCTTTCTGAGTGCAAAGGAATGGGTGTCAGTGAAGAGCACAGAAACTCAGCAATGAGCGGCCTCGGAAGAGTTCATGAGAAATTGCAGGGGCAGCTCTCAGGAACCCTTCTGCTCCCCACAACAAAAACTATTCCAGTTTTAAACCCACCTTGGCCAGCTGAATCAGCAAACTCTGCTGATTACACAGCCCTTGGTTAAGAGCAATTTTGCTCGTGTATTTTGGATAACTTCTTCCAGCACCACGCCCAGCCCTCCCAGGTGCCTGTGCCAGCCCAGGGCTGTGCTCCCGCTGCTGCCCTGCCCTGCTCACCCTGCAGGAGATTTCTGTGCCTCACACAACTTCTATAGCTGCTCCTGTCAGCTGAGCAGGTTCACACTGTGATCCTTCCCACAGTCAGCTGACAGTCTGTGGGAACCCAGGACATCCCTCTGGGTGCCCTGGAGGGCTCCAGCCCCTGCCAGGGAGCTCAGAGACCTTGGCATGGAGTCTCAAACACCTGTGCCTGTGATTTTAGCCCATGGAAACAATTCCCAACTTTGTGTGAGGAGTTACAAGCCACAAGAGTTTGAGTAGAGTGTTAGTGAATTTGTCACAGGGTGAAAAAGTAGAATTTTGGGGATTTAGGATGGGGGTTCAGAAGGCAAGATGGAGGAATCTGGGTGTGTCCTGTCCTTCTTCTCCTTCTTCTTGTCCTCCACCTTCTGCTGTGATGGTGACACTTCTGGATTGGTTTAGAGTAGGAACACACTGTCTAACATAGGTGATGGGTATTGGAGAATTATTGTAAATAAAGTACATGTAGTTGTTAGTATAAAAAGCCAACACCACCCCAAGGGCAGGGACTGTGCCACAACCCGACCTGCTGGACAGATCTCAGTGGGTCAGAGAGAGAATGGAACAGATCAGAGAAAATAAACAACCGTGAGAATGAGAACAAAAGAATCCTGACCCCTTCTTCGGCTGCTGGGCTGGGAAAAGAGACTCTTAACACATCTCAGGGTCATCTCGACACCAGAGACCCCTGAGAACACCAGAGACCTCCCTAGAGACCCCCCTAGAGACCCCCCTTTCTCCAGGAGTGACAAAGG
>NW_005054445.1:1135139-1137639 GCF_000277835.1 Geospiza fortis
TATATATATTACAGCTGGAAATAATCTGCAGTGTAATCCACACTGTTAAACCCAGCAGGAGTTCTGGCTTCGAAGACATTTTGATCAGAATCCAGAGAATTAGCAGAGCCCATAATCAGCTCTGTGCCTGGCATCAGTGTGAGCTGCCCACGTTGATGTCGTTGTGCTTTGCTGGGCCAGGCAGGGCTGCCCTGCACCCAGCACTGCTGGCAGCCCTGCAGGGACAGCTCTGCAGCCCAGCCCAGCCCTCCTCAGGCCTGCAATCCCCGGCACTCATGGCTGAAAAAGGAGGGGTCGCTTCTAGCACTGGAAATGCCTTTTTACCACTGAGGCTGACATAAATAAAAACTGACATTTTATTTTGTGGATAACTCATCACTTGTGTTCAGCTGAGGGCATGCAGGGAAAGATGAATAGCAAAGCTGCCCAGCTGGATTATTTTGGATGTTTGCTGTGCTTCCTGAATGGAAACTCCTGGGGATCCGCAAACATTTGCCCATAAATGATGAGTAACCTATTAATAAATGGACTCCAGCCATAGAGAATGCCAAGTGCACAGAACACAGGCTGCAGAAATCCTCCCCACAGCACCTGCACCTGCAAGAGCCCTGGCTTCTCACACCACACATCCCTCCAAGGGCCTGAGCTCCTCAGCACTGAAGCAGCAGGGTGGTGGGGGGAGGCTGAGCCAGCTGTCCCAGAAAGGGAATCAAAATGAAATCCCCCCCTAGGGTGAAGCTCTCTAGATGTTTCCATACTCTAATGGAAAGATGTTTGAAGGTGATTGGTGTTCTTTCAGGTTTGCTATCAGCCCCACTGTGTGCTCTGAGTCCCTGCACAAACCAGCTGCACTCATTTCATGGATCTGACACAGCTGACTCTGTGCTGGACCATAAAGTTCACCAGATTTTGTAGTTTATGGAGCCAATAAACTGTAGTAGGCACAGAAACCTATTAATAGACAGAAATAAATAAAGGAAATTATGTAAAGAGACCTTTCTCAGTGTGAACCCGCCCACATTCAAAGCCAAGCAACAGAAAAGTGTTAATGTGCCCAGGAACACCCAGATCCTCCCAAAACAACTGAAAGTTAAAAACTCCTTAGAAGAAAGCAGCACACACCACACATGGCCCTAAAAGATATTTTTAGGCTCTTGAAAAAGTCAAGTCTAACTTTGCATGGAAAGGATTCCCCTCCAAGATTCAGATCTCTGACAGATTCTCCCTGCTTCCCACGGCACATGGAAGATGCCATTGGACTGGCAGATGTCAAAAAAGGACACTTTAAGAGATTAACTGCTGATTCTGGACATCATAAATAATCTTCCAGAAGCACAGGACCCAACGTAAGCCCTTTCTGCAATTAAAAATGGGTGTAAAAGTTTTGATTTAAACAACAAAAGCAATGGGTTTGCTTTAGTGGGGGACTTGTTTCAAACAACATTCTGAGAACTATACCCAGGCTCTTGTTATTCCAGCATTATGGACACCAATTCCTCTGCTGCTCCCAGAATAACCCCAGCTGGTTTTATGATGCTGCCCATGGTTCCAGCCCAGCTCTGGTGGGGGCTGTGCTGTGCTGCTCACTTCAGTCCAAATGTTGTGTGTCAGGTCACCACAGTTCACTGCAAATGCTACTGAATTACACCAGAATTTCATTCCTAACCAGAAAATAATTACAAATCCTAGCGTTGCCATGCAGAGAACTTATGAGAATAAATGTCTTTAGTATAAGCCCCACTCAATATGTCCTATTATATCTCCTGTGTAAGACATGATGTTATTAAGTGCTAAAGATCTGTGCTGTCAACTCCAGACACATGCACAAAACACATCTAAAATTATTAATCAGCAGAAATGATGAAGTTTCTCACATTCCTCTTGCACACATACAGCAGGAGCCAAAGCAGCACTTTGGTACATTTTAAACTCATTTCAATCCCAAACTCTCTACAGTAGGAACACAATATTGGGAAGCTGCAGTACAAAAGTCTAAAAGTACAAATGTCACTCCTTCAGAGCAAAACATGGAAAATTAACACAGATAATCCTTCCGTGTCAAAGACTTTTGTTTTTCATTTTACTTTTGCAGGTGCTGTCAACAAAACAGACAATATAGCATTTAGGCTTCACTAGGACTAAAAGTGACAACAAACTCTATAGCAATTGCCTGCTGCACTCACTTTCCAACCACTTGTACTTTGCTCCATGCTCTAATTTAGAGCTGCTGTAAAGCTTGTCAGGGTTGTCAGGAAAGGCCATGAAGCTGCAATGTCAGCAGCTTACATCATGAAATGGGATGCAGTTTCACTGAGCCCCTTTTCCTCTCAGCCTGGGCTCTTTTTCTCTTCCATTTCAGAGCTTCTTTCTCTTTCCTCTTTGTTTCCACTTCACAAGGAAAGCTGGAGAGAATTTGGGAATGGTGCTTTCTTAAAGACATATATATATATATATATATATATATGTATGTATGTATGTATACACACACACATATATATTC
>NW_005054445.1:1140139-1141180 GCF_000277835.1 Geospiza fortis
TTAAGAAGACTTGAGCTAGAAGTCTTAGGCAAAATAAACTGTTTGAACTTGATCATTATTAAAGTTTTGAGAAAAATGCAAGTTCTAGGGTTGAGTGCCCAGAACTGCTTTTGTCTGTGTCTGTGTGTGTGCTCAGTATGAATTATTTTGGTGCAGACTTAAAAACCCTCAGTTTTTTTTCACAGGCAAAGTTTGCAATTCACTTGAAATATGATATGGCAGATTTCAGGCCATTTTCATAAGGTATTTTTTTTATTCCTAAAATCCACCTGTCTGGATTCATCCCCAAAGAGAATTTCCTTATATTTGCATGGATTATCAATATAGTGTTTTATGAAGAGACAGTTTTGTTTTAAAATCAAGTTCTCACAACTTCCTAAAACAAATAGAGCTACATGATTCATAGCCATTAGACCTTTATTAAACATGTATAAACTAGATTCTTGTGTAGGAAATTAAAATTTAAGAAAAGCTAAATTAAATTCATAAATTATTCTGATGGGGCAATTGGATATGAATAGTTATTTTGTTGATATAAATGGTGTCCTGGTCACTCTGGGGCTGCCATCACTTACTCTCAGTGCTCTGGATCAGCAGTACCTCGCTAACCTGAGTGCAGCACTGAACTCCAAGGGTGAAGGTAAATTGTCCTTGCAGTGCATTTCTGAGCCCCAGGAGGCTGAGGCTGCCCCAGGGCAGGGCACAGCAGAGAGGGAAGGTCACCACAGCCCTGCCCACAGGCTGGGGCCTGTTATTGATATCCCTGCCCAGAAAATACCCTCAGGGCTGAGCTCAGGGACATCAGCCCGGGAGAGGGAGGCTGAGCCCAAGCTCAGCAGGATCAGCAACAGGGGCAGCAGCTTCCCCCCAAACACTGGGAGGTCTGGGGCTGTGCAGAGCAGATTGTTCCAGTGCAGCCCTTGGTGGGCACCCACCCCCAGCTCCAGCAGCTCAGCGGGGCCTGGCCAAGCCCTGCCCAGGGACAGCACAGCTGGCAGGGGCACAGCACAGCTGGCAGGGGCACAGCACAGCTGGAAGGGG
>NW_005054445.1:1141443-1169682 GCF_000277835.1 Geospiza fortis
TCAGCGCAGCGGGCACAGCTGGCAGAGGCACAGCACAGCTGGCAGGGGCACAGCACAGCTGGCAGGGGGTGCTCAGCACAGCTGGAAGGGGCACAGCACAGCTGGCAGAGGCACAGCACAGCTGGCACAGCTGGCAGGGGCTGTGTGGGGAGCACAGGGACCCCGTCACCATGAGCAGTTTGTGCTCACACCGGCCCTGAGGGGCTTTAAACACCAACGTGGGCAGGAGCTGAGCTGCCCCCAGAGGGCTCCATCAGCACACAGGGGATGGCTCTGAGGGTGAAATGCCCCTGTGTGCCAAGGTTCCACACCACCCTCCCCCCTGTGCAGCAATAATCTTTAGGAACCGTGGTGGTTTGGCTTTCCAAAAACACACCAGGCAGTACCCAGCATGTCCCACCCCTGCCCACGTGGACCAGAACACGCTGGCCTGATGGAGAACAACGAACAGCCAAGGTTCAGTTGGAAGGGGAGTTTCACAGCACCTCATTCCCACGGCCAAGCCTGTTTTCCTCTGCCTCGTCCTGAGCAGAGGAAAATCTTGGTATGTGGCAGAAACACAGAGCCCTCACATAGAGATGTATGCAGAGATATTCTGAAAATACCAGCACACCTCCACATCTACTGGGAAGTGATGCCTCTGCTGCTTGCTGACCTTAGCACTTGGGCTTTTTCCTGAAATTGTGCTTTAAAGGCAAGTTCTTGGCTGAGCAAACCAAGCAGATGTTGGACTTGGTTTTACCCTTCTTTTTTTTTCATTCTAAGAGAACCAAAAACTACTTCCAATAAGGCATTTCATTCACTTATCTGTAAAGGGCAAAATATACATGCAGGCTCTTTTTTCCCCCACACTATACCCTACTTAAGTCATGGCAATGTATAACACTACAATTTAAGCAGGTTAAGCAGTTTAAGTTTTGTGTTTTGTCCCTGTCATTCCCCTCTGTCTGGGGAGCAGCACAGTCCAGGCTCTACAGGCTGCTGGAAAATGGCATAACAAGCAGGGCAGCACTTTTTTATCCACACATAGAGTTTTAAATATGATCCCACCAAGCCATTAACGTCTGCATGACAAAGTGGCAACTTCAGCTGCTGCCGTTAATCCCACATCTAGCAGCAATTTCAGCCCCACTCGGTGCTGTAAGCAATGATGCAGCTCCAAAGCAGACTGAAGGTTTAACCTGCACTGACCCACACACACATCAAACCCCGGCTGCTCCACTGCACTGCTTGGCTGCTGCACCACAGCTACAAAGCAAAAGACTTCCAAATGTCTCTGTCAGTCCTCAGGGGACTGAAAGAACACTTGAGGATTGTTCCCACTGGTTCCTCACAGCCATACAGATGAATACCATCATCATCTGAACAGTTTTCAGAGCAACAATTTGAAAATATTCCCTTAATAGGTGTGTTTCACACAGGCCCTTTTATTCAATCTCCTCTGCCCATTGAAGATAAACCTCATATAAATTTACAAACCTGCATTTGTGCTGTCCTGCAGAACCTCCAGGTTTGTCTTGCAAAAGAGTTTTTCTGCAGACAGGACAAACTAGAAAATGCCTGGTAAAGACAACTAACGAATGATCAGTTAGAAAATCCAGATTTGAAAGGCAGAAAAATCCTCTCTTTGCTTTCTCAGGTCCCAGGATTTCTCACTAGAAAGACACTGGGGAGACACCTGCATGTGATGCAGAGGAGCAGTAAATATTAACCCTTAGCATCTTCCCCATGGCACCAGACAGGGACAGTCAGGGTTCCTGCTGGGCAAAACCACGAGGCTGAGAGCCACAAAACACCCAACAGCCTCAGAAAGGTGACAGCAGACACAGCTCCAAAATGCTTTATGGGATGGGAAAATGGCACTCGGGGTTCCTGAGGCCCCTCTGCTCCTGCAGGCACCCATGGTCAGAGTCAGGAGTGACCATTGCAGGCATTTTCAGGCTCATGTGGCGCAGGCCAGAGAGCTGCAGAGCCCAGCAGCCCCTCCACAGCAGCACTGCCCTTTGGGGAGCTGCATCTGAGCTGCCCAGATCCTCAGGGAGCTCAGCAGTGAGATCCAGCTCTGCCCCTGCCAGGAGCTCTTGGTCCTCCTTGATTCCCCTGCCCCGAGAGCAGGAGGGGCAGAGTGCAGGTGCCAGCAGCTCTGAGCCTCCCAGGACAGCATCTGTGCACAGGCCAGAGCTGTTCAGAGGGTACAGGTGCTCCTCTCTTCCTGACACTTTCAAGTGGCAAAGCTGGGTGATCACAAAGGGAGACAGAGCCCAGGGAAACCCAACTGTCCCTGCATTCCCAGCCCCACCAGGGGCTCCATCTCTGCCCAGGACCCTGCCAGGAGCAGCCCAAGAGCCCTTCTCGGGTTTTCTGTGCATGAAATGGCTCCAGAGGTGTCAGAAAGTCTCTTTTTTCCCAGCCCTGTGAGTGAAGAAGAAATCGAGATTCCTCAGTTCTGCTTTCCAGGGTTGTTTATTTTCTCTGATCTGTTCCATTCTCTCTCTGACCCACTGGGATCTGTCCAGCAGGTCAGGTTGTGGCACAGTCCCTGCCCTTGGGGTGGTGTTGGCTTTTTATACTAAGAACTACGTGTGCTTTATTTACAATAATTTTCCAATACCCATCACCTATGTTAGACAGTGTGTTCCTACTCTAAACCAATCCAGAAGTGCCACCATCACAGCAGAAGGTGGACAAGAGGAAGAAGAAGAAGGACAGGACACGCCCTGATTCCTCCATCTTGGCTTCTGAACCCCCATTCTAAATCCCCAAAATTCTACTTTTTCACCCTGTTATAAATTCTGTCATTCTACTCAAACTCTTGTGGCTTTTAAATCCTCCCACCACGGTGGGAATTGTTTCCATGGGCTAAAATCAAAGGCACAGGTGTTTGTGACTCCGTGCCAAGGTGTCTGAGCTCCCTGGCAGGGTCTCAAGCCACCCAGAGGAATGTCCTGGGTCCTGACAAGCCCAGAGCTTGTTCTTCACGCAGAAGGAGCAGCTCCTGCTCTGGGCAACCCTCTGCTGCCTTGCACTGCACCTTCACATGTGAATGCTCAGCTGAACATGCAAAAATATTCTAGAAAGGCTTTCAAGAGAAAGCTCTTATTAAAGATCCTAAACTGCACAGAGTGTGGAACAATAACACTGTCTGCCTGAAAATGTCATATCTTTGTCTGAACAGCCCAAAACCTTATGTGCTCTGAATAAAGATAGAGATGTAATTGCTTTTCTTGTTACGACTCACTTGTGCACCATAGATTTTTTAATATCCTGCAGAACACATGTATTGTGGGAAGGAAGCAGGTGACAGCAGTAAACATATGTAAGGTTATTTTTCTTTATGATAGATATGAGTGGGGAAGTCTAAATGATGCCTTAGGTTTTTAATAATCAACTATGGAGTCTTAGGGGGAAAGTGTGCATTTTGCCAAGAGCAAAATCATTAGAACTTTAACTCCAGCCATTGTGGGAAATTTCACTCAGCTAATTGTAGCCATTAAGTGGCAGGTTATGCAATGGAATTACTTCAGCTTTGTCTACACTCAAAAACAGGCTGCTATCAGCAAAGTAGCTTTTTCTGAGAGTAAATGGGGGTGAGAAATGCTCTGTGCTGCTCAAAGTCTGTTGGGCTGTGTGTGAGAGGAGCTGAGCTGATGCTTCGTGGATTTGGAAGAAGCATCCGTGGAGATGCAGCAGAGTTCTGAGAGGGCTGCAGCTGCCACACCTCTATGCCCATATACAGATATATATGGAAGGCCCATAAGCACTGTAAGCTAAATAATTCCTAAAATGTTGGTGAAGAGTTAAAGCCACACCACCCTACCTGGGCATTCCAGGGCAAAGAAATACCAGTTTACATTCTTGTAGCTCCTACTGCACAGACTTTGTGAAGATGATTTCTGAAAGCCTTGTTCAGCTTCCCACTGTCTCCTGCACCTTCTCTAAACCCAAGAAGCCCTCACTGTGGGCAGCTGCCCTTCCCTGGCTTCCCAAGCCCCATAAACCAGGGTCTGTAGGAGGGAAGGGTTCAGAGATGGAGCCCCAAAGGGAAACCAGAGGCCCTGGGCTGAAACCTCAGACATGCTCAGCATGGAAAAGTGGATTTCCCCAGCTCTGTTCAGATCATGCTGCTCAATAGCTTCAATTGGGCCACCAGACACCCCAGAAGAATGTGGAAATTCTCTGATCCACCTGAAGAAAGTTCCCACACAGAAGTCACCAAGGTACACTCCCATGGTGGATTCCTTGGTGCAGCTCTACAGAGCCTCAGCACCAAAAACCAGAGGGAGAGGAGGAGCTGACAGAGCTCAGACCTGAAGCAGTCACCAGACCCTTCCCCAAACCTGCACACCTCACCCCAAAGATTCCCATTCCCAGCACATGCACCCAGCACTGTCTCAAGGAAAAAAGAAACCCCTTGTGTTTCCTGAAGCAATGAAATAATCCAAGTCTTTCCAGGAAAAGCATACACAGCATATTAAGCTGTTAATAATTTAATTTAAACAGTTAATCAGTGCTTTGCATTTGTAAATTATGACCTCAAAGTTTCTCATTATTAACCTAAAAATCAGAAGGAAGAGGCACACCTGTATTGCCAGGGTTTAACAAGTTTGCCCCAAAGCTGTGCCAGGCCAGGGAGTGGGATCAACCCATTAATTTATGTGATGATGCTTCTGGCTGTTGGAATTTCCCTCAGCTGCAAATAAATTCTAATGAAAAAGAAAGCTGAAGCAAATTCTTCTGAAACCCTCAAAGCTCTAGGCTGTTACAAATGAAAAACAGTGCTGATGAATTCAGAATATGATTCAATTCTAACCACATCCACAGTGCATGAAACAAAGTGGCATTAAGATATTGTCCTGGGACAGTGTGAATTCTGCCACATCCATGGAAAGTCAGGAGCATCATTCTGGGATGCAAGTCTGAGCATAGGGGTTTCTACAGGAGGACTCAAGTGAGGGCAAACCAAATTATTCTGTTCATCCAGTGCTGGCTTTCAATTATGTGAGGTCATTTTGTATAAATTGTATTTTGTGGTCCTAAATTCTTGTTGCTTAATCCCTATCAAAGTACCTCACTACAGTGATCCCAGTGGTCCCATTCCAGCCCTGCTGGGAGATGAATCCTGGGTGTTTCATTTGCTCAGACATGTGACATTCACCCTCTGCTCCATTCCCAGCTTTCCAAGTCAGACCAGAGGCACCCAAGGCTCTGGAAGATCCTCTACAGTAATCCAGATAAAATCCACTGAACTCCCTAATACTTCAGATGAAGTCCAGTGAAATCCCTAATAAATTATTTCCTTTCTTCTCGTGCCAGATCTTGTGGAGCCTTCATTCCTTTAATGTTCTCAACCATTGGACCCTCCCCTTCAAGTGGCTGCAGGCAGCAAAGTCTGCTCTTGGGGAAAGGCCAATCCACGGCAACCCTGTCTGCAGCTTCAGGCTTTTCTCCTGCCAAACCAACTCCTAAACTCAGCCTGCTCTAAAGCACCAGCACAGAGCCCTGCACCCTCTTGTGCCCACCCTGTCCTTTCTGCAGATCCACCCTGCCTCCAGAAATTCATAATTACAGGCAGTGCCAGGCACAGAACAACAAATCCTTCCCCATCTCTACTAATTTTCAGCTTGGGCCCCCCCAGAGTCATGGGTCTCCCTGTCCTTTGCAGTCTGCAGATGTTCCTTAATCTCATGCCATTTCTTCCACATTTACAATATTCTAGTCCTCTACAGTGAGCATGGAAATTTTAAGAATTAAATATACAGGTCCAACTAAGAACAATACAGCAGTAAAGATTTCATTTCATTCGTACTTCTGGAAAATTACAGTTTTAAAATATTTTTCTCCTCAAAATGAAGATTCTTTTGGCAAAAGACACATACTGAAGTCAGCGTTTCTGGGCCAGAGCAAAGGCACACAACTGGGTTACAGCACTTGGGATAAAAATCCTGCCTTTGCAGATGAACAGGACTTTACAGCTCCTGTTTTTGTTGCTGCATTGACTAAACTTCACCAAAAATTCTGGTCTTAATATCCCACATTCTACCTCACCAACCATGGAATTTAAAATCACAAAAAGGGAAGACAGGTGAGGGGAGATGGGGATGGACAGGCACAAGAAAACCATCTTTAAATCATGGCACCCATAATGCAAATAGCAAAGCCAAACCCCATTGTCTCCAACCAGACTGGCATGAAGCAACAGCAGTTTAATGTCATTCTCAAAAATAAAGACAAATCTTGAAATTTAACACAATTTATCATAAGTCTGCCAAGCATCTTAAGAAAATCTAGTTGAGAAATTCGGTTTAAGTGCTAAGAGCTTGCCTGGCAATGCTAGAGGGAACTACAATCATTGTGATTTAATTCCCTTGAATTTCAGAAAACTAATAATGGTTCTAAATAATTAGAAACTCTTATTACATTAAAATGCATGATACATACTGATCAGATCATATGAAAATGAAAAGAATAATTTGAATTATTTACACCAAAAAAAGCCCTCAAAGTGAGATAAATCTATGGACCATAAAGACAAAGAAAAGAATTCCTGAGACAGTAACAGCTCATTGCACAAGTAATTTTCATAAGTATTAGTGATGTCTGAATTGCACCAAATAAAGAATTTCCCCAAAATAAAACCCAAAAACATATGTACTTACTGACATAAAGTCATTTTAATGCCTTGGCTATCTCAGTTCAAAACTAATTCTAAAGTAGTAGATGCAAGCCAATGGTTTTTCATTAAATGCAAAATATTCAGTATATTACAAATTATCCAAGGCTATAATGTGAAATGCTTTTGTGACAGCAGCTTTATTTAATATTCATTGTCAGGTTCTCAGAGGATAGACTGAGAACTAATAAATTCAGAATATATTAGTATTATAACACGCTGCACAATTTATATTTAGTGTTTTATACAAGCCATAACACTCAGTAGAAGGCAGGTACACTGAATACAAAGGGTTAGATGTACAAAATAAATTAGGATATTAACGTAGAAATTAAAATATTCCTTCTGTACCCCCAGTTTAAATCTATTTGTTGAACAGGTGAACTCAGGGCAACATTTCTGCTTTTTTGGTGCCTCTTGCCCTTCTCTGTGAGAGCTGAGGCAAAGCCAGGCTGGAATTTGCTGTGCTGTGGTGGCACTGGAGCAAAGGCCATTCCCAGCCCAAGGAATGCACAGAGCTGGAAGGAAATGGCAGTGTCCCTCTGCAGGTGTCTCTGTGTGGTTTTAGATCACTTTGAACCTGTAATTGTTTAACTTGTGCTCTGCAGGGTGTCTGCAGCCAATGATTTACAGACTGAAGAATCCATCTGACCAAACGTGACTAAAGAACATAAATGCATTTTGAGCACGCATTTTGCATTGTTCCCTGCCTGTGTGTGAGCTGCTGGCAAGGACAGGTCAGGCACAGCCCAGGGCTGGCTCTGAGGTGACAGACACAGCCCCACCACCTGCCAGTCCTTGCTGGGACATCCCTGACTCCTGGCTGGCTTCAGGAAGGGACCTGGAGCTGCTCCCTGAGGAGGGAGGGGAGAGCTGGAGCTGCCCTGGGCTGAGCCCAGCGTGGGCAGCAGGGGAGGGGATCCTGCCCCTCTGCCCCTCAGGTGAGACCCCAGCTGCAGAGCTGCCCCAGCCCTGGGCCCAGCACAGCCAGGACCTGGAGCTGCTGCAGAGAGCCCAGAGGAGGCACCAGGATGAGCAGAGGGATGGAGCAGCTCTGCTGGGAGGAAAGGCTGGCACAGCTGGCATTGTTCACCTGCACAGGAGAAGCTTTGGGTGAGCTCAGGGTGGCCTTGCAGGGCCTGAAGGAGCTGCAGGAAAGATGGAGAGAGACAATTGCCAAGGGCTGGAGGGACAGGAGCCAGGGAATGGCTCCCAGTGCCGGAGGGCAGGGCTGGATGGGATCTTGGGAATGAGGAATTGTTCCCTGGCAGGGTGGGCAGGCCCTGGCACAGGGTGCCCAGAGCAGCTGGGGCTGCCCCTGCATTTTCAAGGTCCCCTCCATCCCATTCCATGATTCTGTGATACTCCAGCTGGAAATGTCAGTAAGCTCAGACACAAATATAACAGAAATCTAATTCCAGGAGCCCTAGTACTTAAAAAATGCATATTAAACAGTACTGGCAAATTCCTTTATTCTTTAAAAGAATTGTATTACTATTATCTAAAATGTAAGCAGCGAGCCTGAATTCATTTACACTTGTGAAATACTCAGATATCTGTATGAAGTCAATGTACAAACAAATAATCAGCAGCAAGCCATGGATAAATTTCTATTATGCTTGTAGGAACATAATGTATGTTTAATTAATTAATATTAATAATTTATTATTATCATGTTATATTTAATGTCTTTGGAACTTCTGGGATCTGCTCAGGTTAAAAATAAACAAAACAAAACAAAACAAAAAACAAACAAAAAAAAACCCCAATGACACATAACGAAAAACCAAAGAAAAAACTCCTCCACCACCCCCAAAAAAGTCATTCTTGTCCCCTGAAAAATAAAATTTCTTTGTAACTGTGACAGCAGACTTATGTCTTGTAGAACTGATGGCATTTCATTTGAGTCAGGGGCCATCTCTTTCTTCCTCAATTTTCCACATAACTGACATCAAGCTGACTTGCTTCCCTTGGGGTGCAGATGGCTGGGACTGCTGGCAATAAAATGTGGAGCACAAGGCTGGGAAGAAAACAGCCAGGATGGGTCTTGTACCAAATGCACTGGGAGAAGGTGCAGGGAAGGGAGATGAGCTCACCCCACCATGGATCAGCCCAGCTGTGACACGGTGGGGCTGGGCTGGGGGTGACAGCCCTGGGTGCACAGAGCCAGGTGACACTGGTGACACTGGTGACACTGCTGACAGTGCCACCCCAGGAACTGCTGCCACCAAAGGGGCTGAGCAGCTCTGAGCCAGGGCAGAGCCAGCCTGGCATTTGGGCAGGCTGTGGCTCAGCGAGATGACATTCTTCAAAACTGACACGTTCCCACTTCTGAGGAGCACAGGGAAGAAGGGGACATCTGCTGCCTCAAGAAGGGCTGGATCCTGCCCAGAGTGGCTCCAAGGCAGCCTCAGAAGCACTTGCTGACCCCTCGAGCAGCTTGGTGCCTCTTGCCCTCCTCTGCTGAATTGCTCACTCAGCTCACACCTTCTCCTCTCTCTCTTCCTTAGTGCAGCCCCAAAAAGAGGGGATTAAATCAGAATTTCTCTGTAAGTACTGCATTTCAAGAGGAGCCAGGCCATTCCCCAGAGCAGACAGACTGCCATTACAGGAAAGCTTGGATAGTTTTTCAACTTCAGGTCAAGTTTTCCTATGACAGACCTGAGGCTGAGAGCCTCTTTCAGTGCACAAAATATATAGAATTGGCCATAAGTCTTTAAAGCCCTGATGTATTCCAGTCCATTAGTTTTTACAGTCCAATTTATGTTGTATTACGAGGAGATGTGCTGAACTGCCTGAAAGTACAGATTTGCCAAACTATCCAAAAATAATCTGGAAAGCAAGAAAGTCAGGATACCAGCCAAATCATAAGCAGCATGGCCATTTTGCTACCAGTTCAGCTGGTAATAAATTTTTTAAAGCACTGTTAAATGTATCTAGATGAATTTGCCTTTAAATCACACTTTCTGCTGTACATTTAAAGAACTATTGATCCAAAATGAATCACAGACAACTGGGGCAGGTTCGTGTGCTGAGGGAGAACAAGGCAGACATCTCCCTGTCCTTCAGCTTGGCACAGCACACAATTAACCAAGCTCCTGCATTGCCACACAGCAATTAAAAGTGATCACAGCTTCTGGGTGAGCTCTGCACGATGGAAGAGGGAGCTGGCAGAGACAGGAGTCTCAAGGAAGTGGAGCTGGTGAGAGAAGATGCAGCATAATTACCATCACAATGCATCTTCCCACCTACAGGAGCGAAGAACTGTTAAATTAAGCTTATCTTCTGCAAGTTAAACTCGTGTTGGGACTTTGTATTTGCTTACTCTAAGATTTGCACAACAATTGAAGCATTACCCAAACGCAGAGTCGTGCTAGAAGCAGCAGAGAGCCTGTCTGATGGCTTCCATGGGAAACCCTGGCCTTGGAGGTGAGAATTATTTCTGCTTCTCTTTGTGCACCCTCTGATAGAGAGCTGGAGGCTCGGGGCCACACTGCTGCTTTTCACTCCATGCAAATTCGCTTCCCCCACTGCCACAGCTCTCCCAAACCCCTCTGGCCAAGAGGGCCAGTGAGAAGCAGTACCAGGAGCACTCAGCACTGCTGGGCTGGCTGGCACAGCTCCTGTGGCACAGGCCAGCAAAACCAGCCTGGGAGCAGCTTCTGCCCAGCAAGTCACCAGGGCAGGGCTGTGCTGGGAAACCTGCTCTGGAAGGATACTGACTATAAAACAACAGATTGCTTTTTGAAGATGATTGTATGTTAAATACCGCCTCTTGGTCAGTATTATTTATGCCATTTAAGAAGTAGTTTTAACAATCTTGCTGTCATGAGATGCTCAAATTCATTCAAATTTAGGCTCTTCAGGTCAAGGAAATGGACTTTTAACAAGTGGCAAATTAAAATGTCAAGAGCAATCATACAGACACTTGTTTACAAGATTGTTATTGTTTTGTTTTACAGGTCCCAGGTTTGTCTTTCTCAGTAATTGCAGCATTAACATTTTCACCATAACAGAAAGGTACCAGATAACATCAACATGTTTTTGAGACCTCCCTCGACTTAAATTGCAAAATTCTTAAGTGTGGACAGAGTCCCTCACAATTCCCAAATCCTTCACAATCAGTTATAATAGAGCAAAGCTCTGTAAGCACAGTGATTGGTATCTGCATTTTTAATCAGTGCATCTGATTGTGTCTCCCGGAGGGAAGGAGGGGGCACCACCTCCCAGCCCTGCTGTCTGCAGCTGTCCCGGCTCCTGAAGGGGGTGCAAAGCTCTCCTGAGCTCTTCCATTTCCCACGCAGAAACACCCAAAGCACAGATCCCAGTTCCCAAGCACAGGGTGAAGGCAGATTTCAGAGAGCCCCGAAGCAAACGAGGCCGGTGCCTGTCCTGTGCCCAGGGATTCAGGGGCTCTCACACCCTGTTCTGCCCATGTTCTGGATGTTCTGCCCATGCCTGGGCCTGAGGTGGCCTCCTCCTCCCTCTCACGTGGCATGGGTGCAGGAGAGGAGGGAATTTCTCCATGGACTTCATCTGAACTTTATTTGGATCAAAGGAAAGAATTCCATCTGGGTTACACACAGCAGTGGATCCAGATATTCATGTGCTCTTTGGTGCCTGTTCCTAATTACTGGAATAGGATGAGAAGTGATAAATACCCTACTGTAGAGAGCACAAGTGTGTGAATGGGGAAGGCTTACATAGCACCAGCTTTATGCTACAGAACAAAGGAATTTCCCAGCTCACATTTCAGTGGTAATTCAAGGGACACCACAGCATCACTTCTGTGGGAGGGCTTCCAGGAGTTAAACAGTTAACAGCCTTTCTGACAGATTTGATTTCCAATCCTTTCTAGGCAGAGATAAAAGCACTAAAATGCCCTGTTTCAATGGGGACTTTGCCTTGTGTCACTCGTGTTTATAAGAAATTATGATACCCCTACTTCAGGGAGGTAAATCAAAGCAATTCACTTTGCACTTGGCTGTATTGGAGGAAATGTTTATGGCACTATCTTAAAAACATACAAGTGAGCCTGAAACTTTCATTAGAATCTCACTGCAGGGTGATGCAGCCCTGGAAACAATCTGTCAGCTTTGCAATCCGCAGGCAAAGAGGCCCCACAGCTCCACTGCTGCTGCCGGCCTTGGTAGGGTGAGGAGCTGAGATGGAGGTGGGAACATCCAGTGTGGTTCTGTCCCTCCCTGCTGCTCAAACAATGCTCAGCATCCACACAGAGAGGGCTGGTTGGTATCGCTGTTTGCTCTGATTCAAGTCTATATATTCAAATCCTAAAAAGGATGAGGCGGCCACTGAGACAACACAGAGGGACTGATTAAATATTTTTGTCTAACTGAAGCCCATATTCTTGCCTGTATTCTGTTTCTTCAGAAAATAAAATACAAAAAAAAAGCTTTGTGACCTTTGATGAACAGATTCTATTTCTTATTCTATTATTTTTTTAAGTTTACTGTACACTGGTGCTTCATATTTTACAGTGCCCTGCCTAAGCAATCCATGACCAGGAGTTCTGATTATTCCAGTTAACAGCTGGGATAGGAATACACTTAGGAACTGAAGCTCTCAAATGAAACCTTCACTGATCTCTATGTTTCACTCAAGGATTTCAAAACATCAAAAATATTAAGTTTTACAACATGTCTATTTAACTCATTCTGGAGGAGGCAAAAATTGAGACAAGGAGGTCAAACAAGTCCAGAGGAAAGTAAAATTCAGATCTCAAAGCCCTTGCATGAGTCACACAATCCCAAATACATCGTGGGACATTTAAAGGTATTACACTGAGTCCTGTCAAAGACAATTCAGGCACTCACACAGAATAAGCCACAACACATCATCTATGTCAGTTCTTTCTTAAAGCCTCTTTAATTTGCAGGTCAGTCACATCACAAACTCCAACGGCTGCCTTAGCATCCATCAAGCCAGTGGGAGAGCAGATCAGGATTTATTTCTTCACCAAACCTGTGATTATGTTCTAATTCCAGGTACTAACCTTTATCTCAGATTTGGTTGCCAAAAGTAGGTCCTGACTAGGCACTTAATTGTCACAGACATCTTTTCATTAAAAATCCTTCTTTAGGATTTTTCCTTCTGAGAAGCTGAGAGGCCTCAGGAACAGAATGTAAACAATGGTTATCTGCTGCTGTGGAATGCAACAGGTGCATCTGTGATTGGTCTGGTGTGGATGTTTGGAATTAGTGACCAGTCACGGCAGAGCTGGCTCTCTCTCTCTGTCCGAGCCACAGACCTTTGTTTTCATTCTTTTCCATTCTATTCTTAGCTTAGCTAGCCTTCTGAGAAGAAACCTTTCCTTCTATTCTTTTTAGTATAGTTTTAATGTAATGTATATCATAAAATAATAAATCAAGCCTTCTGAACATGGAGTCAACGTTCTCGTCTCTTCCCTCACCTGAAAACCCCTGTGAACACCGTCACATTTAATGTCCTCAGAGAATCACAGGATTGTAATATTGGGTTTGGAAGCTGCCACTGACTTCATTTCAACAGAATTGGTGCCACAGCCCCTGATGAGAAGGGCAAATGGAGGCAGCTCTCACATTTTGCCCACAGACCTTTCCACCCCTGAGGCAAACACACCTTCCTGGGGAGATGAAGGACAAAAAGCTGATGGAGCAAAGGGGCCCAGGGCCTCACCTGCCTCTGAGGTCAGGGGGAGATGAGACATGCAATACCTGGCAAGATCCAGCCCAAAAACATTACCAAACTGATACCCTGGGGTTTAAGTTTTTCTGTTCTGTTTTGGTGTGCAGCTTTTAGCTTTTGATTAAGTAGGATCTTTGCACAGGGCGGTGAATACAAAATCATTCCATTCTAGCTGGAGACTCAAGGACAATCTCTTCAAACTTCAGGCCCAAAGCATGAACAACATGAAAAGAGGAGGGCAGGCAAGCAAGGAGGATGAAACTTCATCATTTGAAGCTGTTAATTGGGCAGTTAACTCCTATATGCAAATGGATTAAAACTTATAAAAATGTGAGATCTCGTGACCAAGGCCTCTTGTGCTTCCATCTTGGAGCTGTGGCTCAGGTACTGCCAGGGCCTTTGAAGGCACTTCAATAAATACCCTCTTTATTCCTCCTAACTCTGTCCAGCCTCTGTTCCAGCTCCTTAAGGCATCAAAGCCAAGATTTCAGGACTAAAACCCCAGTTCCATCTCTCAGATTTATTGAGGAATTGCATTGTCTCATTTACACAGTGAGGAAGCTGGGGGGGCTGAGTTTCTGCTGTTACAAAGCCTGCTGAGGAGGTGGCAATGACATCCATTCAGAAGAAACTTGGCAGGATGGGAATCTGTAAATTTTATGCCATTTACATCCCTTCTCCCAGCCATGCCAACTGTCAGCACTGGGACTGTTCAAGCTCTCCTCTTCCCCTCCTGTCTCTGCTGCACAGGATTGCAGGAGCTTCAGCTGGAGAAGGAAACCTGCGCAGCCATTGTCTCTGCAGAGTTCCCCACAGCAGAAACTGCCCCTGGCATCGCTGCTGTTCCCCCTCAGGAGCCACTGTTATCCCCAGCACAGCTGTAATTGCCAGGATTACTGGGCTGCTACACTGGCTTTCCTCTGAGCCTCATGAACTCCACACCTCATGGGTCTCTCTGCCTCCTTCTGCCCTCACACGGTCGAGAGAACTGCTAAAAACATGCTAAAAACAACTTTGTACCCAGGCAAAAAAGGGGCTGCACGTCATTTCAATCAATCAAACTCCTTAAGGAGATTGGTACAACATCATTTGGCTTCATTTGCATTTTTTATCTATTTCCTGCTGCTTTGAGAAAATCTGCTTCAGGTATACTTGGAGATAAAACTAAATTACAATCCTAAATACAATAAAAACCGGGGAAAGGTTTCTGTGACAGTCCTGGGCTGCCCAGTGTCAGAATAACATCTCATATCAATCTGCAAGTCATCACTGGCATGAACAAATATCCCATGGAATGGAAGCCCAACCTCCCCTGGTGCTGACCCTGCAAAGGGCTGCTCCCACTCCAGGCACGCAGTCAGCACCATCAGCTCTGACCCAAGAGGCCAGAGTTTCCCTGCTATAAATCCAGATTTAAAAAGGTTAAAACCACACTTTCACTAATCTCAGGGCTCAGTATTTCTGCCTGTAACAGCTAAAAGATAAACTAGAGATACAAGTGCATGTGGGTGTAAAAACTCCACAAAAGTAAGTTTGTATTTCTTCCTTACCATTGCTATCCCTCAGAATAGTTCATCGTTTACTTCTTCTTAGGTGTTTCTAGTTCTTCACTTTAGTTCTTTCCTGTTTTCCACCTTTTCCTTCCTATCTCTATGTAATTTCTCTGGTTTCCCTTTTCCTCATTCCATAAGGGGCTTTCATTTTTTTTGTCCTGCTTTTCCTTTTTCTTCACATTCTTCTTAACTGATTTGTCTCCCCTCCTTGCTGCACCCACATATACTCAATCGCTCCTCCTTGTCCTTCATGGCCACAAATCAAACACACCAGAAATGTAAAAAGGGCACCAGACATTCTCCAACCATTAATGCAAACATCACATTTACCATTTCCTCTCCAAACTTCTCACTGTTTTCTTCTTTCTTTTCCTCAGCTAGGAAGTCACTCTCTTCCCCCTTACTATAAATACCTTTAGATATTTAGATACTTCAGATTAATTAATTTGTGCCAGCCCAAAGCTCTCAAACTATTCAGATCTGGGGATGGGTGGGGTGGATTTTGAAGAGGAAGGTTTGCTACTGTGCCACTCACTGTCTGGATTCTGTTAAGGTTTCACCCAGTCTCACACACTGAGACACCAAATAAAATTTAGAAAACCTGTTTCTGTTTCAGAATTTTCTCTCTTTCCAGGGAGGTGGCTCAGTCTAAACCCACTTCTTGTTACATAAAAGGTAAATACACAATAAACCGAGTTCTTTCGCAGCCACTGAGCCCTGCTGATGCCATTGCAGAAACCAGTTGAGTGTTCATTTAAGCCAGACACTGAAATTCTGGCTGGAAACTGTCCAGTTGCTTAAAGACAGGCATTAATTGAATTCTTGTTCTTCTATTGTGGGAGATACAATGGGTGCTACTGGCCATACAGGATAGGAAGAATAAAACAGCCTCCTCTGGGGCCCAAAATACCTGGAAGGCTTTGGTGGACGTTGAAATGTAGATGTCTGTAATTTGCCCTTCTCATTAGGGACTGTAGCATCAGTCCTGGTAAAGGGAAGTCAGGGGCAGCTTCCAAACCCAATAATCACAACCTTGTGATTCTCTTAGAATATTAAATGCCAGATCAAGACCTACTTTCAGCAGTTCTCACAAAGGTTGTTCCAGTGAAAGAAGAGGTACAGGGATTTATATTAGAGGAGTTTTTGTGTTGACCCTGCATCAAATAATTGCCCTGTATGAAAGAGGGTTTAATAGCTTGCATTGAAAAAAGGGTAAAAATATCCCAGGCTCGGTTTTAAAACATTCCATATTGACAGTATTTTTGCTTACACATGGGATTCCTGTTACAGTTAATGCTGAGCCAAGGACATGAAGGGCAGGAGGATGTGGGCATGGCTGGGATGGCTCCTGGGGACACAATTCCCGCTGGGATCCCTCAGCAGCAAGCACAGCCAGGGCAAGGCAGAGCCCAGGGGAAAGAGAGAGCAAGACAGAAAAAAGAATTAACTTCTTGAGCAGGCTGGGTGTCTGGGTCAGGAGTGTTCCAGGAGCAGATCAGAGGAGCCTGGCACTGGCACTGGCACCGTCCCCAGCCCCTGGCTGCTCCCGCTGCTCCAGCTCCCCACAGAGCCCAGCCCCAGAGCTCACAGCCCCCCCAGGACTCCTTCATGCCAGAAGCAACAAGTGTCTCACTGAGAGATTTTTTTAATCTTTTTTTTTCTGTTCATTTGCTGCTCAGAAAATTGAGACACATTCCAGGCTTGTTTTACTGTTCCTGCAATGACAAATTACACGTTAACGTCTGGAAGGCTACATTTTGTACAGTTCTGTTTCACACAGACAACCTGTTTGAAAAGCTGTCAAAATGCATCAATAACTTACCATTATCTCCCCTGCAGGAAGTATCAAGGTACTTGGAGAAGTCAGCATCTTAATATACGATAACTTTCAGGTGAGTTAAGGGGAAAAAAGTGGCTATTAAGACACCATATTTATAGCATAAACCCTTAATGACTCAGCAGAAAGCTTCAGCACAAAGCAGAATTTAACCTGCAGCTTTTTGCACATCACTTAAAAATTCATCTAGCTCAATTTCACTAACTAACCAACTTTTATCATCAATTCTGGCAAATTTAGCTTCCCCAAACACGAGAACTCCAATCAGGGCACGCCCTGACTTGTATTTAAGGGAGCATCTCAAACAAGGATTTACTTTGGGAGTCAATAAAACCACTGTATTAATCCAATTTCACAGATGCAGGCAATTAATTACTCCAAGGAAAAAATGCTTTTCCAACCTAATGGTGAACTAAATAAGCCTCAATCTCAATTGCCCATGATCAAAAATGTTTAGCCCCAGCAGCTAATTAGCAATATTTACTTGCCACATCACAAGAGAATATAATGAGGTGGCTAAAACTCATTAGATGGGCTTTTTAAAGGTTAAAGTCAACAAGTATCAGCGCAGTCTCCATATTTTCATTACTTTGACCACAAAAAGATGACCATGTGAAGTAGTCAGTGGACTGTAAACATTTCTTAATGACTGTCCCACAAATATTCTGACTGAGCCTGGATGGGTGGAAGCCCCCAGAAGTTCATTGCTGTCATGGATTAACTCATGTGCTTTGCAGCACCATCACCACCACCACTGGGGCATTTCCCAAACACAAACTGCAATAATTTTTTTGAAAGAATGTATAAGGTAGAAATCAGTGGGGTTTGCCATGATTAAGCCTTCCAGATTTTACTGTCAGAGTGCTTTCCATCAGCCCCTCCAAAATGCATTTGCACTCTTCCATGCTGAGCTTGTGTTCTCAGAAAGTAAAGAAATGGCACCACTCAAAATGGTTTGTTCAGGCAATTTTGTAAGTTCATCACAGAAGTTCCCTGTTACTGCAGATTGGTAGCAGTGGAACTATGAACCTCCAGGGAACTTCTCTTGTCTAAAGCAAACTGATTCTGGGTTTTTTAAGTAAGATTTTCCCAATCCAAGTAACTGAAGACTCTAAAGTGCATCAAGGAATTCTTTCTTTTTCTTTTGCCCTCTTTTCTTTTTCTATTTCATTATATTAATGTTTTAAATAATGATTTCTATTTTCCCCCAATTTATCCCTGTGATATAGAACCAAAATCCTCAATTACAATCTGAAAAGGAAAAGGAAAGGAAGATACTGCTGCTGGTTTTACCATTTGCATACAGAAGAGTAAGTCTCAAAACCCAGTGAAAATATTCTGGTTTGTATTACAGACCATGACAGATTTCCTGCAAGGATGCAATGTCTCTGTTCAGAATAACTGTTTAATATTCTGCTGGGAATACATCCCAGTGATATCCAGACAGGGAGAGCTGCATTTCAGCAGTACCAAGCAGTCATTTCTCTGCTTTGGTGGCACGAGCACACCGTGGCACAGGGGTTCTGGCACTGCTTTCAGTCACTCAGGGCCTGAGGCAGCCTTACAGAGCTCTCTGCTGACACCAGGAATGTGTTTGCTCCTTTTTAGGGCAGGAGGGAGATGGCAGATTAGCAACATTAGGAAGAAGCCTGGCACGTCTCTTTGGAAGGCAGAATGTTTCAGAGCTACAGTGAGGGCTGACTTTGATTCTTTTGTAAAAGCTATCAGTCATCGGGCAGCAGAGTTTGGTAAATGTATGACTCTGCAAGATTTCATTACCACCAAAAATTCCAGTCCCCTCAGCTGATGAATCATGCCTGGCAATTTATAGATGCATGTAGAGGAATTTGCTGCTCCCATTTTTTATGCCAAATGTAGTTTGTCTCTCCCCAGGCAGCAGCTGAACTGCCCATCCAATATCTCTCACCAGGCAGGTCTTTCATTATGCAGAGCATTCCTCTGGGACAGGATGCTCCTTGTAAGCCTGGAAGAAACAAATGTTGAATACATTTTATTATGGGCTGAGTTTTGATGCTACTTCAGATGAGCTGATAACCCTGAAAGAATATATTTGCTGGATTAATTTCCTGTAATGTCTGTGGGCTGCTCTCGACTGTAATATCCCTGGTGTAATACACCTGGACCTGACATTATCACCACGAGCTGCCGTGGGACCCCAGACCTCCCTGCCCCTCTGGGTGAGACTGGGAATGCAAACACTCCTGCTTTTATTTCAATGCATCTTTTAACAAACACTTAAAATGCAGAAATTCAGCATTACCTAGAGATGCATCATGCTGTCCCCTTCAATTCAACTGAGCAAAAGGCTCCTTCCATTGCAAGGATTTAAGCCAGGAAAGCATCATTCTTCATTAAATTACAAGTCCTGGGTTATGTAGTCACTGTGTGACCTTGCAAACACACATTTTGCACTTGCCAGTCACATCCCAAAGTTTTGCCCCTGTGATGAATGGCACAGTTGATTCACAACCTGAGCCAGCTCATTAAACCAGCCCAAAGCTAAACATTTGCAACAGCCTAATCAAACAGCCATAAATTCCACCTGCCCTTAATTGGGGGTGTAAATCTGGAGCACCAGGCTCTGGAGGCAGCCCAGAGTAAAACTGGCACTTCCCACTCTCACAGAACCCCTGATCCCACCTGGAAACACAACAATTCTGCCCTGAACATTTTATTCGCTTACTCTGTTTAGACTGCATCATAACTGCTTATGTTCAGTGTCAACATGGCTTTATTAAATATCTGCTTTGTGCTCTCAGGTTTATTTGGTTTATAGTTTTTGTTTTCATCCTTTATTTTTCAGGGACACTGGTGCAGGGTTTTAGAGAAATAAGCAGGCTGGTCTCAGTAACTATGCCCACCATTCTTTACCCTTTATTTTTTCTCCCACCAAAACTCAAAAACATTTTATTTTCTCTTTTAAACACGTATTTAAAAGCAAGAGAAATATATATAAAGTAAAAATACATGACTATTTTTTAAAACAAGGATTTATAAAACTCTTCCAGCAGATATTAACTGTATCTGTTTTAACTGTTGGTATGTGTAGAGACAGAGTTTAATTGATGTCTGAATGATAAAAATAAATACATCTTAGGATTCAAGGCACAAAAGCAAATGAGATGTTTATATTGGCTTGTGGAAGGTTGCAGCTATGACACAGCAAACACTGGAAGTGAATATGGGTGAAGTAAAGAAAGATTCCTTGGATTCACACCCAATTCACCTCAGCTTTGTGAGGCACTCAGGGATCTCCAGCTCTACATTAAGGACTCCACCAATCCTCCCTGAAAGCATCAGAACCTTCCATGAGGAACAGGGAGCCCTCCAGGAGCTGCAGGAGCATCTTTGCTCCAGAACATCAGGAATTCAGCACTGAGGCCACGGGGGTGAGAAATGCACATTCCCAGGGCCAGGGCCAGCTCAGCTGCCCTGCCTTGCACCATGGACTGGCCTTGCTCCAGACACCTTGGGAGAGTTCCCAGAGGACAGCCAAGACACTGCTCCTGTCCATCCCTTCCTTCCCAAAAATAGTAGGGGAAAAATACTGACCCAGCAGTCAAAATCTACAAGTCATCATCCTACCTCTAACAGAGTTTAAAGAAGATTTGCTATTGAAAAAGCACTGGGAAAAAAAAAAGATATCAAGAAGAAAACAAATTAAGTTAAAAATAAATACTATTAAATTAATAACCCTGAGTAAAAATGAACTAACAGCCTTGCTGCTGTTATTAATAGAATGGAGTAATGAGTAATGTTCTCAAAAGATGAGAGAATCTCAGGTCTGTAAGCTAATGGCACTAGTGGGTATTTCAATGTTGAACTACCATAACTTCCCAGAGCCATGGAAAAAAGCAGCAAGAGCAGTGTTTACTTTAAATTCTGAAATAAAGCTTTTAGGAGATCCTACTCCCTGCTACACATCTTCTGATGGGGAACAAGAAAAAAAAAAATTTAAAAAACAGAGAAAAAAAATAAACCAGCTAAAAGGCATTCATAGTTGACAGCAAGAAGAAACTAAAGCAGAACAAACTCTTACTCACAGCACTCTGATGCTCTTGCAGTAAAAGGATGAGTCCTATTAAACCAGAACATCAGCATCAAAGGCTGTGAGCAGAGGTTGAAGAGGAGCGAGGAGAAAGCAATGCATCTCCAAAGGATTCCTGCCAAGGGGGGGCCAGCTGTGCCAGGCACTCCCTGTCCCAGGGTTGAATCAAATACCTGAAAATCATTGTTCTGCAGAGTGACAAGGTGATTAGGTGATTCTATCATAATGATGCTGCTTCTTACAACACTGAAAATTAGAAATATCCCAATCCTCCAGGTGAGGAGTCAGGCAGAAAGACAGAAACTCATGGGAAGATGGAGTACTGGCATTTTCCTTCAGAGCTCATAAAACCTTCTTGCTTTCCTCTTAGTTCCTGTTTTCCCTCTTAGATAAACAAGGTAACACACTGGAGCTCCTGCCTCATCCTGTATTCCTCATGCAGCCAAGACTCCCTTGAGCTGCTGGAAATCCCTGACCCTTGTGGGCAAACACACAACCAGAGAGCCAAGGGCAGAGCTGCAGCTGCCTGACAGTCAGAGCCAGAACACCAAACAGATCTCAGCCAGCGATTGGAAAGGGAAAAAAAATACCCAAACAAACAACAAAATCACAACAATTTCAGCTTGTGGTCAAAATGAGCAATAAAATTGATGGGTTAAATTAAAAAAAAACTAAACTAAAATATTTTTACCACCACAGTTGTGTCTTTACCATGTTACTTTCCATACAGTGCACACACAACCATGAACAACTCCCTAGCTAATTAAGATGTTGTCTTTCCTCTGACTAATGAGGACCCGACCTGCACGTATTTCTGAGGTGTGCACTGGAGGGAAACCCCAGCTCACTCCCACACCTGCAAATCAAACTGTGCTGGCTTGGAGGGGCACAGTGGTGAAAGGCAGAATTCCTATGTCAGCCAGGACTGCCAGGACAGACAGACAGGACTGCCAGGACAGACAGGACAGCAGGCAGAGGCAGGCAGCAGCTGCTTCCTAATTCTACAAAGCACTGTCATCTGGGGGAGTGACAACATTCTCTAAAATACAGCTGAATAGTGAGAGGAACTAACATCAATCTGCCTTAAAACATCAAATACTGCCTTAAGTCCCTAGCTGCACTTCAACTGCAGTAGCTAAAACACTGCAGCAGTTCCAACAAGCACCACCAAAACCCCCACCCTGTTTCACTTGCTCCCCTGGGGTGAGGAATGAGGAAATGGAGCCATGAGGAAAGGCCTGCTTTGAGCATCCACAGCATCCCCAGGCTGACCAGCCCAGCCCTGGCTCTGCTCAGCTGTCCCCAGGTGTCACCTGCCCTTGGAGCAGCAGGCTGAGCATGGAGTTCACCCTCCAAGGGACAGAAAACCCTGGCCCATTGCTGCATGTCCCTCTGCACAGCCTGAAGGCCTTCCTTGCCCTGACACCAGCTCCCTGGCCATCTCCTTGGCTGCACAAGCAGATCTGCAGTGCAGACACACAATCATTAATCATTATCTTACACTCTGACTTTAGCACCTTGCCTTTGTCTGACCACATCAGTATCTGGAGAACTTGCATGCCCAGGTAAAAGGACCATAAAATATCCTGCTGCCATCAGTCCCAGTTGTACCCAGGCACCCCTAGCATGGATATTTTTCTGTCTGCAATGCACTAGGGTTTTCAGAATTACAATGTTTGTAGGATGCACCAAACTCTAAGAGAGGGCAAGTGTGCACAAGCCACTGTTTTAACAGCTGCAGCCAGACAATCAAAAATTACTGGGAAAACAGGCATGCAAAATGAACAGGCCTCTGCATACTGTGAAAGCAATCCTTAGGCTTTGCAAGGAATTTTCGTTGGGCTTATCCCAAGTAGAGGTCTCATGATCACTGCCCTGGTGCTGGACACCAGTCCCCATTTTTGTGTGAGGTGGTTTCAGCCCCTCCAGCAGCATCCTTATCTCACAAGGCTCAGGCTGCCCTTCCCTGCTGACTGTGAGAGCACCACCCCTTCCCCAGGGAGCTCCTGTTTCCCCCTGGCTGCAGGGGCTGCTCTCCTGGACCCTCCTGCACCTGTGAACACTGCTCAGCCTCTGCTAATGGCCACAAAGAACAGCTGAGTGGCACCACCACCAGTGCATTCAACACGCAGCAGAAAAACCCCAAGGAAAGGGAGCAGATCCATAAAACAAAGAAAGGGCTCCAGGTCAAGGCCCTGCTATGAGCTCCAGACACCACCAGGCAGAACTGGCCTCTCTTCTCCTGGAAATACCCTTTTCCCTCACACAGGCTGCCTTTGAGATCTCAAAAGCAACACAGAGCACAGAATAGGAACAACCCTTGGGGCTGAGGGGATAGAGAGAAGGGGTCAGAACATCCAGAAACAGCAAAGCAAGGGCAGTTAATTGTTCCTGAGCTTGATATGCTTTTGATATTTTGCTTTTGGTAGGTTTTGCATATCCCCTTCACTGGGCAGGGTGAAGTGATGAGCTGCATTTAAAGCCAAAGCTATTTTCCTCCCTGATGCACAGCACCTTGCCTTGGAATTCCCACCACCACTTTCTCTGATTTGGAAATGCAGTCCCATCCAGGCAGTACAAGGAGGTGTGTTTGTCTGTACTCACACCAATGCTCTCCATTCCACACCATTTCACAGTTGCAGTCAGCACAGGCAGCCTTGAACAACACAAGGAACAGAGAACAGCCTCCTAAGGCAGCTTTGGAAACCAACTTTCCTCTTTTCTGCTCCAGTGGAACAGTCTGGGAAATCTGCCTCCACAAAACCTGATGGCCCCACTCCAAAAACCATGGAAGAGCTGGAGATGCCCCACACCCAGAGCAGGGACAAGGCAAGGTCAGGATGGATTGATGGCTCCTGCTCAAGGAGATGCTCACATGAGGCAGCACTGCTAAATTAGAGAGTCTGAGGGAGCCTGGGGCCCTCAGTCACCTTCACATCCATTCCCTAACAGGGGAGTGCTAAATCTCAGGGTCCTGGGGATGGCAAGTATGAATGATTGCTCATAAGCTCTTTGGGCTGTTTGAACAGGTACTTAAGCACTGAACTGTGGCTTGAGTTATGCCTGGGCACTTCAGCTCTCATGTCCATGGGCTGCTGCTGTGGCCAGAAGGTGTCATGTTTATTGAGCACACACAGTCAGCCCAAAATGCCCTGGATATGTCACTGCTAATTCATCTCCCCATGTGGCCTAAATAAGCCCAGGCCTTGAGAGACCTAGATTTGATCCAGCCAGACACAATTTGGTGTCCAAAAGTCCCAGATCCTGTATGATGGATCTCAGTCCCTCCAGAGCAGGACTCCAAGCAGCAAAAAAAGAAACAGGTGGAGAAATTCAGCCAGAGGGCAGCCCACACAAAGAAAGCTGTAGCCAATTGAGGCCAAGGGGTCATTGAAAATGATCATGATTGAAAATGATCAGTGATCAGGATTTGGGGACCTGGATCCAGCCCAGGAAGGACAGTTTAGCTGCAAATCTCTGCTGGTGCTGTGTAACAACCCTGTCACCTGCAAGGCTGAGTGTCAGTATGAGAGCACACACCAGAGGGCAATGGCAAGGCCTGGCCTCTCTAACATGCTTCACTGTGGACTGTTGCTGCCTGGTTCAGCTCTTCCTCCCTTCCACAAAAATCCTCCTTTTCGTCTCTCCTTTTATTCTGCTTCTTTCCCCCACAAACATCTGCCACAGATTCTTTCCAGCTGTTACCCATTTTTTTCTGGAAAGATCAGGAGGTCCATCCACAAACTCATCTCCTGGAAAGAGAAACTTGCTTTTCTATTTTCTTGCACTGAACATATTTTTTCACTATGTCTGGGGACTTCCAGGCAGGCAGTCATACGAGTGCAAAATATTCCCAGATGCACCTGCAATCAATGGGGTTGCAGCAAGGTCTCCTCAGCAGATTTCCATGCCAGCAGTACTAAACATGCACTGTACCTGCCTGGCCTGCTAAAAACCCTGCACTCCATGCTCTCCTCGCTTTGCCCTGAGTTTTGCTGCTGTTCTCCCCACTGCTGAGCTGATTCTGCCCTGTGGATTTTGGGGATTTCACTGAACTGCAGCAGCCCCTGCCCAGCAGGCTCAGGGCCCTGGGGGGTCTCACACAAACCCATTGATTTGGAGCTCCAGATCAATGGCTGAGAGCAGCTTTTTGTGAAAACCAATATGGATTCTTTCTTGCAATGGATTTGCCCATCAGGTTTGTGCTGGGCTGCTGAGTAAAACACAGCAAGCTGGTTTCTGCTCCCTGCCACGGTGTGCAGATTGATCTGTCCCAGGGTAAAAGGTGCCAGGTGCTGCCATGGAGGATGCAGACTTTTCTGTCACTTCAAGGTTTTTAAGGGCTGGGGTTTTTTAGATCTGTCTTAAAAGAAATAGGGATCTTTTCTTATACCCTTAGTGAATATAAAAGAAAAGGAAGAGGTCAAAGAGCCAAACAGTTTAGAAGGAATCTGCAGGACTGTACATGACCAGACCCAGCAAGTCCAGAGAAGAGTCATTTCAGCCCTATCTCTTTTACACTTGCTTAAAATTGTAAACACACTGCTTAAATTTGCTGCATTCAGTATTTTGCTTTCTCTTCCTGAAATGAGAAAAATACAGGTGTTAGCAAAGAAAACCTGAGGCCCAGAATTCACTGTATACAAAACTTCTCTACTTGGAAGTGTTTTAATCAAGACTTTCTCATGTAAGACCCCCAAGTTAGACAGAGAGAGTGACCCAAAAGCAGGACACAGTTTAATTGCCTGACCCAGGGCCAGCTGACCTTTCCTCAGCCCACTGCTTGGCCAGCCAACAGTTTTTTGGCATCAAAAAAGACTGAGCTGTGTTTAGTCACTTTTCATTCTCTCGCTTGCACACTGTGTTTGGCCATTGAAGGACAGAACACACAGACCTGATGCCACAAAATTCCCCAGGGTATTCCCTCTCCTCAAGTGGAGAATCGCAGTGAATAGCAATGAGGTCCTTAGAGAAAAAAATCCTCCCTTCCTCTAAAGTACACAACATCAGAAAGGACCATATTTTTTTTCTCCTTCTCTGAAAATTATTTATAAGAATAGATTTACAAGAACAAACCCAGGTTTGCTCTAGAATGGAATATTTCAAGCCATGTTCAAGATACTATTCACTATAACTTAGTAATTTTAGTGCATTCAACACTCTCTTTGAAACCAAAATAAAGAAAAAGCATATGAAATATGCTTAGAACTACTTGTATTTCCCTTATTAACAGCATATTTTCCATGCCTTATTTATCCTTTCTGCTGGCATATCTGCTGCAGACTTTGAATCAAAGTAAAGCTATACTCTTTTTATTGCCAATTCTGACTGGATCCCTGATAATAAACCATTAAAATGACAAGCAAGTATATAAAACAAATGGAATCACTGATGCCTATCTATCACACTTCTTGACTATAATAAGCACATCTCTCCCTTTTCTCTCTTGTTGTACATCTGAAGAGGACTTTTTATTTTTTTAACACAAGTCATAATTCAAAATTATCCTACTTAGGCATCATATCACATCTACAGCTAACTCTTTTTGGAATTTTATACTACATTTTGCACAAAATTGGGTGAAGGCAGAACTGGTGCTCCTTTGGGTAAATGCTCATTCCATTTCTCTGTTCCTGGACTATTTTAAGTTGCTCTAAGCTTAATGAAATTTAACACTGAAACATTTCCTGTAAGAAATTAAATGTCCAGCAAAACTGTCAGTTTTCAGTATGAATTATTGGTCAGCCCTAGGGGAAGCTTCTGCATGGATCTGTGTTCCCTAGGCTCTGTACAGGCTTTATCTCAGCCCTGTCACCTGTACAGCCTCAACCAGGTTTGCTGCTTCCAAATTTTGACCACATTATTAAGGCTGTCACATGAAAATCTCTTGCATCAAGCCAAGAGAAACATTCAGTTCTTTTTATTGAGCATTGCCTGTCAAGCTGACAGCACCAGCCCTGTAGAACATGAACTCAACACCTCCAAGCATCCTCCAGCTTTCCAGTCCCTTCAGCTTTCACTGTCAGAGAGACTGGAACCCAAAACCACCAAAATGCAAACCTTGAGCCCATCCAGGAGGCAGCAACTGCCACTTTTGAGAGAAGCCCTTGGGAGTCATCCCTAACATGGCACTTCTCTTCAATCCCATGGAAAATGAGGGCTTTCCACAGAATGCACCCACTGCAGACCTCACTGCTCCAGGCCAGGGCACTGCAGGTGTCTTAGCAAACTGAGCCCTTGTGGGCTGGCTGCTCTTAGAAACACCCTATGGGACTCACTCCAGCCATGGAAGAAACTGATTCATTTAAAAAATTAACAGAAAAAACCTACAAAATAATTCATGATCTAAATTAGAAACTAAATTGATTTGCTTTCAAACTTCTTAAAGTGTCAACCCTTGTACTGCCCAAGGAGTTAGGGCTGAATTCTCAGCATCATAAAGGAACTCATCAAAGTAGCTTTTCATCAGCTGGGAGGTCTCAAACCTGGAGCAGAGAAGAGTACAGGATATGCACACCCATTTTAGAATTTGCACCCCTGGCATTCATGTGCTGCCTTTGTTTCGCTTAGAGCAAAATCCCAAAAGTTAAACAAGATTGCTGATTTCTGAAATTTCTCGGCAGAGAGATCATATTTGTAGAACCTTCTAGTAATCATCTAGGGCTTGCAGAGTTTTGTTTTAAACCTGCTATCCCTTCCAATCCTCACTTACAGTCCTGTGGACATTCCTCCTTTCTGCTGGCCATTTAGCAACGATCGTATTTGTATTTCTTAGCAAAGCAAACCAAGCCATTCCCCCAGGCTGAGCTCAGACTGTCTCAGCCCAAGGCTCTGCAGCAGCAGGACCTGGGGCTGCTCCCCCTTGGCACTTCCCGCTCCTATTGCTCCTCCAAAGGCACAGAACTTGGTGACAGCTGCCCCAAGGCTGCCCCAGCAGCCCCTTCCCACACCCCAGCTCCAGTCAGGGCTTAGGGGGCAGCAGCAGCCCCAAGGCTGGCACTGGCTGGGGGTTCCCAAATGATCATTCTGATTTTCAAACATAAGTTTTGCTTTTAGCTATATGAATCCCCAAACCCTGGCAGACGTGTAATTATACAGAGGCAGAATCAGGAAACATTTCAGCAGCTCAAAGGCACCTAAAAATGGCTTTGGCTTCACCTCATCACATTTCAGTGGGCACTGGACAAGTCCAAAAGCCCTGCTGGATAAAAGGCCAATGACTCCAGCTGTGGACCTCTGGAATAAACTGACCAGTCTGAAAAAACATGACACAGAAATGTTATCTATGCTTAAAATAAAAATTATAAAAAGGATTTGATGCCAAAAACCTACTGCATATAAGAAGTTAATTAAAACGTGCTGTTCAGAGTTCTACAAGACACCTTAATTTATTACACCTACCAAATAAAATCTGTTTGAACCTATT
>NW_005054445.1:1169693-1179454 GCF_000277835.1 Geospiza fortis
TTCCTGCTGTCCCTAAATCCAAAGGAAAGTCACCCTCCAACCCAACCTCTGACTTAACATTATGGAGAAATTAGGTTATACATGTTCTTGCCCCTTGAAAATATCAATTATCATCCACTTAACAAGCTGTGAGCTAAAGTTTACCTTCCTGTGGGAAAGTCCTGTCAGCATTAGCAAAACATTTCAGAGAACAATCCTATGTTATAAAACAAAAACAGTCCATCATTCTTTAAAATGCTAAGTTTAGAGACATACATCCACTTTCCAGCTGCCAACAAGCCAGGGACACCATGGCTTGTGGTTTCATTTAGGGTTAGTGAAGACCTTGAAGATGATGGAGACAACAGCCTGGTAACTGCATTTGAAGTGCTCAGGATTTTTTAAATCAGCTATGGTTTTTAACAGTAAATTTTAAATTCCCTTAAACTGGGCTGTCCTTTGCCTCAGTTGCTCTTTTGCTTTGTGAACTTTCAGAGCTCACATCCTCCAGCTCTTCTCCACTGCCACAGAAACAAACACGAGAAAATCTGAAATGTGAGACAAGCTCAGAGTGCAGAGCACTGCAGCAGATGGTTACAAAGAGACAGCAAAGCTTACATGAAAAGGAATTTAGAAGCAGAGAAAAAAGGTTCACTGCTGCTTCCATTCAAGGGGAAATGAGGGTTCCCCCCTCTCTTGAACATGCTGAGATCAATGTTCAGTTTGTTGGGACTCACAGAAGTGCTCTAAGGTGGCCTTGCTGCCTCTGTCGTGGAACCAATTTACCATGAATATCACTCAGAGCTGCTTCCAGGCTTTGTCATTTCATAACTCAAGGTACAATTTAAGGGGAGTTCCAAATTAATGTGAGCAAGACCTTTAAAGTCAGCGTTATGGTTTCCAAAACAACTGATTTGTGAAATGGAGGGGGGAGGCAGGGGGGCACACGAGCAGTGCCACTGGTGGAGTTTATTGTGTCAGAATAATACAGAATATAGCTGGCATTAGATTGCTGCTGCCTACACAGGCATGATAGCACCTGAGAATTCTCTCCACGAAGGCCATTTTGTTTTCTTGTATATTTTATCACTTTCAGAGGTTTCAGACTGGTTTTCATCAGGAAGAGAGCTGCTCTCCCTAAGCTGCCTTTGAAATGCACACAAGGGAAATTATTCCCATTTCAGACCTGCTGACCCAAACAAGCACACCAACAGCAAGCCCCATGTCCTGTGTGTCCTAACCTCCTCTCAATATGCTTTCAGCTGCTAACCAAGTCCCCCATTTGCCTGGCTGATAACTCATCCACCCACTGCCTCCCGAAGCAAGCAAGGATTGAGTTCTGCCAGATTTCCCCCCTGGAGCAGCTTTAATGTAGGTCTGTCACCTCGAGCTGAGGATTTTCACCAAACCTGGGGGAACTCTGTATTTCTGAAGGCTCTAAATTACTTTCAGCTTCAGTGGAAACTGGCCCTGGCTTGGAAAGTAATTAGCAGGGGGCTGATGAAGATGCACAAGCAGTCGCACAGGTCTGCTGGCCGCAGGCGTGCCTGTGCTGAGTGTGAAACACCTTCAATACTCAGTGCAGGTTTGGTAACTGCAATATGATATTGAGCCATTAGAGTTTCCAGAAGAGGCCATGAAGATGGTGAAGGGCCTGGAGGAGAGGCTGAGGGCACTGGGCTGGGTCAGCTGCAGCAGAGGAGCTGAGGGCAGAGCTCTGCAGGGCTGCAAGGGCAGCTCCTGGCTCTGCTCAGGCCAGGGGCAGCCCCAGGAGTGGCTGGAGCTGGGCCAGGGCAGGCTCAGGCTGCAGAGCAGGGCAAGGTTCTGCTTCCCCCAGAGGGTGCTGGCACTGCCCAGGCTGCCCAGGGAATGGGCACAGCCCCGAGGCTGCCGGAGCTCCAGGAGCCTTTGGGCAGCAGGGATGGACAGGGGGGATTGTTGGGGGTCTGGGCACAGCCAGGGGCTGCATCCATCATCCTGGGGGGATTGTTGGGGGGTCTGGGCAGGGCCAGGGGCTGCATCCATGATCCTGGTGGATCCCTTCCCACTCAGTTTATTCTGTGGTTCTGTGATGTTATATAAAATTAAAACCAAACAAACCAGACGCCTTTAAAAGAAAAAAGAAAACAAACTCAGCTTCAAAAGCCTACAGCCTGCTGGGTCTCAGTCTGAATGTGAAGGATGTGAGGGTGTCTCTGATTCCATTACACAGGAGATTTGAAACCCACACAAGTGATTTAGGAGCCTTTTGTTGAGTATGACAGGGCTGTGCCTGCAGGCAAAGACAAGCCCAGTCTTCCCAGTAGAGGAAGCTCAGGAGATATTTGGATCTGGAGGGAAAGACATCATAGCTAAGAACAGGGCGAGGACGACAGAAACTGGAAGTTACAGACATATGGATAGAAAAAATGGCTTTTTCCTACCTAAATTTAAGTCTGAAACCATATTTGAGCTTTTACTTTTTATTTATTTCAACATTCTACTTATGAATGCAGTAATATAAAAGCAATTCAGCCTTAATTATAGTGGTTTAGCTGAGTTGCTATAATTTTCCTGTCCCTTAATTCTCCCCATGTTTATAACTATTAAAGAGCTTAGGCTCTAGTAAATTTTTTATTCTTCATAATTGCCAAGCCTGAGCAGAGCAATAAGAGCTCCATGTTTAGCCTTTCCTCATGTAATCCAAAGTCACACTGTGCCAAATATGAGGCACTTGAAGTCAGTCGCTGTGGGTAGTAATGTATCTGCTTTAACTCATGGCACACGAGGCGTGGGATGTGGATTTTGGAGTCACCCACACAGCTATTCATCCCCAGCCCACCCAGAGCCAGGCACCCTCTTAGCACTCCTAGTTTTATCCTCTTGTTACTCCTTTGTTCAGCAGTCACAACTCACTTTTTCTACACTTCTATTTTACTGGAACAATTCACACTGGGAACCCAGGCCTGAGGAACTCCTGCATGCCCCCATGTCCCTGCATGCCCCAGACCTGTGACAGGGAAGGGTGGCAGTGCCAGCGAGGGGGAGAGGATCTGATCCTTTACTCAGCAGCTTTCTCCTCCCAGAAAAAGGGTGATATTCCACCACACTCTCAGTCTCCTGTAAGGAGAACTCTTGTTTTCTCACAGAAAAACAAGCCACCCTTTCAGCAATAAAACATCCTAATTAGGGTAGCAGCAACTGCAGATTTTACTTTAAACAGACAAACAATTGAAAAAATGCATTTCTTTTAAGGTGGGGAAAACCTTAGGCAACACACATATGGGAGGGACTCAGGAAATTCTTTCAGATGTTGCAAGCTCCCAAATTAAAGGAAAAAAAAAAAGTCCCTAGCTGCACTTGAAAGATGGCTATTTCCTCACAATTCCCATTTGATCACATAAAATGTGGCCACTGGTGATGCAAACAAACATTCCTACAAAACCAACTCAAGGTTTTGTGAGCAGCCCAGCTCCCCCAGAGCACGAGGGAAGGCAGGTCCACGTGCACCTCTGTGGGGTCACTGGAGCCCTCCCAGAACCCACCATCCAAATGGCTGCATCCTGCAGGAACAGCCCCGGACCATTTTAATTTCCCTCCTTTCCTGTCTAACTTTAATTTTCAAAGGTTTTGCCCAGGGCCCTTTGCTGAACTCTATTGTTTTACATGACCAGAGCTGTCGTCCTTCAGAGGAGACTCCTCACTGTCTGCTCTGAGCCTGCCCAAGCTGCTTTTCCCTGCAAGATCCTCATCCCACATCCCCCAGAACAAACCCTCAGTACACAGGCTGCCTAGGAAGCCCAGATTCCAAGGCCAGTAACCAAAGGCTTCCTCAGCAGGGCCCAAATCCCCAACTAACAGCTTGTCACAGCTTCAGTTTACAGAGTTTATAATTGTTTTGGGAGGTGCATTACAGAGAAATCAAAATGATAACAATTCTCAAAAAATTGCAGCGGGTTGTGCACAAAGATTAAACAGCTTGGTCCTATTCTCACTGGGAAACAGGAGGCTTAGCAAACATGGAATTAACATTTTTAATATTGTGAAGGGGAATTAATCAGCTGATAAATATTGGGGGTGGGAATCAAGAAGTAACCTGATCAACAGCAGGTATTCTGCTGCTATCTGGAGGCTGAGGAGGGAAGGAGGATTCTGTTTGTGAAGGCTCAGCAGGGAGCAGAGCTTGTCTGGGAGGTTTAGGCCAGCAAGGCAGTGACATGTGGGGTACAAAGGGGATTTTGTCCAGGTGATGTGGTGCAGCAGGGGCAGAGGCTGGCAATCCCACCTGGTCACTCACAAACACACACAAGAGGTGAGTGGAGCTTTCAGCAGTCTCAAACACAGCCACTCACCCAAATGTTAATTACCCCCAGAGTACAGCACATACAGGACAGGCTTCGTTCCTTTTCACTTGTAAGCAAAGTAATTTCCAGGTGGTGTTGCCATCGTGCTTAATTTAGATTTTGTAACATCCTGCAAACCCTGACATGACGTGAATGATGGCTCTTAAAACATACTCCAAAGCTGCCTGAGAGCCTTCCACTAACTGTAAGAGGAAAAGGAAAACAGTCAGGGCATCATTTGCTTTCTTATCAACGATTTTATCATAAATTTACTTTTTTTAAAAGAAGAGGGTACAAAAATAGCCCTGCATCACAACTAAATATTTGCAGTTAACACATGCAGATCTGGGTAACATGTTCATGCCACCCCTGAACAACCAACATAACTTCCAGAAACTTGCACACATTCCTGAACAAAATCAGCATCTGCCAGCCCTGGGTGATGTAGGATCAATGCAATCTGCAGCCAAGGCTGAATGTGTCAGAGAGCTTCAGGTCACAAAGGTCAGGTGTTGCCAGTGAAGAAGCTGCAGCCCTAGCACAGCTGGGCTGGAATTCCCACCCAGCTTCTGAAGAAGTTTTACATTCTCTTCAAGCTCCCAAGGCTCCATCACCTGTGTTAGAAAGGTGCAGCAGCTCAGGACACAGGAGCAGGGAAGGCAGACAGAAGCTGCAGAGGTGTGAATACAACCCTGGCATGATGTCCAGCTCTGAAAACACTGCCTTCAGTACAGCAAAGTAACAGGAATTTACATGTCTGGGTGGATTAAGCTACAGCTGAATACTGAGCATCTGTGGGGCCAAATCTTGTTGTCACAAAGATTGTACTGCTCTGAGCAAAGCTGGGGGCAAGGAAGGCAGAAGGAGAGCTGTGCTCTCCTCAAGTCACCTACAAACATTCCATTCCTACAATACTCCACTGCAAGCTGACAAATCCAGCTCCCCGGGCACTGGTATTTTATTAACCTTTTAAATTATCTAAATGTTTGCAAAAATTGTTGTCATTTTGCCACACGCTTCCTTTTTCACTTGAGCTTCATAATGCAGAAGTGACAAGAAGTGGGAAGAAAGGTTAGAAAAGCCAACCAATCCCAGTCTGGAGTACAATTAACACAGTACTTCAGTTTCACAGGGCAGTTCTGGCTTAGTAAACATAATGATAGCTTTGCTCCGAGGTATAAATGAGAGGGCATTCATTTGCATTACTAACACACCTTGACAAAGGTTCCAAGATCAAAGACAAGCTGTCAGCATAATTGTAAAATAACACTTTTCCCCATTTTAATTACTTGAAATAGCTTTTCTGTATTATTAATAACATTTTCCACCATTAGAGCAAAAGTTGATTAAAGGCACTGCTCTGTGCACAAACACAGAGGAGGTTTGCCTAACATGGGAATGACTTAGAGATGTGTTTGGAGCACGCTCTCAAGCACAGGGTGGGACTGTGGGGGTCTCCTGTGCACCAGTAGTTGGGCTGCATGGTCCTGGTGGGCTCCTTCCAACCCAGGACATTCTGTGATCCTGTGTTTGGGTTGAAAACACAGAACAAAACTAAACAAATGTGCTCCCTTCAAACCCAGCCATATCCAGGCAGTTTGAAGCAAGACTCAGCTCCCTCTGAGAAGTTCCCAGCCCCAAGAGGCAGCTGCTGTGAACCCAGCCTGAAAGCCCTGCCAGGCAAGCAAAGAGAAAAGGTTCATGCCCACCAAACCCCTCATCCGAGAGCAGATCACCCTCCTCACAGAAGGAGTCAGTTCTATTAGGAAGGAATTGTTCCCTGGCAGGGTGGGCAGGCCCTGGCACAGGGTGCCCATGGCAGGGGTGGCTCTGGGTGGGATTTAAGATCCCTCCCAGCCCAAACCATCCTGTGAAGAAACTCTGTGATCTCAAGTCTGATCCAGTGCCCCCTAAGCCTCGCTCCAACACTTTCAGGGCATTCTGGGGGAGTCCCCACATCCAGCTGCTTCAGCCACAGCTGGTGATTGGCATCCCCCAGACATCCCATGGCTCATTTTCCCACCTCACAATCTTACACTTCCTGCCCAGAATAAGGACACCACAGAAGCACAGCCCTGGCCATCAGGGTTACACAGCCCTGGCTGTACAAAAGCAAGTGACACCCTGCTCTTGCACCCCCCCAGTGTTGCTGATGCATCAGTGTAACAAAATAATCACCACAAAAGTACCCACTGCTGTAATAATTCTTCTCAGTTTGACGTGTCCTTCTCTCCAAGAAAATGCCTTCCATTTGAGGCTTGAAGGATTAAGTGATTTAATAGGTTTTTGCATCCCTATCTTCCATGACTTCCCTTTGATAGCTCTGGTCCAGCCTCAACACTCACTGAGCCATTTCTGCAGATGATTAGCTCTCTGAATACATTTTGCACTGTTTGATTGTATTTAATAGAGGAATAGTGTAGTACAAGACTAAAAACAAATTAATTTACAATAGATAAACTTTTATGGTCACATTTTAAAAAAAGTAAACAAAACCTCAATTTGCTTTACATGTGAACAACCTAGATGTTTTTCCAAGAGATGAACAAACTGCAGGCATTCCGTAATCCCCAAAGCAGTGACCACAACAGCTCACCAGTGTTACACTTGTCGTTTGTTCCAGAGCACACACAGCAAGTTACAAACTTCCCTCAGTACTGAGTGTGGTGATTACACTGATTTTTCCCAAGCTGCCCTGCCCTGTGCTGGAAAGGGCTGGCACAAAGCAGTTTCTCTGTGGAGAACCATCATCACTCCATCAGCTCATTAGCAGCCCAGCAGAGAGGATGCTCTTGGAGTGCTTGTGTAGTTTCCTGCTAAATAGGAATATAGCCCATGAGTAACACAAACATTTTGTAAAAAATCAAACCAGCAAACAAACAAACAAAATATTAACATTCTGCGATTCTCTAATTTCAGTTGTTGCTACTCAGACACAATTAGGCACTGAACCTGCACTGCTACACTTCACCTATAACATGAAGTGCCCCATGGCAAAGGTCCTGGCAGTCTCTACCCCGCTATTTTCTGAGGGTGGAAATGAGAGCAGCTGAATGTGCCTGCAGGGAAAGGTCACCTGGAAATCATGGCACCACTTTCCTTTGAAGGGGATTTGCCTCTGTGGGTATTGGCCATCCCTCGTGCTGTCTGCAGACCTGGGAGCCTCCAAACTGACCAGTGCCTTCTGCCCTGCCCCAGAAAATGCCCCAGCTGTGCCTGTACACCTTCCTGGCTGCTCAGAGGGAGCTGCACCCTCAGCCCAGCTGGAAGAGCAGTGCCCTGTGCTCCACCTTCCCAGGGACACCTCTGCAGCCCAAGCAGGGCCAGCCTGTGGCTTTCCACACCTGGGAGAGCTCCTGGGTACGTGTGCTTTGACTGTTCCAGTGTTTGAGTTACATTAAATGGAAACCCACTCCCATGAAAGTCACTTCAGCAGTACACTCAGCCTCTAAGGCACAGCCCCTGAGGCACAGGCAGGCCAGGTACACTGCTGGACACCCTCCCTCCACCCCTCCCTGAGCTAAAACTGCACTGCACACAAATGCCTTCCAAAAAACTCCTCCTATCAACATGAAAAGAGTCTGAGATCCCAAAAAGCAAAATACCCCTTCTCTGAGAGGTTAAGATGCCTCTTACAGGAGGAAAATTGGGTACCTGGCAATCTTAAAATGCTTTAGGAAGCTGGGATTGTATTTATTTCCCATCCGTGTGAGGGAGGGAAAAGGGCTCTTCAAAAATAGTTTGTTGCTCAATATGGTCTTTTGCAGGCCTTTAACTTTTTTTTGTTATTCATTGAAATTTATAAGGGAAAGCTGAGAGTCACAAATGGAAAAGAGATTTGACTGGCAGCTACAACTTCAATTTCTATGAGAAATCTCCCTGGAAAACAGACTTATTTTATCTCAGCCTCACCTTCCAGGAACAAAACCATGACAGTTACACTCACTGTTCTCTTGTGTACCCATCCTCACAGTGGAAATTACAACTGAATTACAAAACAGATTGTCTGATACTCATGAAAATAAAATTTATAGTCCACTCCACTCTAGCTAATTAATTTCCTTCAAACCACATCCCAGAGTGATCAAATGAGACATGAGCTCTTTCATGAGAAGAAAATCCCACTGGAGTTCCTGAACATCAAATGTAACAAACACCAGCGTTCCAACATTTGCATCACCATGTTTGAACCTCCATGTTTGCATATGTAAGCATCCATTTGCATGTGAGTACTATGTTTTATTAATAGTGATTAATATTAATATTCCAAGGTGGTAGTGAGTTCTGAATTTATGCAAAACAAGCTCATGCCATGAGACAAAAGCAGATTGCTCATGGTTAAGGTCATCAAGAGAAGAGCACATATCTGAGCACACTAAACAAAGCAAAGCACCACATTCATGCTCCCAGCACTTACTGTTCACAATAGCACCACTGTGAAGCTCTCCAGCACAGCCCTTCTTTTGTCTGCCTGGCCCTGGGAACCCTTTTACACATTTTCATATAGTTCATATTAAAAATGAGAACTTTAGCTTCCCTCATGAGACCAGCTCTAGAGCTATTTTCCCTAAATAATGGCCATCTGTTCGGAATGACCTCCCCAAACAACTCGCTTTGTTAACGGCAACTTTGCTGCAGTTAATTCACCAGTGGGGATTGCTCCAGCCAACTTTCCATGGGCCTCTATTATTATGAAAACCTATTATCAAGCAATTAAATGACAGCAAGAATGCAATAAAGTACAACAGTCTTACTTGTAGCATTATCCTGGGTGCTGATGTTAATGAAAGGCTATCGCACCCCTGACTGCAATTCCGAAATTCTGCCATACAGGAGAAAACTCCCGTCAGCAGCAATTTCCACTCTTAATGGTCTGAGCAATTACAATCCTTGCCTAAGCCCCTCCCCAGTATTTCACCCCAAATTAAATTAAGGACAGCTCTGAGGTGATCTCTTTGCTGGAGCCAGGCCCAAAGGACACAAAGCCTGGCTTTACCAAAGCTCAGCCCATGTGGGAAGGAGTTTGCTTCCCTGTCACACAGGTGAACCTCACAGTCACAATCCCTCCTCCTCTGTGTAAATGAAACAATAAACCAGCCTTCTGAATTCTCTACTCTGAATTTGTCTCAGTAGAAAATAATGAAGTTGAATTGCCCTTAAAGTGCCCCTCTGGCAGGCTGCACTTATGGCATGACACCTTTCCTTTCCTTTTCTCATTTCTAGAGCTAAACATAAACTTAAATAAACCTCTTTGAGAAATGAGATGCACATAATTGCCACAAATACCCCAAGGGGTCTAGACCATTTCCCCTTTCTAAATCACACTGGGTTTGAAATGTGTACAATCACCATTTTGTATTTCTGATATAAAACAGAGCAGTAGGTCTTGAAACGAGTTATGGGTTTTTCTCCCCACCATGAAAGTACAAATCTATGTTGACATGAAGTAGTACTTTCCCT
>NW_005054445.1:1179464-1184950 GCF_000277835.1 Geospiza fortis
TGAGAGGATCCAAGTGCAGTCATGCTGCTTGGCATGGATTCAGCTAATATGCATTTCCAGTTCCCCTGCCCTGACAGAAGGCAGTATATTTACCAGCCTGTATGTGCAGTTAGGCTAAAGTGTTGTTTTTCACTGGGACTCATAACCTCTTCTCTTTGGAATATTTATTTTCTTCCTAAGATGCCATAGGGAAACTTTATGCAACTTACTATATCACTTCTCCATCAATACTACACCCAGGCTTCTTCCAGGTAGCTGGCCAAAACAACTGGGTGGGAAAGCTCCACAACAGAAATCACTGCATGAGAGAATATGAATGAATTATTTGTTCATAAGAATTTTAGATTGTTTTATAATTCAGGTTTTATAATCCTGACATTAATTTCATAAGGCAGAAGTGTTTCACTCAATCTAATTCCAGGAACAACCTGCAAGTACAGTGTCCCAAGAAGGGCTCTTCAAACGGAGATGCTTTCCAAACCAAACAAGAAACACAGGACTCAGCGATCTCACCTCTTAGAGGAGATGGAATTGATTTTGCTGTTTTCTAGGGAAAAACCACAGCAACTGCCATGCAGCATGGACAGTCTTGGCTGTCCTTCCAAACCCACTCAGCTTTGCCAGGCAGGGACAGAATCTCTCTTCTTTCCTCTGGGTCCATAATCCAAGCCAGAAATAGGAAGAACTAATGTGGTTCTTAATCCTCCTCACTATCCTTCACATAAAATATCTTCAACTAGAATTATACAACAGAAACTTTATCTTTAAAAATTGGAAAAAAGCACAAGAGAACCTCATAACATATAGGAATGTTCCCTGTGCACAGAGAAAAAGAAACAGGAAAATAATATATTAATCTAATAACACAGATAGGATTGTTTCTTGCAAGAACATTAATAATAAAGCAGCAGAGTTTTGTTCTGTAAAACAAGTTGTGCTCACATGAGAGAGACCTGAACATCACTCATGCTGCTGAGAGAAAACCTGTATTTCCCAGCTCCCTCACAAATGACAATTTCATCTCTCCCAACTTTCTGTTGTCAAGCAAAAGAAATATGGTGTAGACTTGTATAACAGCCAAACAACTGACATTTACTTTTGGTAGTCCCTCCAAAGTTGTGCACTTTCAAAACCAATATTTTTGACTAATAACCTTTCTGTTTCTCATCATAGCATTTGTTTGGATCTCTTTCTGAGTCCTGGCTTATTGGAAATACCTTACTAGAGTGATTGTGTCCTTGACAAATACAGTGTGATATGGTGACTCTCCTCTTGACACCACTGATATTTCCCAGCACACAGGAGAGCAATGGAACAGAGCTGAGTGTTTCCCAGGAGCTCCCAAGAGTGAGTTTTGCCCTTGAGTGTTATCCCAGCAAGCTGTGCCTGTGTGCATTGCAAGGGACAGCTGTGACAAAGGTCCCCAAAGCCAAACCATGCACTAAAGGACATTTCTGAAGCTGCAGAAAGGGGGTTTTACCCCTTCATGCAATGGCCTGTCTGTAGCAGATCTGGATTCTGGGGTTTGTTTAAAAGGGGATCAGAGATGTTCCCCTCACCCCCTTCAGTGCTGTCATTGCTCTTCAGGTCCCAACCTCACTGTGGAGTGGGATTTGAAGCAGGAAGTTCCTTTGCTCCAGCTGTGCACAGTTGTCCCTCTCAGCGTTTCCTAGCCCAGGTCCCTTGGCATCCCTGGCCTTCATCCCCCTACTTAAATCCAGGATCTTCCTTCCAGGACCTCCCTTCTGGTCTCTCTTCTTTCCAAGACCACTTCTCACTTTGGGAACATTCCATTTTCAAGCCCTGCTCTGCTTTCCAGAGCCCCAAGGCCTCAGTTCTCCCTCTGCAGTCTGTGTACAAAAGCCCAGCAAGCGCCTCCCAATCAAGTAAGTCTGGCTTAGGTCTCCCTGGAGGATTTGGGATGTGCCCCTTGTCTAATCCAGGCATTATAAGACTTTACAGCTGTTCTGTAGCAGGCTTCTGCCAGAGGTCAGAAGTTCAGTTTTGGATGTTCAGGCAGAGGCCACCTGTGAGTGCACAATTTTGTCCCACTTAAAACACTTTGGTATGAATTTATTAAAATATATGATGAATAGTCAGCACAAATTCCTGATTAGACCCTAATCACAGAGTTCCAGCCAGAGCACAGGCACAGGTACTGTACTCCTGACTGAACCTGCAGGCAAAGCAGGCTCTGCAGGAGCCCTGCAGCACACCGAGGGCTCTCCTCACACACGTGTCCATGTGAACACAGAGCCTGACCCGTGCTGGCCAAGCCATTTGTGTTCTGGGGCACTGACACCCCTGAGAGGTGCTGCAGTGGGGGTGAAACGCCACATCTGGATTCTGTTTTTGACATTGAACTTCCATTGGAAACGACAGCCCCAGCCAGGGGGATGGCAGGGGAGAGCAGCACACAACACACAAACGAGATGATTAAAAACGTGGAGGTGGATGCTGAGAATACACAAATCAGAGGACTGGCTTTGCTCTTGTATCAGCACAAAACCTGACTGGCCCAAGGGAACTCGGTATGGCTGAACCTACATAAATAATGAGCTGTGAAATCAAGCCTTGAATAGCAAATAATGCACTTCATGATAGTGCTCATTTCATAATATTGCTGTACTACCTGCCTTCTGCATTAGCCTGCCTTACAGTCAGGGGTGAGATGAGTACACAGCTGATAACCAGCTCATCAGTGGTTACATTAAAACATATCAAATTAGGCTCTGAGTGAAGGGGGGAAAGCTTGCAAATAAGAATTATTTTTTTTTTTAGATAATACCAATGAATTTTTTAAATAGCTTTTGAGACATCTACTCACTTGATCCGCCTCTAAAGGCAGGGGTGAGGCAGGGGTGGTTTTCCTGTCCCCCCACCGAGTGCCAGTGAGCCGAGCTGATTGCTGCACACATCATTTGACACCCTGCAAACACGACGAGCAGCAAAGGCAGACAGAAACGTTCTCAACACTTGTCACATTCCCTGATTGGTTCTCACTGAGCTGTTTGGCACGGAAATGTGGGGAGAGATGGAGCTCTGAGAGACGGAGCGCAGGGAAAGCGCCTGCGACAGAGCGTCATCTCCTTATTAGCGACTCTGGATTGGGAAACTGAGACAGGGAAATGCATCACCATGACACTTCTGCTATTGCCTGTTACACAAATAAAGAGGAAGTTCATCATTAAATCCCAATTAAGTATGCCTTCATGGCTTTACTAAAATCCATTTATTTTCCAGGAAGCACACAAGCACACACAGCTTCAAAGTGGCTGCAGCCCCAGCACAGACCTCATGCTCAGCACACCCCAGATTGCTCTGCCAGACAGGGATAAACACAGAGAGCCCCTGTGCCTTCAGCCTCCAGAAACTGCTTATCACAAACAGGATAAGCACACAGGCAGGCAGCGAGCTGGACCAGAAATTCCATCCAAAAATGATTATGAAACACTTAAAATCTAAAGCAGCAAAGAACGCAAACAAAAAGAAGATTGAATTGCCCTAGGAGGCTCAAAAGAAGGCCATGCTTGATTGGATTCAGATTTGATTGAGATTCACCCTCATTCATTAAAAAGTTTGAAGATGTTCAGTCAAAAATTAACTCTCAAGTTGCAGAGCAGGGTACAGAGGAGCCATTTCTCACAGGCTGGGTTTCCCACACAGCTTGTCTTACAAACCCACACCTGAACTCCTGCAGTTACATAGGCACTCATAACCCACACATTAGCAAGCCAGGTTTGTTTTAGAAAATAAAGACACTCATTCAGGCAGCTGCCAAAGCCCCCAGCACAATGGGTGTATGCACACACATCTCCAGCCCACAGCCACTCCCAACACTGACATTCATCCCACTGTTGAACTAACATCCATGCAACTATTTAATTAAATACAGGTTAGTATAAAATTGGTATAAAATCATACAGTTTATACCAGTCATAGTATGACTTCAGCAGGGCTGGCATTTATGCTTAAATTAAGTCCTGCACTCTGTATCCTGTAACTCTTACGAAGTAGACAAGAATTATTATCTCCATGCCCTTCATAAATGGGAAACTGAGGTAAGAGAAGGTTGAGTGACTCACTCAAGAACACCTGAAAGGTTAGAAGTGATGCTGTTGTGAGTGATGAGTAGCAGAGTGGCTGAATAACTCCTTGTTTAAAGCCTGAAGTATGTTTACTGAAATTGAGTAAAATAGGCTTTGCTTTTAAAATGGCTCATTAGAATTTTTCAGCATTGTGTGATTCTTTTCTCTTGCCCTCCACCAGCAGCAAAGTTCACACAAATGAAAGCAATATTTAGCATTGAAACCTTTAAAAGTTATTCTGGTCTCAGTGATGTTGACCTAAATTTAGAACAAATGCAAGGGTAAGCTTTATCCTGTAACCTCCACATGTTCCACCAGCCCCTCGTGCTCAGGCTCACAGCATTACTTTTCAGGGAGGAGGCCCTAAGGAACATCAGCACCTTGCCCAGCCCAGGGCAAGCCCTACCCCCACAATCCCCACCCTCAACACAAGCAAGTCCGCAGCACAACTCTGCCTTCAAAGTCCAAATTCTTTGTGTTTGTGCCTAGATGTTTCCTCAGTCCATCAATTCATTTACTTAAGGTATCCATCCCAATCAAGGCAGGATTGACCATCCAAGAGCAGTCAGGCTCTGGGTACTGAAAAGATCATACATATGCAGCAGAAAAACAGTAATTAAACTTGAAGCCAAGAAAACTCCAGGCATTTCCCATTGTCCAGTATGCACAAAAGGGAGTGACTCAAAGAACTTCAGTTTCTTTTTGAGCACAAACAAGAGATGCTTCTGAGCTGGAGGAAGCAGGGTCACAGGGAGCTGCATCACAGCTATAAATAATTCTTATTTTAAGGCTACAGTTAAATGAAAACAGAAAATACAACTGACAGCACCTATGCTTCTTGTCTTTCTCTATATTCTCTTACAGCTGACCTTGAGAATATTTTATATTAGCCTAAGGGTGCAAAGAAATGTTCTTCCTCACTGCAATCATTTAATAATAGCTTGTCCTCCTTCTGCTCAATATGCAAGCAGACACTGCTTTTGTCAAGCCTTCAGCAGGTGCTTTGTTCCCTCTGAGCTGGTGCCCGAAGCTCAGGGAGTGCCCTGCCCGTGTGGGCAGCACGGCTCCAGTTCCAGCAAGCGGCAGTGCCACAGCACGGGCTGAGCAGGGGACAATGCTCCGCCACTCAGCACAACTCTAATTTACAGGGCCACTCCTGCCCGGGGATCCTGCCCCTCAACCAGGGGGAAACCCAGCCCAAAACACCACTGAAGTCAAACCACAATGTGAATTTTGATTCAACAGGGGTTTCGTCAAGAAGAAGCGTCTGCCAGCAGCTGGGCGATGGGGTGAAATCAGATTGTTAAATGTGTCTCGTTGCCGTTTGGGAGCGCTCCGGTCTGACGGCGTCACTGGTGCCTGATGGAGGCAGGAGGAGGCTCGGGCTGTCTCCGCCGA
>NW_005054445.1:1186441-1208644 GCF_000277835.1 Geospiza fortis
GGCCACAGCCACAGTCCGGCCACAGCCACAGCCACAGCCACAGCCACAGCCACAGCCCCAGGCACAGCCCCGTCCCCAGGCACAGCTTGGCAATTCTGCAGCCGAGCAGCCGCAGGGGCAGCTTTAGGACCACTCTCCCAGCAGTGCACAGCAGGGAAAGGCCATGGGCAGTGCACAGCAGGGAAAGGCCATGGGCAGTGCCCGCCCTGGGCCCGAACAGCCGGTGGGCACACCCAGCTGCGGGCATCGGGCCTGGTGGTGGAGCCCCTGCAGCCACACAGCAACCCAGGGCAGGAGCCTGCATGCCAACTGGCCACGGGATGGCTCCCTTAAAAACCATTCCAGACATCTAGGAGCCTAAATATAGGCTTCCTTTTCAATAAAGCTAGTTAAAAAGTAGTTATCTTTGTTTTTTCTATCACAACATAGTCTCTTGAAATTATTTTTTCCTTCTTTTCTCTGTTCACATTCTCTCTTCCCAGCCCCTCTCATTTGGGTTCCTGATTTCGGCTCCAGTCCTGATTTACAAGCTGATTTCTATTGAAATGGTGACAAATTCTTTCCCATCTTTCTTCCAGGGGTTCATGAGGACACAGATGCACCATGCAGTTCAGTTTCAGAGGACAGTGAGTTTAAGGGACATTTAAAAACCCAGTTTCATTTCTTCATCCTCATGCTTAGCACTGCATTTTTCCTCTGCTGATACACCATAACTGAGTGATGCACACTGTGACTTTATTTAGACAGAACTCATGAGTCATGAGGAACATGATGACAATAAACCAACTTTTAGGCAAGTCCTTGCTGTAGTTCTCACACCAAGGAGTTCAGGAGCTTTCAAATCACACAATTGTTAAGGCTGGAAAAGACCTCCAAGACCATTCAGTGACTGATTCCCACCTTGTCCCCAGACCAGAGCACTGAGTGCCATGTCCAGGTGTTCCTTAGACACCTCCAGGGATGGGGACTCCAAACCTCCCTGAGCAGCCCCTTCCTGCCAATGCAGGATTAAAAGGATTTCTGCACATTTATGTCTCATGTTAGCAAACCACAACTCCTTGCTTAATTTAATATTTGCTGTTACCAAAATAACATCCAAATACTTCAGCCTTGATGCTCACAGAAGCCACCCTTCTCCATGATGCTTTCCTCTCATACATTTATAAACATCAGTTCTTCCCTTACCTGTTAAACTGAGCTTAAATGAGCACTGCTGTAAAGTTTAGCAACAGCAAGAACTTCAACTACCAGAGCACCTTTTTGTGCCAAAACATCTGTGTTTGTGCACCAGCAACAATGATTAATGTCAACAGGGCTCTGGGAAATGTGTTTGTTAATTAACTGCTGCTGTAGAGCTTGCAGGCAGAGTACAAAACATGACATTCCTACAGGGTGTACACAAATACTTATTATTTTCCTTATGCAAAAAATCCCAATGGAAGAGTTATTGTTTGGGTTTGTTTCAGTTAACAGATGAAACAGTTACACTTCCTGTTGGGTATTTTACAGGAGGGTCTCCACCAGCAGAACGCTGGAGAAGATGAACAAAGAGGAGGTTGGGTTTCTGTACTTTATCTAAGTTAGGTCACCCCTGGAGAAAGGCAGTGCCTGCTCTAAAGGCAAGTGTGATAAATTCCTGAAGGGGATTATATGATACAGCTTTCTGTGATAGCAAGAGATTGAGCTCACCAACCCAAAAAGGCCTCTCTGCTCTTCTCTTGCTAAAATGCTTCTTCCCAGGAACTGCTTATCAGCACCAGGTGTACAAGAAGAGTCTGGAGTGACCCTTTAGGCAGGTGATGCTGACAGGAGCCAGGAGAGGCAGCATCCTTTGGGGCACCACCTGAATCAGCTGCTGCTGACAGAGCAGAGCCCTTCGGACACCCAGCTGATGGGAGAGCAGGCACAGCTCCATGGCTGAGCTCTGCACACCAAACAAACCCCCTGAAATATTCCCCAGCCAGGAGCTGATCCATAGGCATAACCTCTCCTTGTGCTCACTGCAGAGCCCTGTTTGCTATCCTGGGCCCCGGGATGCTGCTGTAATTGACTCCATCCATTACCTTAAAGCGTTCTCCTGTTTATCCTGCCTTTATCACATCGAGCCACTGTAAAAATCTCTTCTGGTTTACATCTTCCCTGTGCTTTCAGCAATGCTATTACTCCTATAATAAGCTTAATGAGGACACTGAGTGGAAGAGTCTTCACATAAATCATCACAAGAGAAAATGCTCCGGAGATGCAAACAGCAATGTCACACTGCCCTCTGTTGAAATTTAAGACACTAAAGTAATTTGGAAACTTCTTCTTTCTAAGGACTAGAGGTTAATTATTTAATATTTTTTAACTGCAACATCTCTTTCCAGCCATTAGAGAAGGTGATTATTTTTTTCCACGGATTACAACATACATATTGAGCTAAGTGTAATGAGCTGTCAGAGAGAGAAATCCTTCCATCACTACAGCCAGGGGGGCAGCAGGAGGGCCTGCAAATTCTGAACTTGAACAATCCTTTCAAGGCTCAAGAGTTGCCCCACCACTAATCAAAATAGACTGAGCCTTTTTAGCACCCGAATCATCAAACCCAGCCTGAAGCCAGACTGGCTCTCACCAAACCCCATCCATTGTCACTGCCTGCCACAATCTCTGGCAGCCACTCTGTCCTTCAGAAACATTTCTGCAGGGAATGCTTCTCCCTCAGCTAAAGGAGTGGCACCCTGGGAGGTTGTGCTGAGGGTCTGCAGGAACCACTAACATTTGCCCTCTGTGCTGCACAGGACTCTCGTGCTGCACAGCTCATCCTGTCTCTGCAGCGCGTTAAAAGTATAAAATACAAATCGTTCTTCTTCTGTATTTATCAGGTTGTGCCATATGTCATGTTTTAAAACACCCTAGGTGACATCCCATGATTACAGCACAGGGTTTTTGACAGGCACAGACCCATACTGTAATCAGCCCCCTTTGCTTTGTAAACACTGCCCCAGAAATGGGTCAGGGTCGATGATCAATAGAAGTGTCATACCTTGTGTGCAGCAAGTCTGTCCTCAGCTACAGGAGGAAAATTAGACTCTGGGAGAAGCAAGTATATATTCTGACCCTGTCCAGCTTGAAGTAACCCTTAGTGGGGTGGAATTTGGGGAAAACACCTTTTGGAATGACTGGCAGGAGGCCATTGCAGAGACAGGGAAGGTGCTGGAAGGAGCAGCTCGTGGCATGCTCAGAGCTGGGCAGGGCTGGCAGAGCAGAGCTGCCCAGCACAGCCTGTCCTGCACTGTCTGTTTGTCCTCCTGGGGCCAGGAACAGCCTCAGCTGCAGAGGGAGGAAAGGAGAGCAGCTCTGCACTGGCATCTGGCTCAGGAGGAGCACAAAGGACTGGTGTAATTCAATCGTGTGCTTTGGCTGCCAGCAACAGCACAGGGCCCTCCTGAGACCCCCACCCAGAGCCAGCGTGGAGCCTGAGGTGAAGCACATCCATCCTGATTGTCTGAATGCACATTTTTATCATATGGGTGACATTCACAAAGGCAAAGGCAAACAAGGCTCTTCAAAATGCATTTCTAGTAGAGATAATGTTTTCTACCACAATGACAGCTACAATACCAAATCCAACTTATCAGCATTCTTCTCTGATCTAAAACGTAATTCATCAGCTCTATCATTGTATCTAATAAGAATATGCTGTAAAGCCTCAACTTTGAAAATGAGAGTCAAAAGCATTCGTAAGAACCCCATGAAGTTTCCTTTCTTATCTATCATTTGCTGCAGACATCAGCCTTTCTTCATTTAAATTACAAAAGTGAAGAATGAGGGCTTTTGGTGGCTCTAAAGATTTCTGAATTTCAGTGCTAAAAATTGTATCCTCTGCAACATGGCCCAAGAGGATTGGACATGAAGCAAACTATTCAATATGTAAAATCAAACAATCAGTTATTTTCATTTCACCACTGCTAAAGCAGGAACACACAGTGGCTGCTCTGCTTACAAAACTCGCCCAGGCCTGTGAGAGAGTGAATGACCATCCTTTTGGCCTGCCTTGCCCATCAGGGACGGGCATTTGAGGCCACCTGAGGACTACAGGATGATGGAGTCTGAGCATCCTCTAAGCAACATTAGCTTTAATTACACATTTACTTCTCCCTGGAACAAAGGTGCTCATAAAAGCACCCTGAGCTCCTCCCCTTCTCTTAGGAATTACATCACAACAGTGATTTGCAGACCAATTACTGGTGTCACAAAAGAACAAACTTTATATCAGAACTGAGGTAGAAATCAAACTTTCCTGACATATTTATTTTTTTTTTCTTACCAGAACAATGTATAATATGGAACAAAAAAAAATATTCTGAATGCTAAACATTTAGACACACCCTAAAATAAAACACACCTAAAGCCTGGAGGTAGCAGCATCAGTTGAAAACAGATGGAGGTTAAAAGCAGCCTTCTCCAGTAGCTGCCAAATACAGATCTAAGGAAGAAAGCATGCACCATGCTTGGTGCATCCAAGTTTTATGCTTGGAGTCCAGTTCTAGCAAAACAAAACTGAGAAAAATATCTCACCCTGGGCTACTGTGTGTTAAAACTCATGGCCAAGCCTACATCAGTCTGCAGGAATAAAGGACATTTTAATGCTCCAGCTGAATAACACTTTACTGCTGCTAAGGCCGTGTGCACTACAGCTTTACAGCACTCTTTGTGTTGACTTTTTAATATCAACCCTGAAATACTCAACTGGAGTTCAGTCTTTAAGACTTGAGATCATTCAAACCAGAGTGAAATTTCAGAGAATAGAGATAAATTATTGGAAACACTTAGGGCAGGAAGAGGTAATTAAGTTGTTGCAATCAAACAAATCCATATAGTCCTGAACTGGTTATGCTATGAAGAACAGAAGGATGCCCTATTTGCTAATAGTTCAATTCCCAATAGTTGGATGCTAAGCTAAGTGCAGAAAAAGGCTAAAGAAAAGATCACAACTTACCCGTGCACATTGCAACACCCAGTCAGTGCTACAATACAGGTTTATATCTGCAATAGGTGTTAATGCTCTTTGGTTTTTATACACGGATGACAAACCCACACAAAAACCCAGAAGCACCTTCAGTTTATCTGCTCTCTTCTCTTTTGCTTCTACAACCATAACTTTCTCAGTCTCTTTAAAATATGACTATCCAGTAGTCCAATATAGAATCACAGAATCACAGAATGACTGGGTTGGAAGAGACCTTTAAGGTCATCGAGTCCAACACATGCCCCAACACCTCAACTAAACCATGGTACTGAGTGCCACATCCAGGCTTGTTTTAAATGCATCCAGGGATGGTGACTCACCACCTCCCCAGGCAGGCCATTCCAGAACTTTATCATTCATTCTGTGAAAAACTTTTTCCTAATATCCGACCTAAACTTCCCTTGGTGCAGCTTGAGACCGTGTCCTCTGGTTCTGTCAGTTGGTGCCTGGAGCAGAGACCAACCCCACCTGACTACAACTATCCTTTCAGGAGCTGCAGAGAGTGATGAGGTCACCCCTGAGTCTCCTTTTCTCCAGGCTGAGCACCCCCAGCTCCCCCAGGTGTTCCTCACAGGGTTTGTGTTCCCAGCCCCTCTCCAGCCTCGTCGCCTCCTCTGGACACGCTCAAGTGTCTCAATGTCCTTCCCAACCTGAGGGGCCAGATTGGACACAGCACTCCAGGTGTGGCCTCACCAGTGCTGAGAACAGGGGAAGGATGATCTCCCGGCTCCTGCTGGCCACACCATTCCTGATCCAGGCCAGGAGCCATTGGCCTTCTTGGCCCCCAGGGCACACTGCTGGCTCTGTCCCCAGCCTGTAGCACTGCAGGGGGATGTTGGGGCCAAAATGCAGGACTGGGCACTTGGGCTTACTAAACTTCATTTTACTGAACTCTGCCCATCCCTCCAACCGTTCCAAGTCTCCCTGCAGAGCCCTTCTCCCTTCCAACAGAGGGACACAGTCCCAGCTTAGTGTCATCTGCAGATTTACTAATGAAATACTCAATCCGCTCCTCCATGTCATCAATGAAGCCATTGAACAGAGCTGGCCCCAGCACAGAGCCCTGAGGGACACCACTGGTGACTGGATGCAGCACCACTCACCACCACTGTCTGGGCTGGCCATCCAGCCAGTTCTGAACCCAGCACAGAGTGCTCCTGTCCAAGCTGCACAAGTACCGAAGAGCAAAATATACTCAATTCCCTAACCTTCCTTTGCATTAAACAACTATGTCTAATATAATTTGATCCCCATGGTTGGCTTTTCCCATGAAAAGCTGCACCAGATGATCCTTGAGGTTGCTTCTTACACATTATTTTATGATTCTAAGATACAAAAAGAAGTCTTTTTCTTTCCCTCCCCAGAAGTTCTGTATAACAGCTCTCCCATGAAGCTCACATTTCCTCCAGTTCCTTCCTCTTTGAAGATGGAGAAGTTGACGGGAAGCTGATGCCTCTTGAACCTGCTTGAACTTCCAAAGTCCCATCACCTCAGCAGTGCACACAGCCTCAGGAGCTTTGGGGTGCACAGCAGCCAGATGTTCAGCTCGGTGAACTAACTTCTCATAGCATCTGACACTGCCTTTCATTCTGAGTTGTTTTATTTTCCTTCATACTCTGTCAGCTGCAACCAGAATATTAAAAGAAGAAAGAAAACCCCAAACACAATGGGCAATTTTCCCTTCAGGTTCAAATTACGTTGCCTCTTAATTAAAAGTAAAGTGCAGAATTCCACACAAAAGTGTCACTTTTTAAGGGCACTGTCTAGTTACACAAATTTACTGTTGCACTCCTGTTTCTGGGAGGATCTTTCTTGTCTGTGTTCCCTGAGGCAGCAGGGTCAGCTCAGAGCCCAAAGCAGAGCATCCCCACCACGGCTCAGGCATGGCCAGGGCAGGCTCAGCCCCAGCTTAATTCCCAGAGATTTCTCTCAAGCACCCACAAAACCCAACAGAACATTTTGCTGTCTGTGCCGGGGTAGTAAGGGCCTCCTTTTCTGTTCATGTTTTCCAGGTAGTTTGTGTTGAATATTTAGGGGGCTTTAATGTCAACTCAGTTTCAATCAAACCCAAAGAGCACAGCAGCCAACCTGAAGGGGCACACTTTAAATGCTGAGGTACTGAGCAAGATCTCTAGAGAAATACCTTGTGGAATTCATTTATAACACTATTGTGTTCTTCTGAATAATATTGCCTGTTACGTATAAGGCACCTATTTAAGTATTTTCCCTTTTCTCCAACCTCCAGAAAATAAAGTTTGAAAAGCATTCTTCTCTTTAAAAGCTCTCTTTGGTGTTTTATATTACATATGAGGTCTGAATTTCTCCTACAATTACTCAGATAATTTATCTACCAAAAGTGTAAAACAGATAATTTCCCAGCTATGAAAATACCAGTATTCCACTTCAATACGTGCTGTTATTTCCTTGCCTACTAAAAAAAGCAGCTGAAACCATTATCTACCTGTTACAAAGAAATTTCAACTTTCTAAAAAGCTTAGATAAGTAAAACTGCCATTCTCAAAGGTCTACTTGAAAGCAAGTAAGGTACATCTTATATTTAAAGGTGAAGTTTCTTCTTCCACCCTAAGGGCTTTATATTCTCATCTTGATGTATTAATTAAAGCACATTTGTGGTGAATTTTTAATTATCTCCCTAATAAATGGTATCATAAGGAATAAAATGGTCTCTTCACAAGTCTCTCTAGACTCCCCTGTGCCTTGGAAACAGCACTCATGGCAGCAGAGGAAGAATGCAAATTGCTGGGAGGCCTGTGAATGCTGATGGGCAGGGACCAGATGGCTGTCTTGCACTCTTTCTTCATCAAAGAGCTCTGCAAAATTCTGCAGCTCCACTTGGCCGCACAAAAAGATACAAGTCTCCTTCATTTCCTTCTGAAATACAGATATTTCCTTCCACTGAAAACCAGATCAAAGGAGGAAGGGGTTTTTGTGAAGCTGATTCCAATGTGCTTGTCTCTGGATCAATTTTTGCTCCATCCTCCAAGGCAGAGAGGGAAAGGACAAGGGATGAGGACGTGGATGAGGACATTTGGGGTGTTTCCACTCCCCAGTGCTGTCACCTTTTGTTTGGAGTGCAAAGCAAACCAGTCCCCATGGAGGGGCAGCCCATAGCCCCACCACAGCCGCACGTGGTCCCTGGGGTGTCACCTGCAGGAACTCGTGGCTGACGGTGAGGCATCATGAGTGCCACCAAACCCCGGCCAAGCACAGGCAGGCTCACCCAGCAGGTCCAAAAAAAAAGGAAGAATGACCACAGAAAACCACAGAAAAATTGCAATTTGCTGTGCAACGTCAGCCAGGCACTCCCTTGGGAAGGGACACGACTTCTGCCTGTGCGGTGTCCCACAGAGCAGGTGGGAAATGGCACATTCACTGTCCAAATGGCAGAGAGTGCTGCCTTTTTACTCCTACCTATGTACACACAAGCACAAAATGCAGGGAAATATTTGATTCTTGTGTTTCTTTGTAGGAGGTTTTTCACAGAAGACACCCCAGGCCCTGCCAGACAAAGTGTACAGACGTGTCTTTATCAAAGAGTGACACGGGTACGCAGCCTCAGCACAGGGAATTACACTCCCCCCTTTCAGAAGGAGCTAATAAACGCCTCTGGGGGAGGTGACTGTTGCCTGCTTTGCTTTTTATCACCCACCTATCCCTCCTGCAGAATGCCAGTGGTCAAATCCAGCCAACATTTCAAACCTGCTGTTAGACATTGAAAGAGTGGAGGTACGTATTACTAATTCCCTCAGAGCTGAGGCCATAAATCCATGCTGTTGTAAATGCTGGCAGTCAGTTGGTATCATGCAGTTAAAATCCTGTTTGCTGTTTCCAAAACAAGACTCTAACCCAGCCTCAGTACCTCTGGCCTGTTGCCAGACACTTTAAATACAGGGGAAAATATTGGAATTCATTACTGCTATACAGGATTCTTCATTGATTAACAGGGAGCATATGACTATTTCTTTAACCACAGTCTAGCTGTTCTAATCAATTTTGTCCACCTTTAGCTGAGAAAGCTATTTCCCCTATGCAGAGCAGCAATCAGGAGCAGCATTTTTAAATACACATGCAAAACAAGACCTTAAAGCACCATGCCACAGCATTACACAGAAGAGCATCCATGGGCTGCAGAGCAGGACCACAGCATTAATTGACTATTGCACATAGTTATTTGTGAAATGGAGCTTCCTGTGTTTATTGTGCAATGTTTGAAGGTCCAGCAAGCTATGGATAATTGGGAAGAATCAGGATCTCCTGATCTGTGAGACACTGAGAGGTTTCTTGTATACATGTTGAAGAAATTCATGAGCAGGTATGTAAATGACCCTTTCAGGATATTTAATAATTAACATCCCCATGGCAGTTTCCTGTTCAGCTAAAAATTGTTACTAACTATGCTTTAGCAATTCTATGTTTTCCAACCTGCTGTCTCTTAGATTCAAAGACTTCAGGAGTTCTGCAAGTCTTCTGCACTCACCAGTTTAGAAGCTACTGCTCATTCAAGATGCTAAGCAGAAAAAAGTCAATAGGAATTGTATACATTATGTATTGTCATTACATGCTGGCATGATTCCCTTGCAGAACAGATTAGGCTACATCTCCAACATGCTGATTTCCTAATAAAGCATATTAATTTGTCTATGACAGTTATTGCCTTCAACCACCACAAATTAAGGATGAAATAAAGTTTTTTTATTTTTAACATTTTCATTTATATGCTCATCTGTTGAAGTACAGGCATTATTTTCATGCAGGTTATGATGTGGGTGAATCAGATTCACTCGCTTGTAAAGTCTTAGTAGCTTGTAATTAAATTGTGTATTTTATATGTAACACAGGGCAGAGATTTATGGTGTGTGCACTGTCCTGGCATGTGTGCAGCTTCCCTTGCAGACCTGCACAGCACAGCCACTACAAACCTCTCTTTTTACACTTAATTTTCCAAGTCATGGCTGATTAGCATTGGCCTCCAGAGCAGGAGCAGAGCCAGGCTCAGGGGATGCCTGACACAGGTCTGCTGAGCCATCCATTCTGAGCACCCTGGCTCACACACACACACACACACACAGGAGGAACCCAGCACTGCTGGGTTTGGGTTCTGGCTGTGGAGACCCCACAGCTGCTCCCAGGGCTGGGCTCCAAAGGCCCTGTGGCCAGAGCAGGTAACAGGCACAGGAACACCACAATAAAAATTCAGAGCATCTATCACAGCTCCAACTGCAAACCTCCCTGGGCAGGAGAGGCAGAGCACAGCCCTCCAGTCTGAGCAGCCAGCAGCCAGAATTTCCATCAGCTTTGTTCCTGCACAGAGCAGGAGCACAGCCTCAGGGATGAGGACACATCCTCCAAGCTGCATTCTGCTCACAGCTCCTGCTCCCAGAAAGGCTGGGGCAGAGCTCCTCATCTTGATATTCCTGTCTCATTTGTGCCCAGCTGGAGCAGGAGCATTCTTCCAGCAGGTATGGGAGGAAGGTCACGGTGCACAGTGCCAACCACAGCAGCTCCTGCCATGGAAAACCAGCTGTGGCCATGGAGTGACACCAGAGCTCACCCTCCTCAGGGACACTGTGTGCCTGGAACCACAGCAGGGGTGGTTTCATACAGAGGGCTCTGCTGCCATCTGCAAAGCAGTAGGCAGTGCTTGGGGTAGAGTTCAAGTGAAATAGAAATCTGTGGCACTTCAGAGTAAAATAGCACAGACAGCTGGAGCCAAAGTCACGGAGTGTCGCTAGGGAAGTATTCTGGAGAAAGGTTGTTCCTTTCTAAATCATGCTGCAAACAGAAATGTCTGGAAGCTTCTGAAGGCAAAAGCCTGCAGATCACAGACCTTTTCCCTCCCAGCTATAGATCCCTGTGAGGTATCAGGAACACCTCCAGCTTTCTCACAGAACAGTCTTTTCTCCAAAGAAACCCCACTCTGGGTAAGCCCTTCTCTCCCTTGGCAGCAAATCAGGGACTCTGAGTACCTATGGCCAACCTGTGCTCTCTGCTTCCTTCTGGTCCCTTCAGCTGATCTCAGAGCAGCCAAGATTTAGCTCCTAGGCAATTGATATTTCCACTCTGACATGAAATACATCAGAAATTACACCATTAGTAATCTCTTGCACTCATCACCCATTGAAGTGTCAACCTTTTGACAGCTGAATTGTCAAGGTTGTATCAATAAGTGACATTAATAAGTTTTTCCATAATCCTTAGTGGATCCACTGGTTGCTAGGCAAACTTTTTATTACAGCATTGCATGAGATAAAGAGGTGCAAAAAGACATGTTAAAAATGGCAAAGCTGTCCCCTTTCCCCAAAGCAGTTTAACAAAAAGCCATTTACAAAATCAAGATGAAACAGTGTAGGAATTACCGGGGCCTTTGACGAGGGGGAAATGTTTTGAGTTGTGCACCATTTGGCTGAGTTTTACACAGCAAACTATTTATCAGAAACTTTGAAACGGTGATTTCTTCCTGAAAATTCAACATAGCAAAACATGGATATCTGCCAGTTTCCATCCAAATTCCTTCAGATCCCTGAATATCAGCACAGCTGCATCAGCACCTCAGGGAATACTTGGGAAGTAAGGCACTATTCACAGGAATCTGTCCCCTGGTTCTTACTAATATTTACTCTGGGATACACTTAATTTATTAACATTCACTCTCAGACATGTCTTCGTTTTCTGGGTAGACCTAAACTCACCTCAATAGCTGCACTGACTGAATGGTGCCTTCATCCCAGAATTCCCATTTTTACAGGATGTGCAACTACAGCTTTATGCCCTTAAAGGGCCTCTGTCAAGCAGCAGAAGATAAAACAAAGACCTGTAATTAAGTGTCATGCACCTCAATCCCCTGTGCTCCAGCAGCCCCAGAGAACAGCCCCTGTCCCTTTTTTGCCTGGCTTTAGGACTTCCGGCCTTCCCCAACCTCCCCCTTGCTCCTCACCACGCTCCTAGACCCAGCAGAGGAACCTCATCCCCTTTTCTTCAAAAAGGAGATTAAAGGATCAAAAACCTCTGAGCACCTCTCACCAGGAGGCTTGGCCACCACCCTGAAATATGCCCTTTCTTTTAAGTGCAGGAAGGTTATTAATCCTTTCCCATTAAGCCTGTGCCACCCAGGAGCCCCACCCCAGCCTGCCATGGCCAGGATGCCCCACTGCAGAGATTTTCTGCCTGCTCTGTGCTCTGGAAAGCTCACTCCCAACCTATCTAAAATATTTAATGAGTGCTTGAAACAGGCACCAACGTTTAGTTTGTTTCCTGAAAAACAAGGGGGGAAACATATGGGTAATATGCAGCCTGTTTTGCAAAACAATAACGAAGCATCTGGTAACTTCTCCAGGAAAAGAAATGGAAGCTGAGGGGGTATTTTGCAAAACTTGGAAGCGTGCATGGGATGGTGTGCTGTTATCCAGCATGTGTCTAAACACACACAGTCTCCTAGCACAGCTTGAGAGGAGATATTTGGTGTATTCATTGTAAATCTCTGGCAAGCACAGCACACGGCCGCTCTGTTGCTGGCAGCAGGCACGGGAGCCAGCCCAGGCAGGAGGTGTGCCCAAAAATGCAGAGCCATGGCTTGTGACAGAGCCATGGGCAGATCACACCTTCACTTGGCATAGCCAGCAGAGCAAACCCTCACAGGCCAATAGATTTTTGCCAGCTGGGGCGATACAGCTATCCTAAAATTCAGTTTTTCCCTGCATCTAAACTTTAGCATCCAGTCTAATTCTATCCCCTGCTATGACATATAAGCAAATTCTGTTTGTGTGATTGAAATCTGAGGCATCAAAAATATGCCTTCCAGATATCCCTTTAATGGCATTACTACACTCCCCATAAGCATGCATGAAATGCCAAATGTAACAAGAGTACATATAATGCACTACATAATGCTCACCCACGGATTAGGGAGTGTGTGTTGAGCCACAGTATCAGCCTCTACAACAGACCCAGGCTTTGCCTCAGCAGTGGAAGAAAAGAACTCTAATTAGAGACCTGCAAGAGAATTGAAGCCCAAGTTGTTATGAAAGGCTATAAAAAGGATCAATGCTGAGAGAGGGAAGGGCATGCAAGCAGAATACACTCAGCAAGGACAGGATCAAAGGCAGGACAAATAGACTGCAAACACTCTGTAATGTGCAAACACCTCCAAGGTCTGCTGAGGATCTGAGCAGCATCCTCCTCACAGCAGGAGGCTGCAGGCACATTTGGCGTGCCCTAATTTGCCAACAGATCACAGCCAACTAATAAAGGCATTCCTCAAAGCCAGGCACGCTCCGCTGGGCTGGCCAGGCAGTGAAATGAGAGAGCTGCTCTCCCTGCAGCCGGCAGCAGCCACCCCTGGCTCTGCTGCACCTCCAGCACTGCAGCTAACACACGGCTGGGACAGCTGGGGTGTGCAGGAGCCCATGGTGAGGGGAACACTGAGCAGCCCCACACTGGGGTGTGCAGGAGCCCATGGTGAGGGGGGACACTGAGCAGCCCCAGGCTCACCTTGGGGTGGGAAGGGCCAGCAGCAGGTCCCAGCTCAGGTCCCAGCTCACACCGAGGGCAGGAGCAGTACTGGGAGGGGGCTCAGCCCACCCCCAGCTTACACTCCTGCCCTGGGACAATCAGGCTCCCAGGCCAAGCCCTACATCCCACTGATACCAGCAAGCACCTCAGAGGCCCAAGTAAACCCCCATCTCAGCTGAAGAAATATTTTCTTTTTAGGTGCAGCTCATTTCCCAAAACAATCCTCAAAAACACAAAGACTTGGATGCTCTTCCTCAAAGCAACAACCCAGGCCCAGATTCCCTTTCTGTTCAGGAAATTCCACGGGAGAATGGCACAAGGGAACAGCCAAGCTGCAGAGCTCCTGGGGGTTCAGGTGAGCTCCAGCCCCACGGTCCCAGCCCCAGCTGTCAGGCAGCTTTACCTGTCCCCAGCAAGAGCAAAGCAGCCCACACTGGCTCAGGAGGGTCCCACACCTGTTCCCAGCTGGACCTCATGTCACTCTCTGTCCCTGAGCCTGTTTGATCTCTCTGCACCCATCACTGGAGACAGACCCTTGGGCTCTGAATACTCGTGTCCTTTGAAAATTAGAAGGAAGGGAAGGTGGCAGTTTAAAAAATTTCAGTTTAACCCAAACCAGTCTTCTGTACAGTGCCTAAGCATGCAGAATTCCAAAGAAGAATTAATTATTAATATTTTAAAGTAATGAGAGCTGCAGTTTTCATTCTCCTCACAGCTGTCAGGGAGGCACAGATGCAGCAACACCTTGTGTAATTGGAACCTTTATTTTACAAACAGTGCACTAGCCTGTGTTTTATCTCCTCTGATCCCTGTGTAATACAACCAAGGCTCACCAATCAAGGCTCCTTCCCCTTTGTTTGCCCTTCAGATGCTGCAGAGAGCCTCTTCTGTGCCCTGCTCTGTGAGAGTGGTGTGACACAGCTGCAGCACAGAGAGCTTCTGTCCTGACTTTAAGGTATCCCCAAAGTGCCAGCTGGCAGCACATTCCAGCCTGGCCAGGTGCTGTTCTCCAAAAGATACCATTGTGTACCAACAATTAACAAATCTATCAACAGATTTCCTTTGTGCTCCTTGGTACACAGAATTTAAACACACTGCAGAAGGATAGCACTGTCTGGGTGGCAAATAGAAACACATTTAGCTGCCAGAACTGAGACATGAACACAGCAGAACAGCTCTGCTGAGCCACAGAGGGATGGGAGCACACACAGATCATGATCCTGGGGAAAATCCTTCAGCCACAGCCAGGGCAGAGCCCGTCCATGGGGACACTTGGAACTGCAGAGCATCAGCTGCAGTGGAAACCTTGTCAAATCTCAACCAGTTCTGGCACTTCAAAGGGACATATCTGGTGTGTGCATTTCAAGCTCAACACCCCTGCTGTTTCTGGGGAGGTCCCTGAAGGAAGAAGGAGCTCATTTTGCCCAGGCAACTACAAATTTTCACAAATATTTTACTTTAAGATCAGGATACTTTTTTACTTTTTCCAGGATACTTTTTAACTTGCAGATAAGGCAAGTGCTGGGGAGCAAGGAGACAAAGATAAAAACAGGTTTAGTTTTCATGATAACCTGCCTGATTTTGAGATCACTTTCTAAGTTCATGCCCATTGAGTATAAATATGGATTGGGTGAAGAGCCAGGAAAATAGTGTGGATGATGTGAGGGGGGAAGACTGTTAATGATCAGAGCTGGAGACTCCATATCAGGCTTTGCAGGTGAGCTGAGTAACTGCAACAGGAAAACTGGGATTACCTGAGCAGGGCTTTGGCTTCAGACAGGAGAGGAGCAAAGGCTGAGCTTGGATACAACCATGTGGAGAATGGGCTTGTTTGAAAGGCAAGGAAAAGCAAAAAGGATTTGGGTAAGTGAGCAGCAGGATGTGTGTCCAAATATCACAACCTCTCCCCAGCCTTAGCATCACATCCTGGGCACAGAGACACCTTCCTTATTTTAGGAATAGGGGAAAAGGATGTATAAGCACAATTAGAAAACTAATTAAAGCAGATATCAAATTATGAAGTTAATTTACCTTGAGTAAGTCTGCAATCAAAGATCAGGGCAGTTTTGGAGGTCTCTTTTTCTCAGGGAGTCACAGCTGGATCTCACAGCTGGATCTGGCCCAAGTGAGCATCTCTACTGCCCTGAGCTGTGGCCACTTTCTTCATCAGCCAGCAGTGGCAGAACAAGCAGGATTTATCTTTTCTTTGCCAGGGAATCCATAAGGTGGGTGAATTCACCTGCACTGGGCTGGCTGCCCTTCTCTTGGAGCCCACAGGGAAATGAGAGACCCCCCTGCAGTGCAGCCAGCCAGGCTCACTGTGCCTCTGCCCTGGCTCTGGGCCTTCCTGAGCACCTTCCCTCCCTCCTTTCAAAGAGCTGCAGGGAAGTCCAGCAGCAAGGAGATAAGGAGGCTTTGGATCAGAGTCTGCATTCCCTAGCAAGTCCCAAGAGCTCAGAAGCTTTCAGCTGTGTCCTATTCACATCTTTTCCTTGTCAGACATCCCTTGATGAGAACAAGGTCTGACAGGAGGGAAGGAAGAAGGAAATTACATAAACAAAAAAAAAGTGCAATTAAATTCCTTCTGCAAATAAGCAGATCAGGTCTTGGTTGCTGCTTTTCTTTCTGGCACATTCTGGACAGTTCTTTCAGGAATTCTCTGCTAAATGAAGCTCAGAGGGCAGGTTAAGGGTTCCTTTTTCAGAGGAGTGGCAAAAGCCTGTCTCTTGTTTCACTCCCACTGTCTCATGCCATTTGCACCAACGAGAGCACTGGCAGGGGAAGCACCAAGTGTTTCTTTTCAGGGCTCTGAAATGAAAGCACCAGGGCCACGGCTGAATTATGCAGGATGAAAGCACACTTCCACCCAGAGCCAGCCTCCCTGGGTGCAGTCCTGGGCTGCCTCAGCAACTGCTCTGAGCATCACAAAATGCCAGCTGACTGATACTGTTTGTGTTCCTCAGGCCTCTCATCAATCACAGCCTAAGCCTTTCCCAGGGAGTCAGGGAAACAAAGCCATTCCTCCTGCTCATCCTGCTCTGGAGATTTGCAGTGCTTCCATCATTCTGAGTTAGACAGGTGCTTTGTTTCTCCCCTCGCACCACTTCTAGGTACAAACTGCTTTTGATTTAGCACCCAGATTCAATCTTTACCCCATCTTGATTTTCTAATTGGAAAAAGGCCTGAGGCAAATTCAAGGAAAATTGTCCCCAGTTCCTTCTCTCAAAGTAAAGCTGTGACATTTCAGAAGTAACAGAGGATGTTGAGAGTGAGGTGCTTTCAACACTGCCTGGAGAAGAAAGACCATGAGGTCCTGATGAGAACACAAAGTGATGTCACACTGGGCTGCTCTGCTTTTGTCCAAGGTTCCTGGGCAGAACAAACTGAAGATATTTCTTACAGGGGGGACAGTAGATCAACTCCAGATATTTTACCTGCAGGCAGAACATCACCCTGACGTTCCTGGAGTGCTTAAACAGATTAAGACAAACTCCAGAAGCTAAATACAGTTAAAACAGGTTAGACCTTCCAAGAAATGAAATGCAAATTACTGAACTAGAACAGGCCTCCACATCCCATGAGCAAGAACAATACTTTTGCTCACTTTCCTTTCTCATAACTTACTTGCAATATGTGCAACCTGACATGGTGCAAGGCTACTTTGAAAGGTGCTGAAATAGTAATTCAAATTCATAATCTGATTTCCCACATGGAAATGTTACCTTATCTGAAGGTATCCCTTTCAGATACTTCAGCTATGAAATTCTGGAGAGCAAATTATTCAATAACTCTTCAAGGTTTAAAATTAATAAGCATTACCTCAATTTCTTCTAAAAACAAAATTATGTCTGGTTTTCTCTCAGTATTTCTATCAGCTGAAAGCTATGCTTTATTTTGAGGGGCATAAAAAAGGCAGCAGCAAAGTTTTAAAGAAATTGTGAACTTCCTTGAAAGCTGGAAAGAAAAGGAAAGAAGTGAATGTTTCAACTCCAAAATGCAAGGTAGACAGCAAATCCCCAGCATTTAAACCAGTGAGGGCTACATCATTTTGCAATCAAGATTACCGCATTGATAGTTTTATTTCTCAAGTTTTAACTTAATAACATTTAGCAAAGGTTTCAGAAAGTGTTCATTTACATGGAGGTTTATTTTACTTCTAAGGTACTTGATTATTTATTTGGGTTTTGGGCTGGTTTTTTTAGCTAATAGAAGAATGACAGTGATAGTTTAAAAAAATTCTTCAGTTATAGCTGCAATAGGAAAAACTCTCTCTGGATACCATTTAATTTCCATAACAGAGTTATTTCTGAAATCCAGACTCCAAAAACGATCAATTTAATGCATTAGATGGATTTGCATGCACTTAAATTCATGACTTAAAATGGTAACAAGTGTGCTCACACAAAGCTAGCACTCAGTCACTCATGGCCATTTAACTGACCCTCTCCAAGGGCTAGTGGTGTTTTCCCAGGCTGGGGAAGTGATTTACTTGAGTGATCCTGCACAGGGGGAACTCCAGCTCCAAGTTCTGCCTTCCTTGCCCTGCTTTAACACCTCACCAAAACTTCTGGGGGAGCAGTTCCTCATCTGAGAGGTGGAACACTCTGTGGGAACACAGGGCTGCTCACTTCCACTTAGCTCAATGAATCAGCCAGAGTTCACTGGGGTTCTTTAGGGAGGCCTTGAGCATGGAATGGGACGGTTCCACCAGCACTGCAGCATCCTGAAGGACACAGACTGCAGGAGCTCTGTAGCCTGCGCTTTGGGAGGACACTGTCCATGCAGCCACATGGATGGATGGATGGATGATGGATGGACGGACGGACGGACGGATGGATGGATGGATGGATGAATGGATGATGGATGGATGGATGATGGATGGACGGACGGACGGACGGATGGATGGATGGATGGATGAATGGATGATGGATGGATGGATGATGGATGGACGGACGGACGGACGGATGGATGGATGGATGGATGAATGGATGATGGATGGATGGATGATGGATGGACGGACGGACGGACGGATGGATGGATGGATGGATGAATGGATGATGGATGGATGGATGATGGATGGACGGACGGACGGACGGATGGATGGATGGATGGATGAATGGATGATGGATGGATGGATGATGGATGGACGGACGGACGGACGGATGGATGGATGGATGGATGAATGGATGATGGATGGATGGATGATGGATGGACGGACGGACGGACGGATGGATGGATGGATGGATGAATGGATGATGGATGGATGGATGATGGATGGACGGACGGACGGACGGATGGATGGATGGATGGATGAATGGATGATGGATGGATGGATGATGGATGGACGGACGGACGGACGGATGGATGGATGGATGGATGAATGGATGATGGATGGATGGATGATGGATGGACGGACGGACGGACGGATGGATGGATGGATGGATGAATGGATGATGGATGGATGGATGATGGATGGACGGACGGACGGACGGATGGATGGATGGATGGATGAATGGATGATGGATGGATGGATGATGGATGGACGGACGGACGGACGGATGGATGGATGGATGGATGAATGGATGATGGATGGATGGATGATGGATGGACGGACGGACGGACGGATGGATGGATGGATGGATGAATGGATGATGGATGGATGGATGATGGATGGACGGACGGACGGACGGATGGATGGATGGATGGATGAATGGATGATGGATGGATGGATGATGGATGGACGGACGGACGGACGGATGGATGGATGGATGGATGAATGGATGATGGATGGATGGATGATGGATGGACGGACGGACGGACGGATGGATGGATGGATGGATGAATGGATGATGGATGGATGGATGATGGATGGACGGACGGACGGACGGATGGATGGATGGATGGATGAATGGATGATGGATGGATGGATGATGGATGGACGGACGGACGGACGGATGGATGGATGGATGGATGAATGGATGATGGATGGATGGATGATGGATGGACGGACGGACGGACGGATGGATGGATGGATGGATGAATGGATGATGGATGGATGGATGATGGATGGACGGACGGACGGACGGATGGATGGATGGATGGATGAATGGATGATGGATGGATGGATGATGGATGGACGGACGGACGGACGGATGGATGGATGGATGGATGGATGCCCAGCCACAGACTTTATGAACTGTGGCAGTGACTGATGAGCCTATGCCAGCCCATTTTACCTGCAGCTTCTGGGGTTTTAGCTGCAAACTGCACCTGCAGCTGCTTAATCCCTGCACACAAAGGCCCAGCCCCTAACATGGCACAGCCCAGGTCCCTGTGCACTGCCCAGTGCAATTCCAGGGATCTGGGCAGCTTCCAGGGAGCAGGCACAGCCATCTGGTGTGCTCAGCAGGAGCCTCTGCACCACGTCTTTTGTGCCCACCCATCCCCAGGGACAGGGACAGCTTTCCAAAGCCTGTCTTCTGGTCTCAGCTGTAATATTAACAATAATCATTCCAGGGGGAAAAATTAAGGATTATAGCCTTTCTATACTTTTTAAGAAGGTCTGAGTAATGGCATGAATTAAAATTGCTAAATGAGTTGAGGGTTATGTTTCTCTACAGTGAAGCAGAGAAATGTCAGTCTGCAGACAGCAGGACCTGTAATGTTGGGAATTCAAATGGAGAAATTGTTGGGATGGAGTTGGCATTGGAGACAACAGTTTAAAAGCCCCTTTATACCTCTTTTTTTAAAACTAAGATTATGCTTGATCTCAAATGTAAATAATCATATTTTATCCAAGAGTAAAACTAAAACCAGCATATTTCTTTTTAAAAAAATTTAGATTTACCATCAAATTGTGGTTCACAATCCCTCCTATCAAATCCTGACAGTAACTTTTGTTGTCAGTAGCAGCAATAAATGATTGCCCATCTTAGCTGTGGAGGACATGCTGTTTATATGATCCAAAGAATTGCCAGTAACATGCACCAAAGTAAGGAAAAAGCATTATCCAGATTACTAGAGCAGCAACCTGCTGTAACAGGCTTATATAGTACAACCTGTAGAAATATTCATTTATCTCTTTGCTTAATGCAATGCCTAGTACATGAAAATGATACTTTGCACCATCTTATTTACTGCAGGCAAGAAGGTTAATGCAGGAGAACATATTAGAGGTCATTTCCATTCTTTGAAATAATTAAGTGTAGCACTTGCAGAATCCTTTTAGGGAGATTTGCAGCAGAAAATGCTTTTAAATAACTCCATGGGTAACTGCATTACATAAATCCTCAGACAGTGGAGGCTGGACAAGGAACTTGGAATAAAACAGCAGCCCCCATTTGAGAGTCTCAAGGTGTCTTGAGTTTCTAGACCAGCAGCGCCCACTGCACACCCTTTTGTGTATTGACCCTTGTGTAGGCCCAATAGGAACATTTTTATGTGCTTACAGCTAGACTAATTCAAGATTTCCATATTGGAACAACTTTAGTAGACTGGAAATACAATACATTCTTCTCTGTCATTTAACCAGATCTCTCAAGGGCTCCAAAGATACTGAGGCCATTAAAGGAAGCTCAATAAACAAGAGCAGGAATCGAGCTGAAAACCCCACAGTCCTGTGGTGCTGGACACAGAAACTCCTCTTGGAGCAGAAAGAACTGTCAGAACTCAGCAGCCAGCATGGGAGAAGCTGGATCTGCAGCCAGAGAGGAGGAGCCCAGGCAAGGCCAGCACTGCTGCCATGGCTGGAACCCCGTTTCCTGCCTCGCTTTGGGGCAGTATTTTTGTTACATGGAGAAGTTTTAACAAATCGTTTTTAATACTCTTTGTTCAGTGTTGTCTCCTCTTGAGGTATCACAGCTAAAATGCCCAAAGCTGGTGCTAATGAGAGAGGTGCACAGAGACAGCAGAGAGGAGGCTCCTGTATTTGAGTCAGCAGTTGTAGCACACATGGCAGGAATCACTGAGCTCCCACATGCAGGAGGCACAGGAGAGGCAAGCCTGTCTTCCCTAAATTAGGTCATAAGAGGAGCAATGGGATGTGTCAGAATGATGAGGTGGAGAGGCTCCAGCTGTGAAACATTTTGGTGGTCTCTGTTAGCGCTGGCAGCCACAGGGACAGTGCTGTGCCTGAATTACACCAGGAGACATTCCCAGAGCAGTGACAAGCTCATAAACACCACAAATCTGCTCCCAGGTCCAGTGGAACCCTTCAGCAGCCCCCAGGGACAGCGTGAGCCCCAGCAAAGCCCTGCTGGTGCTCACTGGGCATCAGCTCCCAGCAAAGAGTGAACTACAAACAGCCCATGGAGAGCAGGCAGGGATGAGATTCTGCTTGGGAAATCTTCTCATTTTGTTAATTTATCACTTTTCAGACTCAGCAATCACTTACTTCTGCATAAAAGCCATGAAACCCAAATGGAAAAGCCAGAGTGCTGGGAAGTGTCCCCACGTTCTGCAAACATGCTGGGGCTGTTGGCACAGGTGGGGTCAGCAGATCAGGGAGTGCTGCCTGCTCACTGATGCTCACAGCTACACCTCCCCCTGTGCAGAGCAGCAGGGTCTCTGCCCCTGCCCACAGCCCCCTGGAGGGCAGGGTAGCTCCCCAAAGAGGGGGCAAGATGCCAGGGAAAGGCTTCTCCTTCCAGCAGCACTCACTGTGGCAC
>NW_005054445.1:1208666-1218879 GCF_000277835.1 Geospiza fortis
CTGTAATTTCTACCCTCAGGCACATTACAAGCATAATGGAGAACACATAAATGAATGCACAATCATTACAGATATTTATATGCATCCTGCTGGTGAGAGATCATGCCTATAATTCATATGTGGTAAAGCCACAAAATTATGAAGGTCTTCCTAGCACAGCCGTTCATAACCCAATGGGAATCCATTACATTTTTATTTCTCGTGCTACAAGAGGCAATTTATGACTGTCTGTATTTCACATTATGTTTTAGAGGTGATGATAATGTAAAAGCAGCCTGACCTCGAAATGGAATAACTGATTGAGGCAAAGAGCCATTGCACAAAATGCATACTTGGTTTCTTAAAGAAATAAGCAACTATGGCTTTTTTAATTTTTGTCATGGAATTCACTTCAGAAAAACATTTTCATCAGAACAATTTCTTTAATTAATTTAATTTTCCTTTTAGGCATGGAGATCTGGATTTATTTGATTTCCTTAATTTCAACCCAACATACAAATTCAGGCTCTTTCAGAAACATTAAAATACCTCATTCTCTGGTCTTTCAGTCTGGTCTTTCCCAAGCCCCTTTGCAGTCAATACTGAGCTGTTCTCAGCCCCAGTGGAAATTTCAAGACTGTTACTATTTATCTACTTCCCTGTTGTGTTGTGAGACTTAAGCTCTTGGTGTATTTACATGTATTTAGGAGTTACTGTGGTGACATCACTAAAAGAGGACAAGAATTAATGTCAGAGCTGTCACACTTAACTACTCAAAATATGATGGGTTTGAGTTGTCCTTATTCCTTCTTAGAACTGAAATAACATTTGTGATAACAACTATCCTTTGTCCTCTGCAAAAGCATTCCTTTACCAGTGCTGTTGTGTGGGCTTTGTTATTATTTCTGGGGTCAGTCTTCTGTCACATCCATTTGATTCCTAACAGGAATGTAATCCTGTTCATACCTTTGCAAACCCACCACATTTTCATTTTCAGACGCTCAAGTCCCCAGTATTAAGGATAGCATTGCTATATTCTGGTAACAGTTTTTTACAAGCAGTAAATTGTGTTCTCTCTTGAAGGGCTGCCTTTCTGGGGGCATGAGTATTTCAAAACAGATCCATAAAAACTGACAGCTAGCTAAACTTTATACATCTTGACCTCACTAAGAGCCCTGTTTCACCTGCAGCAGAGCCGTTTATATTGGCATCATGTGTTACACAAGTCTGGCTGCAGTAAAATTACCCTTAATGAGCCAGACTATATTTTAAAAAAATAATGAAATAAGAAATAATGGCTATAATATTTAATGTGTCATTTAACTGTCACATTAATAGTAAATCCATCAGTAAAGATGGCAGAGCTACTGTGATTTAGCAGTCAGCAATCCAGACCATCAGAGCTTTATGTTAACACCAGCAAAGAGCATTTGGGGGCCAAGCCATGTAATTTCTCAGATGGAAAATTACTTTCTTGAGCTCCCTGAACAGTCACAACTACATGGGACTTGTAATGAGGCTGCTCAAAATTACTCAGAGTACCAGAACGTGGCTCCAGCAAGGGTAAAACATGATGCCATTTTCCAGATTTTACTGTGATACCACCTGATGGACTATTTTAATCTTTTTAAATATCATTCTGACTACACAGAATTTTGTACTGTAACGGTGCCTCTTTCTTTTCACATTAAGCAAGCCTAGTGTTGGGCAAAGGTACAAATTTATTTCCAACAGTGAGAGGCCTGAATTGCAACTGAGCTTCTGAATGTTTCAGGGATGTCAGCCCCAGGCTCTCTTAGCTCACCATGGAGAACTCCAATTGCCCAAAGAGCCTCCTCTCCATGGCAAGGCAGCAGCTCCAGTGCCACATGCCCTGTTGTCCCTTCCTTCATTGAAAGGTCACCAGTGTAGGTTCGGCAGATGCCACATGGCTCATGTGCTTGAAACTCCTTTTTTCTTGGGCACTGGGCTTTGCTCTCCAGGCTCCCAGAGCAAGGCAAAAGCTCCAGAGTCCATTAAAAGCACCCCAGGCCATTTGGTCATTCAGATCTGAATCCCTCTAAAGAGGGTTTGTGTCACAGTCACTAACCAGGAGACACTAACCAGGCAGAGGGGTGCTGTCTAAGGATTACCCATGCAAACAGAGGTTTACCAAGATCTGCTTTAGGCTGTGTGCTCTGTGGAAGGTTTCAGGCCTGGAGCTGCAGCCCAGGTTTCAATCTTCAGTGCTGACCTCCCCCAGTAACAGCTCTCATGGCCACTGTGCTCTGCTTAAAAAATTCAGCAGCCTCTGGCCACAGATAACCATCCACCAAACAACCTTAAATGTTATCCTCTCAAGGTTAAAAAAGTGTGTTTAGGATTACTTTGGCTTTCAGGTCACATTCTTGCATCCTTCCTGAACTCTTGCTTCCCAGGAGATTCTGCCCGGTGATGGATTCAATGTGTTTTCCTCCTGTCCTTTAAAGCTGATTCATTCATCACACTAGGTGGGGTACATTTTTTAAGCACTGGAATGAGAGCTGGTCAGCACAAAACAGCATGTGTGAAAGGGAAAACTGTGCTGAAAGCAGGCCTGGGGCACTACTGGGGAAGAGTCCAGAGAAATGCACAAACAACTCCCTTATCAAACCCAAAACTTTGTATCAAGCAGCTCACTGCACCTCCCTCTCAAAATCTCTGGAATCTCAACTGATGATCCAGTTGTTAACCTGCATTAAGTTTTACTCATATTAATCTGGAATATGGCCCAAAAATTTCAACATTTTCTCTCATCTTTGCTGAGGGAAGGCATCAGGAAAGAAAACTGCTCCACAGCCAGCTTGGATTGGTGCTGTCTACACAATGAACACAACACCACAGACAGAAACTATTCCAAGTAATTTTCACATCACTTTTAATAGACAATGACATTTCTCCATATATATATTCTCTGTATGAACACTCACCCTCTTGGCTCTCCCAGATTACTGCCAAAGAAGATCTTTTCTAAAACAAGACCAGCTTTCTTTGCAACCAGAGTTGTGCACATCTTTATAAGATATGTCTCATCACTTACTTATTCTTATCTTACAAAACGAATAAGGATGTAAAAAATGCACATCAAATAACAAAGCTACTCCCAAGATGGACTAAATGTAAAAACTGAAGAAATCTCCTCTTAAAATCAGATTAAGTTAATAACAGGCTCTGCCTTTGCATGGCACAGAAATACATTTTTGCTAGAAATGCCCTGGTCATCAAAGATTTGGCTCTTGTCAGTCCAGCTGTGAGCTTGGGACTGGTCACAAAGCTCAGGGCACAGGGTTTTCATCTCTAGGGGTAGAGATGCACTCACTCCTGCACTGTGTGCACATAAACCCACCCACTGTTTAGAACTAAAGTTGTTAATACCCAACAAAATCACAGAACACGTTTGGAATTCAGGCCTAGAAGCTTTGTTGAACTACTGGCATAGGAAAAAATTAAGCCCTAGAGATAAATTCTTCCTGCTGCTGTTGATTTTCATGTATCACTAACCTACATAATCTGTTATTTAATCTACCATCACTGATTTTAGTGGGCCAATGCTGATAATTTTTTTAAGCTGTTGTTAAATACAGACATGAGGAGAGGCAGATGTCACAGTCACAGAGGAGACACTAACCAGGCAGAAGGGAGTGCCCACTGAAGTCCTATCAGCACACAGGGTGATTATCATATCTTGAGACAACAGCTCCTCAGGAGGGGGCTTCAGATATGGGCAAGGGGGGACACAACCCTTATCAGTTGGAGGAAGCTGATATACACAGCAAAGGGTATCTTGGGTCTCCTCCAAGATCTCCTGTTTCTAAAATACATTAGTATTAAAACTCTACACTAACACAGAAAAACAACTTTCTCCCTTTCCTTACATTCTGCTTTGTTTCACCAATAGCCAGTTTCTGAGGCATGGAAAAAAACCCCAACAATTCCAAAAGAGAAAAGCCCACTACAAAGGTACAAGTTTGCCATTCTGCCACAGTCCATACCTTCTTTCAGCAAAGTGCAAACACAAGGTGCTTCCTGTCCCAAGCTCTGCAACAACGGAAATCCTTTCAACAGAAGCACAGATGGGTCAAAACATACCAGAACTACTGCAGTCACATAGAAGAAAGTTCCCTTTCCCACCTATTATTCTGTTCAAAGTGTGCTTGACAGCATTAGTGGCACCCAGGTTGCGTGTGCCCCTTCACCACAATGGGTGGGTTTCACTGAATGTCTTCAGGGAACTGAGAAATGAGTTGGTCATTTTCTCTTCAGTAAAAATCTCCTCTTGTGACAAAGGAGAGGGGACAAGACATATAATAATTAATCCAATAAGTGAGCACATGCAACAAATGCCTTGGGAAATCCTGGCTGGGACACAGGATCTGCCCAGCACCACCAGAGCCAAACCAGTGTCACTGTGGGCTGGGCAGGGACAGGGACAGGGACAGGGACAAGGATAGGGACAGGGACAGGGACAGGGACAGGGACAGGGACAGGGAGGCCAGCAGGGAGCACAGCACCCCACTCCCAGCTGCATTTGGGGTGTTCCTGACTTTGTTCTCCTGAGTTTCAGAGATCCTTTGGCCCTGCACATCCCTGCAAGCAGAGAAGGATGAGGCAGCAGCACCTGGCACAAGCACACACAGGACAGCCCTGAGGGGCATGGAGGGTCACTGGACACACCCCAGCAGCACCCCCAGCCTGGTTTTCTCTCTTTGACTGCTGATGGAGTTCTTTGTGTGTTTGCATCATTTATACAACAGAAAGCAGCTCACACTACATAATGCATACAGCAAAATGTTACCAATCCAATTAAAACCAGAAGTCACCTTCTGCTTTCCAAAAACATGAAAGCAGCAGTTGATTTTAAGTGGTAAGAAAAGCCTTTAAAATCACCACTGTAGTTCTTACTACTTTCAAAAGATTCACTTCCAAGTCAAATCAACCTCCCAAGACTAAAGCCAGAATTCAGATTACCTGACTCATTCCAGCAATTCTATTCAAGGAAATGGGATGATTTATCCCACCATGGGGCACACAGTAAGTTGTATTGTTATACAATTCTGTGTCACACATTAGAATCCAAAATGAAAAGTCTAAGCCATCCTTGAAGAAATATGAGCCACAAAAACCAGGAAAGAAAATCAGTAGGAAATAACATTTGAGCTATTCACAGACAAGATTTGTTTCACAGAATCATAGAATTGTCTAGGTTGGAAAAGGTTTGAGACCATCACGTCCAACCATTCCAGCACTGCCAAGGCCACCATGTCTCCATGAGCCACATCCTCATGGCTGTTAATTCCTCCAGGGACGGGGACTCCAGCTCTGGCCTGAGCAGCCTGCTCAGAATCCCAGAGTCTTTTAGGCTGGAAAATCCCTCCCAGCCCATGGAGTCCCAGCTGTGCCCCATGCCCACCCTGTCCCCAGAGCCCTGAGTGCCACCTGCAGCCCTTCCTGGGACACCTCCAGGGATGGGCACTGCAAACCCCCCTGGGCAGTTCCAAGGCCTGAGCCCCCTTTCCATGGGGAAATTCCTCTGTGCCCACCCTGAGCCTGCCCTGCCCAGCCTGAGGCCGTTCCCTCTGCTCCTGTCCCTGTTCCTGGAGCACAGCCCGACCCCCCCGGCTGTGCCCTCCTGGCAGGAGCTGTGCAGAGCCACAAGGGCCCCCTGAGCCTCCTTTGCTCCAGGCTGAAACTCCAGTTCCTCAGTCCCAGTGCTTGACAACCCTTTCAGCAGCACTCAGTCACAGAATTTAACATAAAATCGCTTTCAAAACTTAATTAAGCTACCGCAGGGTAAATTGATCAAAATGTTGCCCTATTGCCTCCAATGCCTTGAGTGGGAGAAATGAGAACTTTGTAGGCCAAGGCTGGCCTGAAGATTTTATTTGCACGATGTTCAGCACAACAGGGCCCTGTTCCATCCTGGCCATCACAATAAACTTCCTTAGCAATGGTCCCAGCAGATCCCACCATCATTTGAGGCACTGCAGCTTTGTAGCTGAGGTGAAGCTGAAAAGAGGTGGATTAGCCCTGAAACACAGAGCACCAGGACCAACCCCACATTGCCCTTCAGCCAGGAGGCTTTTGGCATGCACATCCCATCAGGAAATATTTTTGGCACTGAGCAGGCCATATCTGTTCTGGCTGGGGAAAGGCAGGGAAGCAGGAAAGCTGGATTCAATCACCCAGATTCCCTGGCCCCATGGCAGGGGCTGCTCCCTCCTGCTCTGCAGGGTTTGAGGGCACAGTTCTGCAGAACAGAGCAACCTGGAGGTGCCACAGGGGGAAACTGGGCAAGAGTAAAACCTGAGGAGCTGCAGGAAGAGCAGGAGAAGGATGTTAAGCGCAGGAAAAAGGAGGAAATGCAGTGTACCGGTTGGAAAATGAGGGGGTGAGAAGAGAATCCCCAAACAGCAACAGAAAACACAAATTGTCAGCTTTGTGACAGAAATATCTGCAATCATGCAACCTTCACCACCTGTTTAATTCCAGCAACTGCCTTCAAACCAGCATGTCCCACCACCAGCAGCCAAGGAACCTCTGCAGCGCCCCAGGCTCTTGGCTACCCCTTACCCACAGAGCTGCGTGCAGCCGCCCTGCTCCTGCTGACAGACACAACCTCTGCAGAAACAAGACTGTCTCTGACCCTCCAGCAGCAGCACAATGAAGCAAAAATTGTCTCACCTCTGAATTCTTTCTGTTCCACAAATGGTCAATTTATGATGTAAACTCTATTTGTGCATCTGTATTAACAGGGCACACGACAGAGCAGGCTCAATTTGTCAGGTGCTAGCTGGTCTCTTGTCTGGAAAGCCAAAACAAAACCTGGAATTTCTCATTTGCCTGATTTGTGATGCATTCGGCCCTTACTGAATAGTCCAACTCTGTGGCTACAGTTGCTCTTCATTTTCCTCTACTTCCAGGCAGTTAAATCAAAATAATATTAATCCTAGTAGTAGTAGTAGTAATAGTAGTAGTAGTAGTAGTAGTAGTAGCAATAATGATAATGATAATAATAATAATAATAATAATAATAACTTTCACATATAACTCAAGACACCTGCACTGGTCAATTACCACTAAAGAAGTACAATTATATGTTGCATTATTAAATTATTAAATTATTGTTATTATTATTATTAATAATAATAATATTAATATTAATAGTAGTAGTAGTAGTAGTAGTAGTAGTAGTAAAGTGTAAGATTTGCACAGCTGTTGTTGACAGCTTTGGTGAAAGCTGTTTATATTTGCATGTGTGTAATAATCAGAGATCAAGTCTGCTCCAATAAAGTGATTTATCATAAGAAACCTGACTTTGTTATGAGCTTTCCTGTAGTGTATTGAATACCTCAGCCTGCCCACAAATGCAGCCATTGGGTACCCATCCTGTTAGCCTCAATGGCACTGTGAAAACAAATCCCCTTTTTGTGATAATAGCAATAATTTTTTTTTCCTCCAGGTAAGACAGGACAGAAAATCTTTGCTGTGACAGGCAGAGAGTGCTTGTGAAACAAACACACAGGGATGTGCTCCCCTATTTTAGTGGCAGAAAAGCTGTCCCTTGCTGGGCACCCTCCAGACAGTGAAATCCCCGGCAGCCAGGCTCACTCCCGCTGCACTGACGCCCTCTGGGCCCACACTCGGGATTTTCTCCCCACACCCAGCTGGAAGAGCCCCCAAAGAGCATCCCCCAGCCAAGAGCCCATTCCAGGCTGCTGACTCACAGCATCCTCTGCCTTTTTGCAATGTGCTGGGGTTTAATGCTCATGTTTCAGCCCTCGTCGGCTCTCGTTTGCTGTGTGCAGCCCGGGCTGTGATACACCCCACAGGGTGGTGGGAATGTCTCCTTTTTCATGCCAGCCTCCCCCAGGGCAGCCTCTGAAGATGTGAGGGGAGCACGTAGAAGGCGTTTCCCATTGTGCTGCCGCGCACCTGCAGCTCCGGCCAAGGTCACGAGAGGAAACAACAAAATCCTTCCAGAGAGCCCCTTCCTTTGTCATCTGCACACGGGCAGGAAACACTGGAAGTGTCTTAAGAAAGCTTTTCTAATGAGCTCTCAGCCCAGCCTTGCAGAGGCCAAAGACAGGCAATCCTTCCAGCTGAAATAGCCTATTCCACCCTACCCTGCTTTGAGGAAAAAGAGCACCAGGACCTGGCTATTTCACACCAAAATCCACATCCTCATGTTCACAGGGATTGCTGAGCTTCAGAGCACAGGAACAGCCACAAAACCTGGGTTTGAGGGAAAGGTCTGGGTCAGAGCTGCTCTGCTGAGCCGTCCCATCCACCTGAATTCAGGTCCTGTCACTCTGGTTAACCTCAGGAGCCCTTCAGAGGAGGCTCAGAGTTATTCTGCAGTATAAATAATATTAATTACCACCCCTTTTATTTCATAGGTACTCAAAGCCCATTAAAAAATGCTGCACTCAGTGTGCAAATAATATGTAAAAGGTGGGGGGTTTTGAACAGCAAGTGTTTTAAAATTATGCTTTCTCTTCAAAACAGATTATTGAAGTTAAATCAGCATCATTTTCTGCTGCATTAAACTGGGGACAAGTCAAAATGGCTACAAGTCTGCTTGAAGTAATTCACAAACATTTCTCTTTCCTCTTTTTTACTGTAAATACATCATTATAGAATAAGTTAATTTTGCTACATACTTTTTCAGGGGCAGTCAGGAAGACAGATCCTAACAGAGCTGTTCATGCACAATCCTTGCAAACTAGCAAGATCAATCATTTTCCTTTTCTCCGAATTTCCAAAATTAATGTAAATCCTGAGAAGTCAAAGCAAGGATTTAACTGCATTAAATTTTCCACTGTGCTTTTAAATATACATGTTCTCTCCTTTGAGACTCTGTTTGGATGTTAGGAACCAGCTCTCATTCTTTTTAATCTCTGTGAAAGTGCACAGGGATGGGCACAGCATAAGCATTTGTACAGTCAAGATGAAATATCAGCAAAAGAAAACTGTCCAGGGCAGATATATTTCAGTATGAATCATTAGTTCCTGAAGCTTGCATTTTTTCATTATTCATTCCCCATTTTTCACCCTGTATTACTCCCTCAGTTTGCAGAGCTGCAGTGAGATCCTCACGGCTCAGAAGTGCTGGGGGGAGCAGCCTCACACCATTCACAGGTAAACAGAAGATTAAAAATTATTTTTCCAATGCACTGCAAAGATCAGTCACTGAAATTTGGCATTTTATAGACTGAACCCTCCAAGGTCTGTGACTGCTTTCCCTGACTATTTGTGTCCTCATGCCAAAATTCCAAACTACAATACCCAAACCCAAATACTCAGATTTCCATCTGATTTGTACTGCCCCTGAAAGCTAGGAAGCTATTGATGCAATTATAAACACAGCATTAAAAATCAAATGCTATTTTATCAGTTCTAGGGAAAGCCTGAAACTTTTACATTCCACATTCCAGTGCAACAGCTAAATTCAGAGCAGCACAAATCAGAGCAGCCTCACTGCAGAGGAGACATCAGAGCCTGCAGAGTTTAAATAAAGGCAAAGCCTGCCTGCTGTAGCCTGCACACAGATGGCTGGGGGGAGAAATCCATCCTGACTGGTTTCCAAGCCATTAGGAGCTCTCACACATCCACTCAGTGGCTAAAGAGGCACAGAGCCCACTGCAGCACAGGGACAATGCACAGGGGGTGGCACTGGGACTCCTAAACCATCTGCACTTGCACGGGCCTTGGCAGCAGGAGCAGGACTGGCAGCCTGGGCCTGGGGTGTGATAAAGAGAGGGTAATAAATGAGTAAAAGTCACTGAACCAATTTACAAGGCATTAGTGCCTTGGCTCTCACACTGCAGCCCTCGGCAAGGATTCATCCAGAGCAGCTCTCTCCACTCTGCTTTTGGCAAGTGCTCAGCTCCTCTAACAGCTTTGGAGAGGCACATCACCTCCAACAGCCTTGGAGAGGCACATCACCTCCTTTCATCACCCCAGGGGCCTTTGAGCACCACAAACCCATCTGGAGCCCCTTGGGATGGGCTGGCAGCAGCCTGGGAGTGGGGTCAGTGTGGGGCCTCGCAGGGTGTGTGTGCAGCTGCAGGCACAGCTGGCGCTGCCCAGCCCAGCACGGCTCCCACACGGGTCACAGGGGGGCCCTGCCACTCCCAGCCCAGGAAACACAGGGACACATGGCAGAGAGAGCTGGGCACAGCCAGGGCACACCGGCCGGGAGGGGACCACGGGCAGG
>NW_005054445.1:1218889-1220684 GCF_000277835.1 Geospiza fortis
AGCGGGCAGGGCCATGGCTGTGGCTGTGGCACAGGAGAGACTGGGGGTGTGTGAGTGTGAGTGTGTGTTTGTGTGTGTGTTTGTGTGTGTTTGTGTGTTTGTGTTTGTGTTCCACAGCAGAGCCAGCGAGCTCCAGCCCCGTGTGGCCCCACCAGGGGAGGAGGGGGAGCAGTGAGCAGGACACACCACGGTCAGTGCCGTGACTTCCCTTGGCATGCACACATGCAGATTGCATCGCCTGGGCTCGGGCAGCTCACAGAGGAAAACCCAGAGGCTTGAAGGGGCATCAAGGAAAGCTTTGGAGATATGGGTCATGTCCCATCCTGTAAACACCACTTCCCTTCAGGAGCTGTTCATGGGCACTCGCTGAACAAAGCCCCAGGGAGTCACATCCCTTCTCTGGCACTTTAGACACAGCTCAGAGGGAGGGACAGTGGGGTGAGCAACAGCCCTGAGAGCAAACCCAGCAAAGCGTGTGACCTGCCTGTTGTGGCCCCCTGCTCTTTTCACCCCACTACTGTAAAATCTTCCTCTCAAGATAAAACTGCTTCTGCACTTGAGTAGCCACATGAATCCCAGCACAGCAGAGCTATTTGTGTGCTGCGGCTTTTGGGATGGCAGCTCTCCTCTGCCTGGAATTGTTATTTAGTATATAGGTTGCAGTTCAAGCAATAATCTGACTTTTTATGTCCCCTGAAGCTCTCATAGAACAGTGAGAGGCATAAAAATTAGGTCTCAGACTTCTTTGAAAGAAAAATCAACATAATTTCAACCAGTTAAAAATCTTTTTCTGTTTTAGAGCTTTCTAGCAGCCATTTAGCAGCAGGACGATCAAAGAGCCAGTACTGCTGAGTGCAGGCACCTCTGGCCCTGGTCACCCCAATGCTGAAGCCAGGAGCTTGCAGGCTGAGCCATCAATGGGCAGAATGCTGTGGGAAAGCCAGGGCCAGGATGGGCAAACAGTTGTGCAAAGAGTGCAGGAAGCAAAGGGGAGAGGCCATGAAACCCCTGGCTCTGTCTGATCCCTCAGAGCCAGGACACGAGCACAGGGTTTGGAGCAGCCCCAGGTGGGGCTCACAGGGGGAAACCTCAGCAGTTCTGCTGGCCCAGGAGCTTCACATCATGCCCTGCACACTCTGCCTCTGGGGCAATCCAAATTAATGCCACAGACATAGGAATGTTTGCACTGCAGACTTTACCAACAATTAAGATGGATGGACGTTCCTTTCAGATCTTGCATAGCAGAGAGAAAGAATCTCTTCTACACCAAAAGATGAGCCTCCCATTTCCACCAGCAGTCAGAGCTGAAAGCTGGGCTGCTTCAACAACCAAACAACAGAGTTCATGAATGGAAGGTGACAATTTTCATTTAGGAACAGATTGCCTTGGTTTGGGTTTCTGTTTTAAGGGGCATTCCAATTAAAACAGGTATGTTCTTCAGGTGAAAAAAAAATCACTGAAATGAAGATTGTTTATCAAAAACATATATGGATAACTTTTTATCAGTGTCACATCTGTACACTTGACCTGCTCTTCCAGCTGGAACCCCGTGTAAAGGTTGGTGTTATCCGGTGTGAGCCTGCAGCCTTGTTGTTCCAAACCCCTGGGGATTGTGCCTTCAGTGAGCTCCTCAAAGGGATCCCTGATTCCTTCCTTCAGCTCAGGAGTGATGCAGTTCCATTCTATGGCTTCTGTTCAGGCTCTTACAGAGTGTTAGTGCAACATGGGTGCATTTTGTACCATCTATTCTTTCCTGGCATTTCCAAACAAGGCAACAATATCATTTGGGACCATT
>NW_005054445.1:1220725-1242697 GCF_000277835.1 Geospiza fortis
TGAAGCCAGAGGTCTCATTAAGGAGCATGGGACTGACCCTTCCAGGAGAGATTGCTGCAGTGAAATGAGCGTGGTACAGCCAGAACAGGGCTCTGGAAAACAGCTCAGCAGATGCTATCACACCTCCCCAGCAAACACCCAATTCCACCAGCTTTAACTGAAATTCCTCAGCAGTTTTGTTGTTTTTTGTTTTTTGTTTTTTGTTTTTTTTTTAATACACTTTAAATTAAAAACAAATCAGAGCTGCATTGCTTTGTTTAAAAAAGCTGACAAGAGGAAGCTGAGTCAGAGTGGCTCCAGGATGCACACCTCAGGCTGTGGCAGAAAGGAAACCAGTGACCAAGTGGAAATGAGTAAGAGCCCACTGCACTGCCCTGATTAAAGGCCCAGAAATAATAACACAACGTGCTGCAGCGATTATGCCTTCCACACAGAGAAGGAATTGTTATTTTTTAACCTGGAGGTAATGGTGCTTCCAGAGAGGCTGCAGACAACCATCAGATACAATTGCACATTGCAGATGGGAAGGATTTTGCACTGATTAGCTGAGCTGCTGGAAATTAGCATTTGGGGTTTGTGTTTATAACTGAAGGAAAGGCTGTGCTCTCCCCTGCCCTATCTCCTCGCTGGTCAGAAAATCCTGGCACAGTGGCACTGCTGTGCCTGCATTCCCCCCCTTGGCACAGCTTCCCTTGCACAGCGCCTGTAACATGCTGGGTTTAGCAGGACGGACTCCTAAATCTAACTTTTATAAACTGCTACAAAAGCATTCTTGGGCTGTACTGGCAGGGGCAAAGCTCTTCCCTAGTGAGAGTCAGATAGAAGGATGAGAATTAAAAGATGATTAGTTGCAGCTGTTTCAATAGCTGTCTCTGGTTTTGATGATTGTGCTTATCAAGAAGGGCTTATTTATCATATGGAATTTCACCATAACTCAAATTACTGAAGAGAAGGAAAACTCTCACTTAGTGAAAAGTACAGGGCTGCTTTATCCACTTTGCTGAGACTCGTGCTGGTTAGGAAAGCAATGAACTTGTTCCTACACCTGTGTTTTCCATGAATTCTTTGAGGAGAACTTCCCCGAGCACGGATCAGATGAGACAGTGAACAAACAGCACAGCACAAACCTGAAAGCCGCTGTAGCCACCAGCCAGCCTGCCCTGCTGGGAGCACAGCAGCAGAGAAACTGGAGCTCCTGATCGCCAGATCAATCTCCTCAGCAACAGATACAATCTAATTCAGAAGAAAGGTGCTTTAATCTCACATCCATTCTGTGCACTTATCAACCCAGTAACTTACACCAACCCCCCGGGTGTCTGTGCACAGTGAGCACAGTCGGGCTGAGCAGATTTAATGTGCTCAGTGAGGGCTGTGTTTCTGCCCACTGTAACACATTATTCCTCTCAGCAGTAGCAAATGACAGTTATTACTTCAGATTCCCAGGAATGTCAAATCCAAACTATGCACAAGCACCTGTAAAGCAGTTGAGTCCTACCCCATCATTCAAGAGAGGAAGGACTATTTTAAACTTTACTAGTCTGGCAAATTGCTCAGACTGCATTTCAATAACACAGGCTGAGCTCAGAGTTTCACAGAAAGAGATGCTGATCTAAACCAGACATGTCTGACCCAGGTGCCACAGAGCCCCAGAGCAGCAGCTAATGAACATCTGTGGGAAAAGCACTGGAAAGAAGTAAATGATCCAGTGAGGGCAGCTGGATATAACATGGAAGAAAACTCATACAGCAGAGCTGAACAGAAAAGGGCCTGATGTCATTTGGAGACAGGAATCACAGGAAAACACCACGGAATGACAAGTAAAAAATTGCCACTCCTTTTGCTCTGCCACCATCTCCATCCATGAGTCACACAGACAGTGTGTGCTAATTCATTTTTCACCTGTTCCCTTCTAGTCCACCAGCTAGACTGTTAAATAATATTTCATACCCAAAATTACACAACTAAAAGGTAATTACGGCTGCCAATGTTGTCTGATCATGCAAAGGATTTTTCTCATTAGCAGAACTTAGTGTGAATTAATAATATTTTTGAAACATTACCCTCTGGATTGCAAAAGGCATGAGCCACCAAGGAATTTTTCCAGTCTTATGATTTGGCCACAATGATAAAGTCTGAAAGTCTGAGATCTACAAGAAATCCTGTTTGCCAGCATTTAAAACTTTCACATGGTGACTTCACTGCCTGGCAGGGACAGCAGGGCAAATGTGTGGGACCAGCCAGGGGGCACAGGGCACTCTGAACCAGCAGTTCTGCTGCTGTGGGAGAGGGCTGCAAGAATTGGTTCTGCTTTCCATGAAATCTCAATGGACCTTTCCTCAGAGCCAGAAAGGAAACCTAAAGAGCCAGTTCAGCACTGTGAAATCTATGACACATCATGGGAAGGTTTGAGATGGTGAATCAGGTCTCTCAAATTTCAGTGGAAGTATCTTCCTCTTGAACTTACAAAAGGTTTTCAGTTTTCTACCGAGCTCTGGAGCAGAGCATGTGAAAAGTCCTTTAGAAACTTTCTCACTTCTTACCTTGAACTTTCTGGGGGAAATGAAGCAAATCAGATAATAGGAAGGTAATTTAGCAGGCATTGAAACAGACCTGGACAGCCTGAGCTGGGGCCTCAGGGCACACAGAGAGAGCCCTGGGGTCTCCTCTTTTCCCTCTGAGCAGAGGGATGACTGCCTTCCCTCCTCCTTTCCTGAATGTCACCCTCAGTCCCAGCCCCAGCAGAGGCACAAGGGCTGGAAATGCAGCTGGAGCCACTTGCAAGGGTCAATCCTTTATCTGGGCCCTGTCTGCTGTGGGCACCAGCTTATCAGAGAGCTGCATCCTGATCAGAGGGCTGGAAACCCCTATCAGCATCTCCTCTCCCAGCAGTGACACAGCTCCTATCAGCTCCTCTCCCAGCAGTGACACAGCTTATTTAACAGCTCATTTTCCTGCAAGGAAACTGGACTCTCTGAGCTCCTTACACAAGACTTTGAAAAATGTCTCCTTTTTTTAAAATAATTAATCCAACAAATTCCTTCAGGAACCATTCATCTTCACTGCTGTACAGCATGAAAAAGTGAAACAATCTGACCAACCTCAGCCTTCTGGCAAGGCAGGAAATCAATCCCACCACCTGTGGTGGACTGTAATGACAAATAGGGGCAAGAGAGTATTTAACTGTGGAATAATATTAAAAATTTAATTCAATAATTAAAATTATTAAAGTTATACTTAAGATACATTGAACATTTGCCTACATTTCTTATAAGTGGTTCCAAAGAGTGTGTTTTGAGTAAGCCCTGCACTTCTCAGTTTTCTTCTGCATTATTTAGTGGAAAAAAAATCCTCTTTCATTTGTAGTGCACAATGCCAAGAGCTACACCCTTGTGCTCAGTTTAACACTGAAGCTTCCCCTCCTGAGTGCCCTGAGTGGTCTCCAGACTTACAACTCACCATAATCAAGATGCTATGAACATTTTCTCCTTCTGAAAGGCCTACCCACACTGCCTTGCTCCTCAGGTCTTCACTTTACCCGTGAAAAATACTGTGACATTTCATCTTTGCACCCAGCATGGGCAGAGCTTAGCAGGAGCCCAGTCTCATTAACAGGAGGGCTCTACCCTTTTGGTTTCCAGGCATAAAAATTCTTATAGGTAGGACACTTCCAAACTGCTTTGAAAGTCCTGTTTGTGCAAAGCAGGCATAGTCTGTGCTGATCAAGTGTCAGTCACCAACAGTTCCTCTCAGATATTTGCTAGCTGCTAAAACTCTCTCCAAAACAACAGCAAATAACAGACCAACACTGGTGTTTCTCTCAGAGCCTGTTTCCTTTTATTCAGTTCCCTCATAGAGTCAGCAACAAATAAGGAGATAGAGCAATAATAATGCTAAGTTTATCTTGTTTCCTCCACTCCCTTTTCTCCCTGGGTTACTAAGGCTTGGAACAATAACAGGATGCCGGGATGCAGGATGGGAAAGGCTGAGTCCCAGCTGGAAAACCTTGGAGACTGGAGAGCTGAACACTCCCAGTATTGCTTCACAAAAAGAGAAGTGGATTTTTCTATTTGATTTTCAATTTTTGTATTCTGCTTAACATTTTGGGATTCTGTTGGGTTCAGTTTGCCTGATTTGGTACCAGAATGAAGCTCGGCCACCTCGGACTCGGGTAAGAGACAAATGTTATTTTCTGTCCTTCAGCCATCAAGTTCATTTCAAAGGGTTTTTTACCTCCACCCAGATTATTTTCTAATGTCTTAAATAAGTTAAGAAATATCAGCAAATGGGCTATGAATTTTACACATATCCACCAAATCCTTTGGGTCTTACACTGATGGCACCCACACCAAGTTAAGTACAAACAGCAGAGCTGTTAACAATTGACTGGAAGAGGAAAATCTCTGGCTTTGTTGGGCTATACCATAATATTCCCAGATTATTTAAAAATATATATACATTTAATGGGGTTTTGGGTATTGCTTTGTAATATTTAGATCATGTTGCCAATGTTCATTCATAATGGCAAAGAGGTGGAGATTGTGCTGCCAATTGCACCTGTAAAGGCTTTAGGAAGGGAATTCCCTCCTGGTGTGGGCAGGCGCAGCTCCAGGACTGTGAGCAGAGGCGCAGTGGGCTGGGGTTTGATGCAAATGTTTTATTGAAGTGGATTTGGGTCTCTCTGTAAGGTGGGTGGCTTTCCTGTGCCCAGGGCCAAGAGGCGACAGCCGCCGTGTGCTCTGGCCAGCTCTGGCACATCTGTTCAAAACTGAGAGGGGAGTTTATACAAACCCAGGTCAGTGATGTGGTCTCCTAATTCCCAAGTTTAAAGTGTCCCAGGTGCTTTAACACCCTAACTCTGGAGTACCAGGTTTTACAGACCTTGTTCTAAAAGACCAGCAATCCTTATTCCAGAGATTCCTTGATCTCAGTGGTTCAAAAAGACCCATCTTTTTTCTGATGGGTTATTTTATGAGCAGTGTCTCGACACAAAAAGTTGTTTGAAAAGGCTTTTATCTTGTCCTAGAGCAGGTGTAGCAGGTCCCTGCACTAACAAGCTGGCTGTGCAGCTTGCAGAGACAAGGCATTTATGCATAAGAGATGAAGTGGTCGTGGTTCTTCTGTAAGAAATCCATTCTGCAATAGTGGGACTGTCAGTGTGCACAGCACCTCACCATGCTGGCTGTCACACTGTAATAAAGATAAAAGAAGGGAAGAAATGCAAGGGAAAACAGATATGGAAGAAGATGAATTTCTGTGAGAAAATCTCCTCCATTCTTAGCTCCCAAAAACATTGCAAGCTGGCTGTTTCTGCAGTTAACAAAGGTAGAGGTAATCGATGTGTCCCTGCCTCCTGTGAATATAAATCATTAGATCAGCATTTGTAAAAGCACACAGTATTATAGATGCTCATGTAGGAAAATATATTAGACAAAAGCAAGGATGCTCCAAAGATTTACAAAAGCTTCTCATCTCAGGTTAATTGGTGTCTGGTAACAACAACCCATATACCAGAAACAAATCACAGAAATGCTGACTTGAAATTTATCTCTGGTATCTCCAGGAGGTGTTTTATCCTTAAATAAAGGGTGACCCACAGGAGAAAAGGACACAGGATGCATTTAGCATAGGAAAGCCTTAGAATGGTACAGTGTGCTAGAGAGAAGAATGGGAATTTACAAGTAATAAAACAAATTAATTTGAAAGTAAATAATAAAATCCATTAAAAAATCATTTCTGCTTTGCCCACAAAGCCACAAACCTGGGTTATTTTTCAGACTGCTACAGCTGCACTGCAATGCAACAGGAAGCATTTCCCAAAGCTCTGCTCTTTAACAGAAGACCATAAGAGTGTTCTTTAAACATTTTTAAAACAAATGTTAGCACTGAAATTGAGTCCCTGAGCAAGGTGCAGCTCACAAGATGGGGCACACAGGCAGGGCAGAGTTAACAGCTCTGCTGCCAGCTCTGCCTCACATCCTGCCTTGCTGAGGAAACTGCTCTAAAAACAGGATAGAGGTAAAAATCACAGGGCATGGCTCAGGAACTGCTCTGATTTACAGCACCTGGAACAAAGGACTTCACTGTCCCTCCATAAATCAATTAATTCAATTAATATTTCAAACTCAACATAGGAAAAAAATTCATAAAACTCTCTTTTCTTGTCTGGGTATGTGTCTACAGAACTACAGGCTCAAATCAGGCCAGAAAATAATTTTTGTTTTCTAAAAGAGCAGAGGTTCACATAATCAAGATAACTGATTATTTCTGGCACCTGAGCTTTCTGTAAGGAATCTTCATTGTATTTCCATCATGGTTGCAGGTTTTGCTCAAATTCTACAAGTTTAATTCAGAGGTTCCAATATTAGTCCCAAGAAGAAAATAAGAGGTTTCCTTTGTAAGAAATTTCTTGGGCATTAAATTACTTTGGTGTTGTCTTTTTTTTTTTTTTTTTACAAATGGGTTTCCCTTGTTGTCCATGTGAGTTTACAAACTGCAAACCCCTCAGAGCTGAGCACTGGTGTGAGTGGTGTCCCCTCCTCCCCCGGGCACAGCAGACAGGGGTTGTTGGTGCAGACTGGAGCTTGGCTGGCACAGAGGTGCCCAGCTCACCCGCACAGAGCAGCTCCCACCCCGGCCCTGGGAGCTGCAGGAGGGCAGAGCTTGGGGAGCAGAGCTGGGCACTCCTTTGGGCCATGATAAAAGGCTTTCTGTGGGCTTCCCCACAGGGCTCTGCTCTGCCAAGGGCCATGCAGGTGTAGCAAACACAGAAAACAAACACTGGGGTCCCTGTCATGGCCAGGAGGCACCAGCTGTGCTGCTGAGGAGCTCCCAGGATCCTGCTCCAGATCCCTGCAAACCCAGGGGTCCCACCAAGAAATGCTGGGAATGAACCTGTGCAAAACAAATGCATGGTTTGGAAATGGAGGCATGGTTTGGAAATGGAGGCATGGTTTGGAAATGGAGGCACACCACTGCAGGACACTGCCCTGTGCAGCCCCCTCCAGGAGGGAGCCAGGCAGCCCCACGCCCACCCCAGGCTGTCCCTGCTGGGGCTGGAGCCCCTTCCCAGCCCCAGGACCCAACAGGACCCATCACACGCCCTCTGCCAGACCAGGATTCCTGCCCAGCTCCAGCCCAGCTCTCCCATGGCAGTCTCATTCCACAAAGCCATTTATTCCCATGCAGGAGCACAGAACAGCCCCAGCTGCTGCCTCCCAGGAGGGGCCCAGCCAAGGAACCCCTGGGCTTTTATCCCCTCCCAGTTCAAGGGTGCCCAAGCCTGGCTCTCCCTGCTGAGCCCTGGGCTCTGCTGCCTCTGGCTGTGTCCAGCTCCCTGTGCCCTTTCCTGGGGCTCCAGCCATCCCAGGGCTCCACCTGAGCTGGCCCAGAGACTGCACAGAATGAATTCCTCACCACACCCCTCACCACTGCACCTCCCGAATTCTGCAGCGAGCCTGGCCTTGGAATATGAAAAATCAATAATAAATTGTGAAGAATCTGTTTGCAGTTCTTGAGTGCAGGAATACAAATTAGCCCCTTTCATTTGATTGTCACTCATCTGCATCAGAATTTCAGATCTGTCAATAAGAATAGAACTGGCTGTGTTTTGAATGCAAGCTTTTGCTGAATATGTAGAGTTCTGTCATCTCCTGAAAGGGAGGGAAGTTGTTTGTGCCCTGGCTCTGGTCCGTGCCTGTGCTGCTGCACACATCTGTTGGGCAGGCAGGGGGATTTGGGGCCCAGCCCTCCCTGGTGCTGATTAGGACATTCACAGCACCTGGAGCAGCTCAAGAACCTGGGATTCCCAGGGCTGCCAAAGACAGGAGAAGGGCACAAGGGCAACCTATCCCTCCATGGCACTGCCTACCCTCCAGTTTTGGTGCTCTGAGAATAGACCAGGGGTCAAGAAGTGAACAGACTCTGGAAGACTTTTCTCCAGACAGGTATTTTTGTGTGAGAGCAAAACTCTTACAATAGATTAGCAGCTGCATTTGAAAGCTTTATCAAGTATTAGCCACAAAAGTCCAGAAATTATAGTGAAAAATGACAGATATTTTAAAGAAAGGCCAGCACAAGCTAGGGAAATGGCACAGGTACCTTCCCAAAGAGCAGCAGAGAGAAAAGACTGTTCTTCTGCCCCAACATTGCTCCCTGAACTGCAAGGACTTACAGAGCACCATCGTAGTTAGAGGTAGACAAAAAGGCAAAAATGTTTTCAATTCCTCATTTTCAAAACCCAAAGAGGCCACTTTTATTGTCCCCTTCTGTTCCTGCCCACTTTCCCCAGCATCCTCTGGCACAGCCTGGAGCAGCAGAGGCCTCTGTTTGTGTCAGATCTGTCACAAAGCCACAAAGCAGCAGTGGCACCTCTGCCTTTGTCCTTTCCCTGCCTCCCGTCCCTCCCAGCCCCACCTGCAGGGTGCCCTGGCCCCTGGCAGAGCTCAGCAGGGCCAGGGGGCCTCTTGCAGCACACAGGGCCCTTGGCCTCATTGTGCAGGACAGTGGGAAGGGAAATTCCACTTCCACCAAATTCCTTCTCCTGCCTTTGTCCACGTTTCTAAGCCAGGCTCTGGTAGCTCCAGTCTTCCTGTTCCCCTTCCTTTGGTGATGCTATCTGCTGTGAATCTGTGCCCTGGGAACCCTCAAGGAGCACAAAGCCTCCTTCCAGTGCCTGGCCTGAGGAGACCAGGGGCTGCTGCTGCTGTCCTGCCCGTGATAGGAAATCCTGCCATTGATGGGAAAGGTTCCTGGGATGGGCTCAGCTCCCTCAGCAGAATCCCCCTGGCACAGAGCTTTAGTTGGCTTCTCCATTCTGTATGAGCTGGTCCCTGCCTCTACCTCCAGCCCTGGACCTGAATTCAGAAGGGATTTGCATTCTCTTTCTGGCTTTTGCTGTCATTATCCTTCAAATATAAATGGTCTGCAATAGAATCAGTTTATTCATGACTCGGTGAGCTTCAAGGCCTTTTCCAACTTTAACAATTCTGTAATTCTGTGTTAGGATTAGGCCAAGCAATCAATATTAATAATAATGTATCAGAGTTTTCAACACCTCCTCTAGGAGCCCAAAGCTACAATGGATTTGTGTGTATTGGCTGTTTGCTCAGTGCTGGTAATTTAGGGGTTTAGGCTCTCATTAAAGCATAAACAATGATGGCACATTTTAGTATCATTCAGATGGTCAGGGCACTCCAGACACTCACCCAGCACACAAATGAAGAGGGGAGGGCAGAGAGCTGGAGAGCTGGAATGCTTTTTGCTGTGGGTTCATTTTACAAAGAGAGGGACAGAGCTATCCCAGAGCTCCATCCTCCTCAGCACCATTTCACAAACACCTTTGCTCTGCACCCTGGACTTGCCAGCAGCAGCTTTGGTAAAAGATTAGGATTAGAACAGATACTGAGTTACTGAGTTACACTTGGACATGACTTCAGTCCCAAGCAGGAAGGAAGGGACACATTTCTCTGTGGAATACATTTTCTCATTTCCCTGCTGTGAAGTGATGAGCTGCATCACCTGCCAAATTTGGACTGACCTGCAGCTTCTTCAGATGCAGAGAAAGGGTTTATTCACCCCAGAAGGGCTTTCCAGTGGCTGTGATTGGAACATGAGCTGTGGCAAAAACAAATGTTCCACTTACACAGCCTCTGAAGAGAAAGAAATAGTTCCACCTCAGCTTAAGAAAAGTCTCTGTTAAATCACAACCACTCCCACACAGAAACAGGTCCACACAGAAGAGAGTCACACAACTTATAACAGCTTTCCTCATCTCTTTAAGCTTCCCTGTGTCTGGGGCCTGTATTTTCAGGCTTTCCAGCTTTCCTTTATCAGCACAATAAAGAGGAAATTTGCTGCCCTAGTTTTATTTTGATTTAAAGATGGAATTTTCCTGACAAGAGCTAAGCTGTAACTAAAACTATTGGAAGACTCATTGTAAATTCACAAGAGCAGTAAAAATATCATTTGCATCATCTCATAACACATGGAGATAATACAATGGAAGTGTTCCAGGAAAGGACTGTAACTATAGGGATGGACATAAAAGGTCTTAAAGTTAATTAAGCCTGGTCTACAATCTGCTGGATCTGCTGGATAAGGGCAGGAAATAGAGAAGAATGAACTGACATTTGAATGAGACGTTCTAAAAAGGGAGAAAAATACAGAACACTAAACAAAACCTATCCAGACACACCCTGTTTTTTCAGCCTCTTGCCCAGATAGAAAACAAGAGATTTATGTATATGTGCATGCTTTCTTTATCTGCCACAATGTTAATTCTCAGAGGAAATACTGATGCATTCAGCTACCCCAGAGAACACTCTGGACGAAGGAATGAGCACACTCAGGCAGCTGGGCAGGGTTTCTCTGCTGCAGATTAGGGCAGTAAATATCAGTTATGGGCAGCTGGGCACGATGCTCCTGTGCCACACAGCTAACTCTGCTCCTGAGCTTTTGTTAAAGAAAAACATGGGGGAAAAATCTTACCTGCTGTAAACACAGCTACATTGTACTTTTAAAACATCATATTTATTGCAAGTGGTTCATCAAAGGAGAGGGACTTTTCCTTAATGAGGGGGGCTCAGCTGGAGATCTCTGCTAGGAGGCCTCTCTGATATTAAGGATTTATGTGGAAGCAAAGGGGAAATGGAGAAAGCTCTTCAATACATTATTCTTATTTGTACCTTGTATTCTTGCAGCTTGGCCAAACTCTGGAACACCCAGTGGCAGCTTCAGCCAAGCTCTGTAGAGCTGAGCCAAGCAGGGGAAGCCCCAAAGCAGAGCCAGTCTGAAAGGTGCACACCATTTATTGTAGGGAGCAAAGCTGGTCAGAGAGGCTGCAGAAATCTTTTCAGTGATCACAAACACCTCCAAGATGCCCAAACTATTCCATTTCTGCACTGGAATGAGCAAATAATTTTCGGAGGATTCTCTTGTCCTCCTGCTCCCCCAAAATCAAACAGCATCAGAGGGGGGTGCTGGGGATGAGGGGGCTCAGGGAGACTCCTGCACTCTCTGTCCCACTGAGCCACCCCCGTTTGGGATGAGCAAGAGGAAATTGGCTCAGAGGAAGGAAGGAAAAAAGCTGGATCTACAGCCAGGCAAATGTGTCAGTGAGACTGAGAGAGAGCCCCTGCCAAGGGGGAGCCCACCTGAGCATCCCTGCAATCTGCTTTTGGATGCAAGGAAAGGAATGAGTTCTTTGCCTGTCTGCAACACTGGCACTTCATCACTATTTTCAACATCTGTCTGTATCAATAATTAATCCAGATGGGAGGTATCTTCCTCTTTATCTTGGACAAGGAATTCAGAGAGGGAAATGTCTGCAGTTCCAAACTATGCGTGCAGGGTGATCCCACCCATCTTATCAGCTCGCTTCAGAGCAGAAGGGCTGCACTTAACCCAGAGTTAACCCCCACAATGGCTCTGGCTTCAAAAGCACTTGACAACTGTCACCACAAGACATGTGGCCAAGAGCAAATTTTGTGTCATTTGATTGTTTGTTTCACCCCTGCAGCATCTGCCAAGTGAATAAATCATAGCAGTCATAGGTATTGTGGGATTTCTGATTGTAATAAATGGAATGCTCTAAACCAGAGAGCACAGAATGTGTGTGACAGGGATGATGAGGTGAGAATACTCTGTGCCAACCCCCAAACTCTGCCTGTGGGTTTGAGCACATTCCCTAACACCAGAACAGCCCTGCTCTCCCTCAGCCCTCACAAACCTGCTCCCAGGGACCAGAGGCTGGAAAAAGCTACAGCAGAGTAGGTTGGGACCTTAAACTCCATGGGATTAATGCTGTCAACAGCTAAGGGAAAGCCAAAATTTTCTGTTTATGATGATATTTTTATTTGCTATGAAACAAGATCAAAAATTGCTTTAATAATTTAATCACAAATATTTCAGCAGCTGTGTTTATACTGGGCACTGTGCTTAAGCACATTTTACTCCTTGCTGTATTTTGGACTGATATATTTGTACATGAAGTAAAAGGCTTTGTGCATGGGCAGACTGGACAATACCACTTATTTAAAGGACTCTAATCCATTTTGGGAATACTTCAGGGAAAGTAAACATTATGTGACTGTAGGAGAAAGAGTCAGAAGCCTCCAGCAGCCCCAGAATATTTCAGTGCTTCATGCTTCGTATGTGTCCCATTTCAAACGGGTTCTCATCAGCTCTCAAGTGTCTCTACAGCTGCTGTGGGGACACCCAACGTGATCCTGAGGGATTCTGCCCCTGGCAGGAGACAGACCTGCCTGCTGAGAGTGGGGAATGAGGAGGACTGTTAAAGCTCACCTCAGACTGAGTGTGCCTCTGACAGACCTTCACCTCTGCTTCCCTTCTGGGCACAAGGCCAGCAGATTGACCAAGATGGGATTTCTTGCTGGACATACCAGGATGGTCACAGAAAAACAAGTCATTCCCTAAAACAACAATTAGCTGCATCACCAATCTGATGAGAAGGAAGTCTGTACTGTCTCTGCTCATTTTAATGACTCCAAAGCCTTGTTTTACCTCCATCACATCTGTCATCCACAGCAAACAACCCTCAGTTCAAGAGCCAAGTTCTGTTGTCATTTCAACAACAGAAGTCATTCAAGAATTATTAATTTATCTAGTCCAAAAATAGTCCTTCCTTAAGGTCCATGAACAGTCCAGTAACTGAAACATCAACATATATTTAATTTGCTTCTCAATTACCAGATTTACAAGAAAGAAACTCTGCTAAAAAACAGATTGCTACAGATTGACAGGAAAATTATTTGATTAAAAATGAGAATAGGAATCAAAGCTTGTGCACGTGACCTGGAGGAGCAGCCCCTCATTTTCTTGGGTAACACTTTTGTCATGACCCAGAAAAATAAGTCCTAGATTTTCTTGACCTATGTGGAAGTTGCACAATTTTGTACAGACTCTCCAGGTCTTCTTTTATTAGATCATGTAAGGGATTCATTTCCACAAACAGAAGTGTTTCAGATCCCCAGACATATTGAAATTAACACTATCCACAAAAGGCTACAGGTACCAAAACAATGCAGGACAACCAGGCACAATCTATCAGCCCATCTCTCCCAGATATCCCCAGGAACAGAGATTCTTTGAGGTATTCTTGAATTCTAACAGAAGCCAATTTCAGAGCTGATTCTGAGCTGTGCAGGTATTATGTAAAGGAAATCAAGATCTAAGCCAAGCAAATGTGTATTTGTGAACAGGAAATTGAATCTGGACCTACACCAGAAACACACATTCAATAAAGAATTGTATCCATTCTTTATCAGATACAAATCAGGCAGGAGCATAGACAGCGCCCTCCAAACTGCAAATATGCTTTTGAAAATTTTTAATGAAAGTTTTAATTTTAAGAAAATGAATATTAAGAGAAAGTTAGCTAGAAATTGAGAGAAACCAGCAAAGGTTAAAAATCCTTGCACCTTTGAGATTTTGGGCCTTGGTGCTTCACTGTCTGACAGGACCCTCCCAACTCAGTCAGATTTATCAGCAAGGAACAAAAGGGATCTTCCTTCCTCACTCTTTCTGTTTACCACCAAAATCTTCCTGGACTATCCATTTCTGATTTGCAGCTCTCACTCTGCCTTCTCTCAGATTCACTGCAGCACTTTGAACCAGCAGGTCACTCGCTGAGATGCACGCAGGGCTGTCAGGATCGCGGGGAGGGCTCCTGGGAAGATCCATTTTTGCTGCTCACCCATCTGTAGGGCACAGGCTGTCACTCACTGACTTGGAGAGTGGCTCTGCTTCTTTGGAAAGAAAAAGAAAAGAAAAAGGAAAAAGAAAAGGAGGATAAAAATAAGGAAAAAATTGAAAAAAAACACCAAACCAAGTCTTGCCTCCCTCATTTTCTTCCCGGTTCTGTATCTGAGATAACAGAAAGACCTGGAGCACAATTTGGCTGCCTGCTTTCCACCAAGGCAATAAACATTTAATGTATACAAAGCAAGTATTTACAGGTCTTTTATAGTCAAATTTCTTCATTTCCAAAAGAGAACTTTGTCTTAGCTGAGGACTCCATCCACCCATGAGGTGAAGTTGTATTTTCAATCATCCAGGAGAAACTTTCTGGACAGGGAAAAACAATGATTAATAAATTCCCCCCAGGCCTACCAGAAACTTGAAGCTCAAATCACAAAGCCATTTCAGATTAGAATTAATTCTCCTTTTCCCTGGAAAGAAAATATGAGGAGCCCAAAGGAGAAGTGCTGAATTATGTCCTCACCTGTGTTGATACCCTGCTGCAGCATCAACACCAAGAACTGAGCAGCACCAAATGCAGCACGAGTGCTCTCACAACACTGATATTTTAAAAGAAGCAAGTTTGCTTAAGATATTGCTCAAGTGTCTGTTCATTCAGAGGTGCTATCCCAAGTAGAAAATGTCATTTTTCCAATCAGTTTTCAGGCAGGCATTTGCACTCCAGATTGTTTAGTCATCACAGTGGCTATTTGCTTCAAAGTACCATCATTGCATACAAAATGGCATTTTAGAACCAGTTCCAGGCAGGCATTTGCACTCCAGACTGTTCAGTCATCAGTGGAAATCACTTCTCACCTGCACAGAGTCGACCCAAGGACAATCAGAACTCAGCCCCAGGTAGTCAGGCACGAGGCCTGCTGAAATCAGCTCAAGAACCTGGAAAGGAACAAGCAGCAGAGTGTTCCCAGGAAGGAGCACAGCTGTGCCTTGCTGGGACATGTGACAGACACAGAAACACCGAGTTCTGCCCCAAGACACGGTACATCCGAAAAAGGGAAAAAAAAAAATTGATTCCTCTGAGTCAAAACTGCACAACTTCCTTAGGCAGCTGTTCTCAGTGTCACTGGGGTTTGAGGAGCTCCCCAGTTCCTGCTGTCACCGGGTGCCCTCAGCTCCTGTCCCATGGGAGCCCCGGCAGCGGCACAGAGGGGAACGGGAGCAGAGGTAACAACACAGCTGGGACACAGTGGGGACACAGCGGGGACAGAGCTGGGACACAGTGGGGACAGAGCTGGGACACAGCGGGGACAGAGCTGGGACACAGTGGGGACAGAGCTGGGACACAGCGGGGACAGAGCTGGGACACAGTGGGGACAGAGCTGGGACACAGCGGGGACAGAGCTGGGACACAGTGGGGACAGAGCTGGGACACAGCGGGGACAGAGCTGGGACACAGTGGGGACAGAGCTGGGACACAGCGGGGACAGAGCTGGGACACAGTGGGGACAGAGCTGGGACACAGCGGGGACAGAGCTGGGACACAGTGGGGACAGAGCTGGGACACAGCGGGGACAGAGCTGGGACACAGTGGGGACAGAGCTGGGACACAGCGGGGACAGAGCTGGGACACAGTGGGGACACAGTGGGGACACCCCTGAGGACAGAGCTGGGGACAGAGCTGGGGACACGTCCTGCTGCAGCCCTGGAGCTGGGCACAGCCATGGGCAGCAGTTCTGGGCTGAGGGAATGGGGACAGCAGAACCTGAGGGCGCTGTCACTCTGGTCCCTGCCAGGACACCACAGACACATCTCAGTGCTCTGTGCTCCAGTGCCCCTTCTGGAACAGACAGTGGTTTTCATCTGCCTGCAGGGCTGGCAGAGACACGAGGAGCTTTATCAGCCCGGGTTTGCACAGCCCTCTGTGGCCCCTGAAAGGCTGCATTAAGTATTGCTAAGGCTATTTTCTTCTAATAATGTTCTGTCTACTCACAAAACTACAGCACTGCAAAGGAAAAAGATAATTTCTCCCCTCCTGTGTTTGGTGTGCTAACTTTCTGTTCCTTAGGTCTTGCTGCATTCACACATTTACTTTTAGTCTTACCCATCCTATAGATGAGAAATTAAAGTTAAAATGGATTTTGTATGGCCAGGCTGCTCAGAGTCATTCTGCTCCCTGAGACCAGGTCAGGTTCTGCTCTCTGTATCTGCCATGGTTTCATTGAGCACAGCAATTTTGGAGGTGTTTAGATAGTGTATCAAAGTACATTCTTTCCATCTGAAAAATAATTTTTCAGTGCCGTTTGCTCCGAGGAAGACTAATTTTTTTTGTATGGGGTTTTTTAATTTTCATTTAGATGAATCATTTAGATTCTTACTGGAATCATTCAGATTCCAGTAAGAGAAAATAATCTTTAGTTTCCAGCCTTTCTCACAACCAGTTATGCAAATTATCTCAACAACACAGACATGACCCTTTTAAAATGTGTTGGATTTCTTGTGTATTCGTATATCTCGTGCCACTTTTACCAAATTTCTCTCTCAGAATGTTCATTATCACCACTCTACATTATCCATTTGGGGTTTTTTGGATGCTGAAAAATTCTCAAAGATAAGCATAAGGTTTTAGTATGATTGGCCAGGAAAATAAATCATTTCAGAGGCAACTGTCCCTCATGTCCTAAAATCTCTGTACAGAAGCCTGGTTTAACTTTTGTTTAACATGCAAGCATAGAACAAATTTCTCTGCCAGCTAAACTACTAACCTTGCATGAGGATTAATATACACTTTTAGAGTTAGAAGTAAACTAGGTGAGAGGCAAATAGCAGGAAAAAAAAACCCCACACAAATATTCATAAGAATATTTCATCCAATGTGTTTTCATTATGTGAAGACTATATTTATATCAGCTGTTCATCACCTTTACGGTTGATTACTTGCCAAAACAACCTGTAAAATGCAAACTTTTAATTAGTACAGTATTGTCTGTATCTCCACCCAACATTTTTTAATAATTACTCCCAGTCTGGAAGAAGAAACTGCACTATATGAGTCATGTGTCACACAAATCACTTTGAATACCAGAATTTCTCAGTTAACTGTCTATAGTACCTTGCAGACCAAGAGTTATTTGCTAAAATAATTCAACACATAAAATGAATAATATGGGTGGGAGAACCCATCATTTGCTGGAAGAAAATTTAAGAGCACAGCAAGAAACTCAGCTGCTTGAATAAACCACTCCCTGCTAACTTTCAGCAACATGTATGGTGCCTGATTAGACTCAAAGAAGCTGGAGCTGTTGGGCTAATGAGCCAGGACAGAGGGATAAGGGAGCTGTGAGGGGCAGAGCAGGGCAGGGACTCGTGGCAGCATCCCAGAGATCCACCTGCATCCCACCGGGCTGGAAACTGGGGGGTCCTGGCTTCCAGGGATGCACCTGATCCCCATCCCTCAGTCCTGGCTGCCCAGCAGACACAGAAGAAAGGAAAAGCTGATCCCTACAGGAAAAAAAAGGGAAAGCTGATCCTACCTGTTAACAGCCCCTGTTGTGCCTCAGAAATGTTCTCACTCCTGGCTCCATGGGAGAGCTCAGGCATGGCAATGTCCCCTTCTGCTGCTGCCTCTGGCTCTCTGGGTGACAGCTGCTGGGAAGGGAAACTGTCATGGCCAGAAAAGAGCATTTAGCACAGCTTGTCAGGAGCTGGCACCCAGGGAAAGTGCCCTTCCCACAGGAGTGAGCCCCGTGGCAGCACTGCCCACACTGCTGTGTGTGTGCTGCCAGGGACGGGCACTCCTGAGCATGGTGAGGAACCCAGGGACAGCAGCAAGGGCTGCCACGTGGAAAATGGGCATGGTGCCCTGGGGAAAGTGTCCTCAGGGTCAGCCTGTCCTGGGGAAAGTGTCCTCAGGATCAGCCTGTCCCGGGGAAAGTGTCCTCAGGATCAGCCTGTCCTATGGGGCAAGGCACTCCCATGGAGTTTGCTCTTGTCCCTAGAGAAGAGCAAGCAAAGAGCTCCAGAGTGCACTGTCATTTTCCCAAAATGAGCAGCTTGAAAGTTGCCAAAGGTGAAGCAGAGATCAGTTTTTGCAAGAGGCTCTCCCACCTCAGTCTGTGTTTGAGCTGCAGTGCCAGAGGGCAGCCAGGGACCTCCAAACTGCTGCCAAAGGAACAATCCGCTTCCCAGGGGGGTTGGACAAATATGAACAAGGAGCCCATTAATCAGGAGTTAAAGGAATTGAATCCTCCTTAAAATCTACAAACACAAAGATGGACATGCTGAGTGGAAGGGGCAGCTAAATTTCAGCTGAAATGCACATTCATGTAAATAGATTCAGTCAGCACTTTCTGGTTTAAAACTCCCAGGCAGCAGCTCAGCCTCACAGGAGAGCTCCACTCAGCACAGGAACCAGAGAAAAAGGCTCTTTAAACACTTCAGTCTGCTCTTTGGCCAAACCACAGCCTGTGCTGGTTGGCATTGGCCAATGGCTTCCTTTGGTTATTGTGTTTTGTAGTTTTATGGATAAAAGTCAGACTTATGCAGTCACAGCAGAATCATATCTCTGCCTTCCAGTTTCCAGTTGTCCATCTACACAAATAAAGTATAGAAAAACAACTAAATTATACTCATTTTTTCTAAAAATATTAAAGGTCAAGCTAAGGGCATAGAATAGAAAAAACTATCTAAATCAAAAGGCTTTGTTTGAATCCAGAAAACTGTATCAAACACAGCTTATCTACCAAAAAACAAATTCAAAGGCACCTTCTTCACTTCCTACCCAGCCACAAAGGAGGAACATTCTCAGGTTATGTACAACAATGTGAGGGAGAGAAAAGTACAGCAGAGAAACATTTCATGGTAAATAAAATCTTTTTAACTGACATTTATGCTGCACCATGGGATAACACTGATTGCCTGGTTACCAAAGAGTAATTTTGGAAACGTCTCAGCACCTTCCTGATGAAAATATTAATTTAATCTCACATCCAGCAGCCTGTGTGATGTCAACTTCTCATCACAATTAGTGGGTTTATTTTTGATGTGCATGCTGACAGCTCCTAAAAGCTAATGGAAAGTCATTTATGTGCAATTTAAAGTCTGATTACTTGAGTGTTAAAGTTCCCTGACAGTCCTTTATATCGGGAATGGGAAATTTAGGAAGAAAATAATCAGCTTTGATAACATTAAAATAACTCCTCTGATATGAAAGTCAGGCCTAAAGTTTGCTAATAGTAACACAGGATGCAAAAATATGGTTTCACCCGAAAATCATTTCACAAATTATCATTTTTCAGATGGTAAATTCTGGGAATAGGGGATAAAGGAACTTTATGTGAGTCTCCAAAAACTTCAGAATACAAGGAGTTGAATCAATAGATGATCCCTTAAAGAAAGATAATTTGCTGTATTGTACTTGGAATTGATTGAAAAATTCACACTAATGACGTTTTCCACCAAAAAACCTCCAGATTTTATTCTAAATCAATCTTTTCCATAGGAACATATTGACTACAGCATATTTTGTGTCAGGGCATGTCAGAACACTGCATTTGGGTTTGTCAGGCCTGAACATTCCATTTCCAGTGGAGCTAACTGGAGCTGAACCATGGTGCCAGGCTGCCCTGGCGCTGGGCACAGTGGGGAGCTCAGCCCTGGATGTGCTCTCAGAGCAGTGGCAGCCACTCAGGGGGATGCTGGCTCTTCCACCAGCATTCAAAGCTCACTTTTTATTTAACTGAAATACTTTCTGTTGTTTTTTTACAGTTTTCATCCAGCTAAAACTATTTCATAGAAAGAAGAAGCCTTCAAATTTTGATGCTGAGGCAAATGAACAAAGTGATCAGACTTCCCTGCAGAAGGAATGTCCATTTGCACTTCCACGTGTGCTCCATCTGCTGACTCTGATTCTGTTGTTATTTATATTTTTGCATTTCTGTATTACTTTCTAGGCTACAGAAGAAGATGAGCCACCTTATTCTACTTTTCTCGTTGTTCTTGGCCCCAGCATTTGCTGATGGAAGAAGTCAGAAATCAACCGAAAACCTTTGTTCAAATGATGTCAGCCACAAACGCCAGAAGAGAGACTGGATATGGAACCAATTGCACATCCAAGAAGAGCTTGATACACCTTTGCCACACCATGTTGGCAAGGTAAGCAGCAACCTGCCAGCAATGACTAAAAATAGCAAATGAGGATCTTGAAAAGCAGTGTTTGTTTGCAGTCTAGGCAGGAGAAATGAAAAGGAAATAGAAATGGTACTTAATACCTACTTATTAACATGTTAAAATCTTCAAAATGTGGGCAAAGAGTAAATGAAGAACAGTGCCATAGGAATTTTAATTCCTTTGAAGAATACAAGTAAATGTAAGGGAATAGCAGGTCTGGAGATTCCAAATGCAGGAACAGCCACATTACCTGCAGGTGCATGGTTAGGAAGGAAGTCTGGTGACTGATGCATGGCAGGATTTTTCTGGCAGCACAAGATTCTTTCAGAAACCTCAGAGATCAACAAATAAAAATAAAAATCAGCAAATAAAAAAAAATAACAATTTACATCTCTCAGCTTGTACTCAAAACACGAGTGCTGTGTTTCGAAATACTGTTACACAATCAAAAATATTGTTGCACAAAGCGAAAGCAAAGAATTTGTAAAAATACTAACGAGCATTGACCTGCTTGCAAACTCCTTTTCCTCAGGGCAGTGCTCATAAAAGCCAATCATGCACTGCACATGCCCAGGGACAGTTCTCCCAGTGCAGTCTCCCAAAGGGAGGCACAGTGGCACTGCAGATGAATGCAGCTGAGCGTCCCCCTGCCCTGTGCAGCATTCACATCTGTCAGGGCTGTGCCAGCAGAGTCCCACAGGCCCTGCTGGCTGCTCTGGGCTGCCAAAAAAGCACCACAGAGAAAGCACAGGGCCCACAGGGCTCTCTCAGCTCCCACGGGGCATCTCTGCCTCATTTCAGAGCAACTCAGCCCCAGACTGAGGAGCAGCTTCTGTTCCTGGAGCTGTCCTACATAAGAGTAATTCTCTTTGCCCAGCTCTGGCTGTTTGAGCAGCACAATCTCCTGAAGGCTCCTGCAGCACTGAGCCCTTGATTAACCCTTCAAAGAAAGGCCCCAGCAGCAGCAAGGCAGGGCTGGGTGTGCTGCAGGAGTGTGCTGACACATCTGGATTTTATCTTGCACCACCTCAGTGCTCTCCTTTTGTCCTCAGCACCAGAAAGGCATTCTGAGAGGTTTGTGCTTTTTACACTGAATAGGTACACAGAAACAGAGAAAAAAGGCACAGACTATCCCATCCTTGAGACAAGGGTGGGGTTATCTCTCATGTGGCCTCTCCAGAGTTGTGAACTGCTCTCCAGCAGTCCCAGCTGCCAGAAGCATAATTAAGGAATGAGGGGTGGAAATATTAATGACACATTTCAAGAGAGAAAACCGAAATTTAAACAATGCTCAACAGTAAATGACAATTACAGGATAAATCAAATCCTGAACACCCAACAGGTGACATTTATAATAACATCAGTAACAAAAGGATGGAAATACTTGGTCAAACCCAGCAATCCTTGATAATTAGCTGGCTGAAATAAGAATACTGATATAGTGCATGGAAAATTGGGGTTTAAATCTTCTAGCAGTGTCCCTGTATGTGTGAGGGTATAGAAAGGGAAGTATCATTATGTTATCTGCAGATCAACTAGTGTGAAAAAGCATTTAGAATTTGATTAAATTATATTTTAAAACTGATTAATGCTCATTCCTCTTCTCACATCCCTTTTTCACTGCATGTAACCTTAAATTTTAAAATCTGTGGGGTAGAAATGTAACCTTCCTGTCATACCATGAGCCTAAAAACTGCCTATTAAGGGATTGAATGTGACTGAGCACAAGAAAGCTGTCAGCTGTGGCAGGAATTCTGCTAAATGCTAAGGAATAGAGGCTAATGCTGAATAATGTCAGGAGCTGTGAATACAGATTTCGTCCTGTAATCCTGTGAAACTGAGCAAAAACCCCTGGCAGGTCCAGTAAGCTGCAAACAAAAGTAACTCAGACTGAAGGTGGCTCATGTTATTTCAGACATAAGGCAGTTAATTATTTGTAAGTGTTGGCTGCATGAACAATTGAAACCTTTAGGAAATATGAGGTATGATTTTAAAAAAGCTTTGTTCTATATAAGCAAGGAAGTTTCAGTGTGGGTGCAAGTGTCATCCCACGGGCCCAGCAGCTGCTGTGGTGCTGCTCAGTGCTGTCCC
>NW_005054445.1:1242732-1247453 GCF_000277835.1 Geospiza fortis
AGCTGCCAGGCCCCACCTTTATCCCCCTGAACCACGCTTTGCTCCCAGATCACATCCAGCGTGAGGAACAAGAACGCCAAGTACATCATCGAGGGCGAATTCGCCAACACCATCTTCAAGGTGGAGGAGACCAGCGGGGACGTCTATGCCTTCGAGAGGCTGGACAGGGAGAAGAAGGCAGAGTATGAGCTGACAGCCCTCATCATCGACAGGACAAACAACAGGTCCCTGGAGCGCCCCTCCAGGTTCATCATCAAGGTGTACGACATCAACGACAATGCCCCCGTGTTCGTACACAAGGTGTTCAATGGCTCCGTCCCAGAAATGTCACCAGTGGGTGAGTCCTCCAGCACCCGCCTCCCCTCATGGCTGGCCTTGAAAAGCACCACTTATAGTAATATGCACCTTGAAAATCCTTCTCTAGGAACCTCAGTCACCAAGGTGACAGCTGTGGATGCTGATGACCCCACAGTGTCAGGTCATGCCACCGTGACCTACGAAGTCACCACAGGAGGGGAATATTTCACCATCGATGACTCTGGTAAGTCAGACACACATATATCCTTACACTTTGTCCATACCCTACCTTTTGAAGAAAACACAGTTTTAAGGTCTTTTCATTCTGGAAAAGAGGAATAATCATTCAAAAATATCATTTTAAACATTATTTAAAAGGTTTTTCATTCACACTCCACAATGCCACTGTCTGCATCTGGAAATGAACTCATAAAACCAGGATATCAGCTGCCATGAACACAACGAGGAGATAAAAGGTCATTTTTTCCCACTTCTGGAAGGATTAACCAGGAGCTGAGTTCATGTTTTCAGTTTAGCATAGATACTGTTCCAGTGACCAAACATGAAAAGGGAATACACAAATTCTGAAGCAGCATTCAGTAATCAATAATCATTCGCTTTCCTTAACTTCCTAGCTTAAATTTTGCCCAGTTTTAAAACCAATGTCAGTATCTTTTGTAACCACACTAGTTTGCTAGAGTAAATAAAGCAGGTAAAGAGGTTAAAGAGCCATTAAAAGGAATATTCTGCACGAGCACTCCTAAATATTCCATCATGAAGAAAAATTTATATCATTTCTTGAAAAATACCACTGTAAGATTGGTACTTAAAGTTGAATGTGTGGAAATAAAAAAAGATAAAAATTTGCCACCAAAATTGAAGAGATGTTGGATGTGCTGCAAAATCTAATTGTATCCAATATTATTTTTTCACAGGTGTGATTTATACAAAAGAGCCTAACTTAGACAGAGAGACCAAGTCCACGTACGAGATTGTTGTTCAAGCCAAAGATGCTCCGGGTTTCTCTGGGGATTCCAGCACAGCCACGGTGATCATCGCTCTGTCCGACATCAATGACAACTCCCCAGAGTTCAAACACTGTGAGTGCCCCCAGCCCTGCGCCTCCCTGCAGCCAAGGGCTGCCACAGCACAACGAGCTCAGCTCACGGTCCTGCACAACTCAGCTTTCCTGAAAAATGGCCAAAAGAACTTTACATGTTCAGAAGCTCTTCTGTGTTTCAGCCAGAGCCAGTTTTTCACCTCGAACTGAAAACAAAAATCAGTATTAATTTCATCCCTTCGCTAAAGATCTTGACAATTTGGGGTATTATTTATGCTTTCACATGGCTTAGATATATACAATGCTAAATTCTCAATGAAATATTTTTATGTGCATCTGCTAAGTAAGAACAGTTTTAACTGAGTTCTAACTTCCATGTACACACACCTAATGCATTTTTCCTTTTTTTTAACAGCATCATTTCACTTTAAAGTTCCTGAAAACGTTTCAGTAGGAGGAGAAGTTGGCAGAGTCAAAGTAGAAGATATTGATGAACCACAGCACAGAAATACAAGATACAGCTTTATCCAAGGAGAGTTCAGGGACACCTTTGACATTGTAGCAAATCCATACACAAATGAAGGAATCATTAGGCCAAAGAAGGTACTTTTCCCCATAACAAAGATGATTTTGTGGTTTTCCATGTGTAACAAGTGATTTTTTGGTCTAGGACTAGCTGCAGGAAAAAAAGGAAACACATGAAAGTCAGCATGAAATATATTGATCCTGAACACCAGCTCTCTGAGCTCTGGGAGAAGAGCTGGTGATTTCTACTCCTTTTCAACCTCCAGACCTGAAAAACTCCAGAATTACTGCAGAGGGCAGTGGGGGCTGTGTCAGATATTCAGGTTAGGTGCTTTGGGTTCCTCTCAAACTTCAAGTGGTTGGATGCTTCAAAGAGACAGTGATTTAAGAGTTGAACCAACTGGCCAAGTCAAAGAATCCTTCCCTTCTGAAGCCCACCTGAAACCAAAGCAGAAAATGTGAACAAGTCCACCTCACCTCCTTTCTAAAGTCTCTTTGCAGTTTGGCATTTGCTCCAATCTGAGCCACAGCTCCCTTGGTTTCCTCAAGGTGAGAAAAAAGCTTTTTTTTTAAGAGCTTTCCCACTAATTTCTTATGTCTTTAAGACTCTCCAAAGCCTTTATTAGGGTCTGTTCTTTGGTTTTTTTTAAATTCTCAAACCCACACGATTTGTACCAAGGGATGCTGCAGAGCATTGCCAAACCAAGACTTAATTGATTTCATTGACTTGCTGTTAAAAAAAAAAGAGGAGAAAGGACTATAAATCAGCTCCTGTAATCCTCAGATTGACAGGAATGTGTTTTTCCCTTCCAAATGTCTCTCTGTAACAGCTAAGACTAGAAATGTCATTAAGAAGAGAAAACTTTCAGGAAAAACAGTACCAAGGATTTCAAGGCTGTCAGTAAAATCCTTGGCTGTGGTCACACTGGGTATGAGCAGCTCTCCTTCACTGGGTGCAGCTGGGGAATGCAGTGCCTGCCCAGAGGAGGAGCACTCACAGACCCCTCACACCCTCCCTGAGGGATTTGGAGCCGCCTCTTCCTCCAGCACACAGTGGGCAAAGCTCACCCTGTTTTCAGTGGGATTTTGGCCGTGCATACTCATAATTTTAAATACACAGCCATGTGAGATAAAATGTCAGCTGCTGGATAAGTCCCATCACTTCCCCTTGCACTGTCTGCCCAAAAAGGAAAACAAGAGTCACCATAACTGCTGTGAATCTCAGCACTTTTAGAATCTCAGGTGGTAGAACAAAGGAAACTTTGAAAGGATCATTTCTTACTGCCCGAGCTCCTGGCCTTCCTCCCATTGTGTGATTCCTTTTTTAGTCTCAGGCAACTGGAAAAACAGGGAAGAGGATGTCATTTCTCACTGAATGCCCCAGCTGTCAGCCAGTGCAGATCTGCAGTCTGCCTTGAGTGCCTTCAGAACACAAAGCATGGCCAAGAGGAGAATCTCTTCCCCAGCCTTTGGGGGACAGGAGCTCACCAAGTTTTGGTAGTTACAGCATTATAAAAAGACAATTATTTAACCCAAAAGAAATTATTTTGCCAAACTTAAACTACTGGATGAATCTGTTCCACACCAGAGGTACCTTGAGCCACGCTATGGTAGAGAAATTCAGCTGGGAAATGCTCTCCTACGGGTCCAGCCAAGATGAAATTTGGTAACATTGCCAAACTTGAATTAAACACAGATCTTAAATCTGCACAGAGAGCCAATGGAAAGTTTGCTTAGACATCACCAATGAAAGAATATCTGTAACTTTTTGTTTTTAGCCCCTGGACTTCGAAGCAGTGTCAGAATACAGGTTTAGCATCGAGGCCACAGACCCCACCGTGAACCTGCGGCACTTCAAGCCCGGCAATCCCCGGAGCATCGCGAGCGTCGTCATCGAGGTCACGGATGTGGATGAGCCTCCTGTCTTCAGGAGACTCCCCTACGAGTTCAAGGTGAGGGAAAACCATGTCGAGGTGAAAACTCTCGGCTCGGTTCACGCCGAGGACCCCGACGCAGCTAAACGGAAAATCAGGTAAGACAACGCCAGCTTTAGCAATTCTACTTGAAAGTGCAGAATCCATTAATAGCACCAAGAATTTGACAAAGAACCCAGACTTAGGCCCTATTTTTTTAGAATCTGCCTACCAAACAAAACAAAAGATAATCCAATTTAATTTTTCCAGCATTGCAACCATGGATATATATGCTCACCAAAAGCTGAACATAAATTTCATCTACCCCTGTCATTACCACATGGACTTACTGATAAAACATTTGCACATTTAGGGAAAAAAATATAAACTTGGATATTTTTACATTATTATAATTTATTGTTATTTTTTTTATTGTAAGAGCTCTCTCAATCATGTGTTTAGAGAAGAAAACAGACTTCAGAAAGAGCGAAGTATCATAATACAGAAACTCTTCCCACAGATGTATTTCACTGTCACAGCTTGCATGGTTTTAGGGCAATATTCTCAGCCCTCCTGGTCAAGATATTAATGCAATTTGTCACACAAGAAGTCTCTGACCTTCCTCTGAGAAGAAATGAAATGAAACACAGCATTACCAGCCGTGCATTGATGTATCTTGTTTTAAACAAAATCCAGATATATTCAGCGTAGAGCAAATCCTAATGGAGACTACATCAGGGTATCCAATAACGGAGTTATTCAACTTCCCAAGCCTCTGGACAGAGAATTCAGCTCCTCATACAACATCACTGTGGCAGCTGTGGAGATCCTTGAAGATGGTAAGTGCCACCCATTTCCCAGTTTGAAAGAAATCCGGGTACACCTTTCCAGCAGGGCTGTCAAAAGGGAGAGGCACAACCTGACAG
>NW_005054445.1:1247468-1260203 GCF_000277835.1 Geospiza fortis
TCCCAATCAAACAAGTCCCTACAAATAGGTCAGAGATCATTTTAAGATTTGACTCCTGGCTTTGCCGAGCTCCAGGGAGTGGGGCAGGCCAGTCCCAGCTTGGTTTGATATTTCACAATATAGACATGTGCTGTGCCTGCTGCTTTAGTGCCAGAGAACAATGCTCAATCCATCAGCATGCAGTGGGAAGAATCAGGAAAGCCATAATCTACTGTCATTTTACTCCTGAAAAATCCTTGATGATTTAACCACTACGAGAGGTTTTAGGAAAATATCTAAAGGGAGGAATATCTAAAGAGGAAAAGTTTCAGTTGTGATGGAGCTGGAAAATGTTCCTCATGTGTGAGGCACAGAAGGGGGCACGAGGTGTGGGTGGGGACTCCAGGCTGTGAGCTGTGCCCTGCTGTCATTCCAGGCCGGCTTTCCGACAGAGAGTCCCACGCCCACGTGCACGTCATCGTGGATGATGTCAATGACAATGCTCCAGAGCTGGTTTCTCCTGAGGAGCCCCGAGTGTGTGAAAATGCTGCACCTGGAAAGGTGAGACAGGGAGAGCATTTCTCTGAAACCTGAATTACTGCTTGTCAGTTCAAATAAAAGATGTCTTTTAATACAAGTGAGTCTCAGTTTCCATGCCAAAACACCCGATTATTTCACTGATTTCCAAAACATCAGGAATAGCTCTTAAGGATATTGCACTGTTGGAATATTGACTTTTATCTGCTTGCACACATGGGCTGCACTGCTCCTCTCCCCCCAGGCTGTCACATCTGTGTATTGACAGTTGAGCCATGAAGGACAGTCAAGCTTTGCACAGCAAGAATCAGCAGCTCAGTTCTATCACACAGATGCTTGAATGTGATACTGAGGAGGAAACCATTTCAAACTAGTAAGAGAAACATTGCTGCATGGAACATTATCCTGTAGTCACAAAGTGCACAGATCTGCACATCCAAATTGTTACTACTTGGCAAGTGTTGGTATTTTGGATTTATATGTTTGGCCTCAGACACAAGTGTTCAGCCCATACTGTAATATTTGTTTGCTGAAGACACTTCGAGTCAAGGTTTAGGGGAGGTACCAGTTTAGTGTATTTAGGATGAAGAGGAGAACTGGAGGCACAAAAGGGAAAATCATGGGCTGAGATAAGAACAATTTACTGGAAACAGCAATGAGATAAGAAAATGAACAGTAATAGCAACAATATAAATAACAGATATATATATATATGTATATGTATATATAAATAGACAGTGCAGAGCAGGCACACCACTCAACATGCTCCCTCTGGCTCAGCACCAGCATTATCCCACCACTCCCTCCACCACACCTGCTCAAACAGAAGGAACCCCTTCTCCAGGAAGAGAGTCCCTTTGCTCTCCCAGAAATGACATGAGGTGTTCAAGAATAACCACTGTGCCCCCCTCCCAGCTACTGGAAAAAAAAAAAATTCTTTCCTGGCCAGAACCAGGACACTGCCACTGCCTGAACTATCTGATAGAACACACAATGTATTAATTTCACCTTTAGTTTAATTTATAAAATACCTTTGGGATATAACCAGACACATTTTCGTATTTTATACATCTAATGTACAGCAGGTTGAAGATTTCAAAACCTAAGCATGTTCTTCAGGCATGGCAGTCTCAAAGGCATTCCAGGAATGACAGTCACACCTCAGAGTAGGCTGAGGACTTCAGAAGACACCATCTTAGACACTTCAACAAGCCATATGTCTTTAAAAAATGAGGCTTTTTTCATGCTTTCATTACACAAAATTTGAAGAGGCAAAACTGGTCTTTTTGAAGACCCACAAAGAAAAAACAGAAACTGAAAAAACTTGAAGAGGAGTATCCTGAGGTGCCTGTGTCCTGCCCTGAAACGGAAGGGTTACACAGGACACAGAGCCCAGCTCAAACACCCCACATGCTTTATCTATCACTGGAGGCAATGTACACTGAGAACTGTGACCTCTTCTATCCTTGCAGGTGATTGTCAGGATTTCAGCTGTTGACAAGGATGAAACATCTCCCAGAGGCTTCTTCAGATACTCGCTGGCCACAGAAGACAGCAACTTCTCCCTGATTGAGAACTACGGTAGTGTATCCCTGCAATGCCTCCCTCAGCTGCCAGAGCAGGACCCCAGGGCTCAGGGAACAAAAGCTGCAGCACTGACCTGTGGCTGGTCCAGCTGAGCTAAGTAACATTTTTAAAGGCTCAACATACTGGAAAAAAAAAGCATGTTTAATGAAACCACAGTTTCACTGGGTTCCTGAAAGGCTGGCACTGTCTAAGGGTGAGAGGCTGACTGGTAATGTGTGAGGACAATCTGGTGGAGATTATCACCTAATGGGATGTCCTTACTTCTGGTGGAGATTATCACCTAATGGGATGTCCTTACTTCTTCCAGACAACACAGCTAACATCACTGTCAAATATGGGCAGTTCAATCGGGAACTTGTCAAATTCCACTACCTGCCTGTCCTCATCTCAGACAATGGTGACCCTGACCTCACCAGCACAAACACTCTGCTCATCAGTGTCTGCAAGTGCAATGAGAAAGGCAATTTCACCTTCTGTGAGGAGAGGGCAAAGCAGGTTGGCGTCAGCATACAAGCACTGGTGGCAATTTTTATCTGCATCTTCACAATCATTGGTGAGTATCTGACTTTTGGAATGTTCTCTGCAGCACAGTGAGAGGATGTTTTGTTCTTTCTTTAGCTGAGATCTACAAAAGCTTTGTGGCTATGAAATGGTCACAAAGCCAGAAATGCTGTACCTATGTGATTCATCTCATGTGCTCGTCTCTCTGGCCTGTTAGAACAGCTTCAGCTGCAAAGCTGCTCACTCCTCTAGACAGGCTATTGCACACATGTATAATATACTTGATTTACTGGTACCAGCCTCATACACAGCTATAAAACAGGAAATTTGGGCTGGGGCAATAACAACAAGATTCCTGGTTCCTATGGCAGGAACTAGTCTGGAAACCCTTGAAGCAGTACAGCGAACATAAATACATTTGTGACAAATCAGCAGACCAGTGCCTGTTTGCTGCATTTGAAATCTATCAGAGAAGGCTGAGTACCTTTTCCTTGCCTGAGAACTGGCCTGTTTTACAAGTACCACATAAGCAGCATCTGATGCTTGGCATTAAGAGTTCAAGGCAGTAGTTGATTGAATGACCTTGTGACACCATGCACTTGTGATTCCAGCTCAAGAGTCAGGGGGACAATCTCTGTCCAGACTGAACTCCTTCAACAAATCTTACAGTTAAATAGAAATTTTTAAAATAAATATATGTTAAAAAAAACCACTCAAAAAAAAACCCCAAAAACTTCAGACTATGTTACATATCTTAAATGCAATTTGTTTTAATGCCTTACTTCTCTATTCACATGCGCTCATCTAAGTTTCCTTTGCAGTGATTGTGTTGCTGATTCTGCTGAGAAGGAGGCACAAGAAGGACCTGAGTGGGCTGGGGAGGAGCGTGGCAGAGATCCACGAGCAGCTGGTGACCTACGACGAGGAAGGCGGTGGCGAGATGGACACCACCAGCTACGACGTGTCCGTGCTCAACTCCGTCCGCAAGAATGGCCTCAAGGCAGAGCCCGCTCCCTCTCCCTATGCACAGGTCCAGAAACCTCCTGGGAACATCACCCCTGGAGCTGGGGGCATGGAGATGATGATTGAGGTGAAGAAGGATGAGGCTGACAACGACAGGGATTTGCTGCCCTACGACACCCTGCACATCTACGGCTACGAAGGCGCCGAGTCCATCGCGGAGTCCCTCAGCTCTCTGGGCTCGGGCTCCTCAGACTCAGACATTGACTATGACTTTCTCAATGACTGGGGACCCAGGTTCAAGATGTTAGCTGAGCTGTATGGATCAGAACCAAGTGAAGATTTTGTGTATTAAGCTCAAACTAGCCATGAGTTTTCTCCCTCCCACTACAGATTGACACCAAGAGACTGCCAGTGGCCAAAGAGGAACTCACAGCTCTTCCCTCAAGGATTTCAAATAGGCATGGAAAAAACCTGCAGTAGGGTTAAAAAGACATACAGAGATCACCTATATTAACTTCCCCCAGCACTACTGTCCTCGCTAACAATCATTTTTTGCCCCAAAATTCCTGTTCACTGATCTGCTCAAGTCTTCCAGAACACACCTCCTCACCCTCTCTTCCCCACTTCTCCAGGTTTTGTCCCCAGTTTCTCCCTCAATCCTCTCCTCCTGTGCTGTTTGCATCCACATGCATCCAAGGTCACCCTCTGCTGGGAGAGAGAGGCTCAGTGCCATTGGGAAGGGATGTTTTAGCCCCCTGGATCTCCAGCTGGCTGCTTTGCCTGCCCCTACTGCAACATCTTTATTGATATTCCACACTTATGCTCACCCAGCAGAAGAGAGGAGGAACATATGGTCTATCACTTAGTATTAGAAATTATTCCATCATTTTCAAAAAGAAGCATTATTTTTTCCTTATTTTCCCTTCTATTAATTATTTTTGCTTTATAGTTTTCTACTACATCTATGAGTTACTCAAGATAAAATTAGACAGGAATTTAGACACACAATCTGGTTTCATCTGTCATTTTTAACAGCCTGATGACAATTTCAGGCACATTTCTGGCATGCTAGAATTTGCTCCAGCTAGCAGCAAAATTGTTTTTTCTCTCTGTAAATAGAATCTCAGTGTTACTCAATGGAACATGTCCTGTAGGGCAGGAAATGTGGAGATCAGGGGAATGTCAAGACTCCAACACTGTAAATCTCTCTAGATGGAAATACAGGTCTCTCTAGATTTCTAAAGAGGTTGAATAGGGGGTTTATTCAGCATTATTAAAGCAATAGCATTTTTTCAGGGACAAAAAATGAAGGGCCTCATTACTGTGAAACTGTTGTGCTTTTTTTCTAAGCAGGTACTGTAAAAGGAGTTTTTTCCACCTAGGAAAATACTGTAGATTCCCATACCAGAATGCTACACACCCACACATTGGGCTGCTTAAAAGCACCACAAATGTAAGGCAGGTTTGGAGCTGCAGCCACCACATTTCTGGAAAGGGACTGTGCTCAGACTCCCACCTGTGAAGAGCCACAGAATGACCAGAATGAAACTTCCCACACTGGAAGGGACCCAGCCAAAACCTTTTGGGAAAAGTGGGTCCCTTGGGACCATGGCCTGTCTCTGGCTTCCAGCAGTGCAGAGTCCTGTTGCCTCCAACAGGAACAGAGCCCTACTACACAAATCCTCCACTGTGCAGGGTCTGTGCTGGAGCTGTATGTATTAGTTTAGTTGATTTGATTATTTAAATCTGGTAGCTAACCAAATAATATTAAATCTTTTTTTTTTTCTTTCTTAAACAAGTATAGTGGAACCTCGCAAATTTGTTTTTACTTGTTCACATCATCTACAGTTCACACTCCCTTCCCCTGAAATGTTTTCTTGGCAGGAAATAACAATGCACAATCATGGTCTCACACTGCTCCTCACTGCTGTAAGAAGTCCAGTGCAATACTTGGCTGGACATTAATACAACATCAACAATGACATCACTCAAATTTTCAAATATGAACTGAAGGAAAACTGAGAGAATTCTGTCCATTGGGCAAATCAGCCTTAGAACATAGCCTTTGTTTTTAAAAAGTACATTTTGGGGTGACAGCCTTGGTTTTCTTGTGAATTGGCTCATTGTGTTTTGCTTAATCCAGCCAGCAGTATGTGCTCTAGGGGTTCCACATATTTGTGTATTATAAAGAATGCTAACTAATAACACTTACAGTTTAAGGGTTTTGTCAGTACCTGTGGTATTGGCTATCGGCAGGTAAAGTTAGTTAGGAAATTATTTAGTGCAGTAAGTCAAGTACTTTGGTAGGTATCAGCCAGATTCTATTACCTGGAATTGCTGGTTTTAAGCCTGATTTTTTTAAAGTTATTTTAAGGAACACTGTATCCATTTCCAATGTATATGATGTTTGCACTGGAAGGTTTCTTTTTATACTCCTGTACTGTATTATGTTGTTTTTTTACTACATAAAAGCCAGTCTCAAATTTGGATTTTCTGTGCATTAACGAGTCCCACTCAGCAGACAACATCAGGCTTTGTGCCACAGTGAGCCCAGCCATAAAAACCCTCCAAGGGAGCCCAGCCTAGGCACCAACTCACCCAAGCCAATCCGTGCAGAACCTGTGCAGAACCCGTGCAGAACCTGAACCTGTGCAGAACCTGAACCTGTACAGAACCTGTGCAGAACCTGTGCAGAACCTGTGCAGAACCTGTACAGAACCTGAACCTGTGCAGAACCTGAACCTGTGCAGAACCTGTGCAGAACCTGAACCTGTGCAGAACCTGTGCAGAACGTGAACCTGTACAGAACACCCTGGAATATGGAACCCTCCAGCTTCCTCAGGACTGGCACAGGACAGACACAGCAAAACACATCAGTGCCAGAAAATAAAATCACCCCTAAATTTGCAGCTTTAGGCAGCACCTTCTCTTTTTGCTGCTGCTAATGACTACCCCAGTATATTCCCAAGATTAATCTAGGGCTTTACAAAAGATCACATCCATTTTCCCCAGATATGGCACTTATAATTTACAGAGCCCGGAATAAAGCAAAAAAAGTTCAATTCCTTCACTGCTAATTGCCATGAGCAAACACCAGATCAAACACACTTTAGCACAAGTTGTATTAAAAACACAATAGATGTGCTAATTATCTTATAATGAAATGCATTTTTCCATAGAAAGAATTTGATTAAACAGCTACTTGCAACTTGTGGGAGAGAATCTCACAAAGGTTTTCATTATTCATTTAATTAATATGCACTTTAATCTCTTATCCCTAAAAATATATCATAAATTATTATTTTATTAAATTCAGATCCAGAAGTTCATGCCATTTAATAAAGGGTTGTTTTACTCCCACCCCATTAGAACTTTTTATGAAGCAATGGCTTGTGATGAGAATCCTTGATATGTATCAAAGCAGCAATGAAAAGCTGTTTGAATGTGAACACCTGGCACACAGTGGCACATCCCAGGTAGGGCAGGTGAGCCAAGGTCCCCTTATCAAGGCAAATTTACACCAGCCAGAGAAAGAAAGAGTAATTCTATGATTTATTATCCTATTGCAGTCCAGTGCTGCTGCAACAGCAAACCCAGTGAAACAGAAGGATTGGTTACCAGAGGAAAATCAAATAATCATTTCTGAGCTCTTTTTCTTCAAGAAGTGCCTTCTTCCTTTCCTCCTTTCAGCCCCGAGGGCTTGGAACAGCCCCAGGAGGGCCCAGCCAGCCCTGCACAGGAATTGTCACAGGAATTGTCACCCTGCCAGGGCTGACTGCAGGGGACAGCCTGCAAAGCCTCCCTGCTTCGTGGAGCTCAGGGTTCAGGGTACAGATCCACCTCTATACATTTATTTTACATCTTTTCACTCCCTAGAATATAACACATGCAGGGAAAATGCTCTGGTGGCAGTAAATATGGTGATGCACTCTCTTATTTGGCCAAAACTAATAGTTGCACTTATTTCAGGTGGGGATAAATAATCACCATCCTTTCTGACCTATTATCCTTTTTTTTTCTTCTTTTTTTTTTTTTAATAAATGTTTCAAGTTTGAGAGAATAAGAAATAAAACTCTTCACAAACTTTCTGGAATGACATACATCACCAAGGTGATATCTTTCTCATTGAAATCTTCCCATTTCACAATCTTAGTGTACCACAAGTCATGAAGTCCTACCAGGAAATGAATAAGAGTCTGATCTGATCACAGTGGAAGATTCAGACTGAATCTTGTCCATAGAAAAAAACACAACAGAAAACAAAACAGCAAAGACATTCTTTCAGGCTGCGTCAGAAAATAAGGAAAATAAAACAATGCTTTTATGAGCAATAAACATGCACAGATCTTTGCTGACCGCTCTCACCTTCCTGACTTTGTTCCTGCCTGACTCAAAGGAAAAGGGAAAACCAGCAGTTCCTTCCACTTATCCTCAGTGGAGAGCTGTCCCACCTGCTTCCCCTCAAGACGCTCTCAATTCATCCAGTTAACCCCTGCCTCAATGCCACAATCAGTCAGAAATCTCCGCAACTCTTGAATTCCTCATTAAAAAAGGAAAGCCAGTGCTCTGGGTGAGGGCACCAGAACAAAGCAGGACAGAGCTCCCGGGCAGACACATCCAGCAAACACAACCCCAGAGAGGTTTGCCAAGAGGTCAGAAACAGCTGGGCTGCAAATGGCCCCAGGAGCTCTGGTGGCAGCCCCAGGAGCCCAAAGCCTGGGCTGCAGTTCTGCTCCAAAGCAGAGCGTTCCCACATGGGGGGGATCAAAGGCAGCCCAGGAGCCCCCTCGGCTCTGCCCCATGGATGGGAACAGCGCTGGCACAAGAACTGCTCTGCACTGGGGCCTGAAAGAGCCTGAAACACGAACTGCTCTGCACTGGGCCCTGCAAAGAGCCTGAAACACGAACTGCTCTGCACTGGGCCCTGCAAAGAGCCTGAAACACGAACTGCTCTGCACTGGGCCCTGCAAAGAGCCTGAAACACGAACTGCTCTGCACTGGGCCCTGCAAAGAGCCTGAAACACGAACTGCTCTGCACTGGGCCCTGCAAAGAGCCTGAAACACGAACTGCTCTGCACTGGGCCCTGCAAAGAGCCTGAAACACGAACTGCTCTGCACTGGGCCCTGCAAAGAGCCTGAAACACGAACTGCTCTGCACTGGGCCCTGCAAAGAGCCTGAAACACGAACTGCTCTGCACTGGGCCCTGCAAAGAGCCTGAAACACGAACTGCTCTGCACTGGGCCCTGCAAAGAGCCTGAAACACGAACTGCTCTGCACTGGGCCCTGCAAAGAGCCTGAAACACGAACTGCTCTGCACTGGGCCCTGCAAAGAGCCTGAAACACGAACTGCTCTGCACTGGGCCCTGCAAAGAGCCTGAAACACGAACTGCTCTGCACTGGGCCCTGCAAAGAGCCTGAAACACGAACTGCTCTGCACTGGGCCCTGCAAAGAGCCTGAAACACGAACTGCTCTGCACTGGGCCCTGCAAAGAGCCTGAAACACGAACTGCTCTGCACTGGGCCCTGCAAAGAGCCTGAAACACGAACTGCTCTGCACTGGGCCCTGCAAAGAGCCTGAAACACGAACTGCTCTGCACTGGGCCCTGCAAAGAGCCTGAAACACGAACTGCTCTGCACTGGGCCCTGCAAAGAGCCTGAAACACGAACTGCTCTGCACTGGGCCCTGCAAAGAGCCTGAAACACGAACTGCTCTGCACTGGGCCCTGCAAAGAGCCTGAAACACGAACTGCTCTGCACTGGGCCCTGCAAAGAGCCTGAAACACGAACTGCTCTGCACTGGGCCCTGCAAAGAGCCTGAAACACGAACTGCTCTGCACTGGGCCCTGCAAAGAGCCTGAAACACGAACTGCTCTGCACTGGGCCCTGCAAAGAGCCTGAAACACGAACTGCTCTGCACTGGGCCCTGCAAAGAGCCTGAAACACGAACTGCTCTGCACTGGGCCCTGCAAAGAGCCTGAAACACGAACTGCTCTGCACTGGGCCCTGCAAAGAGCCTGAAACACGAACTGCTCTGCACTGGGCCCTGCAAAGAGCCTGAAACACGAACTGCTCTGCACTGGGCCCTGCAAAGAGCCTGAAACACGAACTGCTCTGCACTGGGCCCTGCAAAGAGCCTGAAACACGAACTGCTCTGCACTGGGCCCTGCAAAGAGCCTGAAACACGAACTGCTCTGCACTGGGCCCTGCAAAGAGCCTGAAACACGAACTGCTCTGCACTGGGCCCTGCAAAGAGCCTGAAACACGAACTGCTCTGCACTGGGCCCTGCAAAGAGCCTGAAACACGAACTGCTCTGCACTGGGCCCTGCAAAGAGCCTGAAACACGAACTGCTCTGCACTGGGCCCTGCAAAGAGCCTGAAACACGAACTGCTCTGCACTGGGCCCTGCAAAGAGCCTGAAACACGAACTGCTCTGCACTGGGCCCTGCAAAGAGCCTGAAACACGAACTGCTCTGCACTGGGCCCTGCAAAGAGCCTGAAACACGAACTGCTCTGCACTGGGCCCTGCAAAGAGCCTGAAACACGAACTGCTCTGCACTGGGCCCTGCAAAGAGCCTGAAACACGAACTGCTCTGCACTGGGCCCTGCAAAGAGCCTGAAACACGAACTGCTCTGCACTGGGCCCTGCAAAGAGCCTGAAACACGAACTGCTCTGCACTGGGCCCTGCAAAGAGCCTGAAACACGAACTGCTCTGCACTGGGCCCTGCAAAGAGCCTGAAACACGAACTGCTCTGCACTGGGCCCTGCAAAGAGCCTGAAACACGAACTGCTCTGCACTGGGCACTGCAAAGAGCCTGAAACAATTCCCAGCTCCAGCGCTCAAAAATGGCTTTTCTAAACAGCTGTCCGGACTTCCCTCTTCCCTCTCACCTCTGAAATTCAGAGCAAACCCCAAAATGCCAAAGGCCTGAGCTGCACTTGGTGCGTCCCACAGCACTGATGTGTGGAATCCCTGGCACTTCAGGGAACCTGAGCCTTGTCCCTGCTCTCAGCAGGGACACTGCCCTCCATCCCCGCTCCAGGACACTGCCCTTTGTCCTGTGATCCCAATCCCAGCCCCAGGACACTCCCTGTACCCCATGTCCTGCTCTCAGCACCGGGACACTGCCCTCTGTCCCATGTCCCTGCCCTCGGACCCGGGACATTGCGCTTTACCCCGTATCTCTGCTCCCGGGACACTGCTCTCTATTCCTTATCCCTGCCCCCCGCACACTGCCCTTTATTCCCTTTTTCCTTTTTTCCTTTTCCTGTTTTATCCCGACCCGATCCGCGGCCCCGCCGCAGCAGCGCGGGCTGCAGTGACCGCCGGCGGCCGCCAGGTGGAGCCCGATGGCAGCGCTGGGCACGGCCGCGCTCGGGCTGCCCGGTGGATTCCCCATGGATCCCGACGGATCCCGATGGATCCCCCATGGATCCCGCATGGAATCACCATGGATCCCAATGGATCCCCCGTGGATTTCCAATGGATCCCCCATGGATCCCGCATGGATCCCGCATGGAATCACCATGGATCCCGCATGGAATCACCATGGATCCCAATGGATCCCCCGTGGATTTCCAATGGATCCCCCATGGATTCCCGATGGATCCTGCATGGATCCCAATGGATCCCCCATGGAATCGCCATGGATCCCCCATGAATTTCCAATGGATCCCCCATGGACCCCCATGGATCCACGATGAATCCCCCATGGATTTCCAATGGATCCCCCATGGATTTCCGATGGATCCCCCATGGATCCCCAGTGTACCCCTCAGGAATCCCCGATGGACCCCTCATGGATCCCCGCTGGATGCCTGCTGCATTCCCACTGCTGCCCACTCCACTTCCCTGTGTGCCACCTCACACCGACCATGGGCAGTGTAATCAGTGATTCCCCAAAGGTCATTCCAGCCATTCATTCTTTAGCGCTGACTCCACAAGAATTCTCAGACATTTGTGGAAGCCAGGGAGGCTGCAAGGCTTGGATTCCTGCAGGAAAAGGCAGTGATTTGTTCAGGCAGCAGTTCTGGAGGGCATGAAGGGCAAGGAAGGGCTCTGGGGGGATGCCATCTCCAGATGTCTCCTTTAATCAACCTCAGTCCAGAACATCCTCCTGGGGCACATTGGCCTGTTTGCCAGGAGGAGTCAGCACCAAATCCTGCTGCTTTGCCACATGACACTGCACTCAGGTTTGGGTGATTTGGAAAGAGAATGTCCAACCCTATTTCTCTAGAATATTCTCTTTCCAAACCAAACTACATCTACTAAACAGGATTTTCTGATGCAACACCAAATAATTTTTATCTTTGCTGACTCTTGGTTTTGTTTTGCCTTGAATTAGAACATTTGTTTACAAGCACACACCTTATCCACTAGCTACAATTTATTAATTATTTCTATGTTATAATCATGCAGCAAAACTTTCCCAAGTAGCCACAGAAACAAACCAGTAACAAAAATGTACCAGGAACCTTTCAGTGATCACCTAAAAGTTGGAAGTATTCACAGAAATCCTGTCACACAATTTCAGATTAATAACCACCTGCAAGTCAAAGACTCATTGCAAATGATCCAGTTCAGCAAGTTAATCAGCCTCCATCTCTCTCCTGCCCCTCCTCTGCACAGATTCCTGCAGATCCAGCAGCTCTGCCAAGAGAGAGCACAGTGGGAGAGGCTGGCTCTGTCTTTGGGACCCAGATCACCTGCAGATCATCAGGACCAACTCCAGCTGGTCAGCCACAAAGAACAACAGCAAACACCCAGGTCAGCTTAAGATCTGTTTGTGGCATTCCACCGGGCTAAGGTAAGGACAAAGGTGACAAATTAAGTGTTTGTGCACACTGACAACATGTCCCAAACAGCCCTGGACAGCAAGCAGAATGCAAAGGGAGCAGGAAAGAGAAACAGCAGCAGGTGAATTTAAAATGTTATTTCTTCCTCTGTTCCAAAAAGTTCTGCAGTACAAGTAGCAAATTCCCTGTGAGCAGAGCCAGCCTGGAGGGACACAGCTGCCCCATTGCTCACAGCAGCTGAGCCACCTCAGCCTGCTCAGTTCGCACCTCTGCTGCCCCACAGATCCCATCCTGCCCCCAGAGAGTGTCCAGGGCCTGGTGACCAGCACCCTGCCCAGCTCCCACCCTGCCCAGCTCTGACCCTGCCAGTTC
>NW_005054445.1:1260251-1268994 GCF_000277835.1 Geospiza fortis
CACAGCATCACTGGCTGCAGGACCAGCACAAACAGAAATCCAAGCAGCAAATTCACAAAGTAGCAAAAGGCTACGGCTATAGTCAGCCTTGGGATCGGCATGGAAAATGTTCATGTGCTCCTCTGGGTCATAACCATTCCACCAGGCTCACTTCCCATCATAATCAAACTTCAGCTGAGGCTGCACGTGTTCATCTGGGGTAACAGTCATGTATTTTGCTCCAACTTTCCTTGGTCTCTCCATGCAGTCTTTCTTTTTTGTGTGTCAGTGCCCTGCAGTTCTCACAGGCTGCTTTGCCATACCTCATGGCCACAGGGTGCTCCTGAACTCCTCATGTGTACCAATCTCCAGAGGAGTTATACTCTCCTGCTTCTCTGGCTGAGGTCTCTGATGCTTTAGTGTGGGTTCCTTAGAAGGATCTATGTATCATGAGGAGATGTACTGAGGAATATGAGGGTTGATATCTCTTCCTTCTTCATCCACTTCAGCAGGTGCATTTCCTAGTTTTCTCTGCTCTTCTAATTCTTTTTCCTCCAATTTTCCCTCATCATCTTCTTTGGTTCCTCCAGGCTCACACCATTTCCCCCTCTGTCTCGGTTTGGAAAGACAGGTGTCTGCTAAGGAAGGCAGGAGCCTCCCCTGAAATGGAGAATGTAAACCCTCCCCACCTTTCCAAAATACTAAGTCCTATAACCTTGAACTTTATCTGCAGGAGTTCTTTAAAGTTTAGAAATCATTAGCTCATGAAAAAAAATTTTTACTGCTGAAGCAGACAAAGTCAGAATAGGAGCTGACACCCTGTGGGTCAGGGTGGTGGCACAGTCCCATCCCATGGTGGCTCAGCCCTCCTGCAGTGCCAGCTGTGGTGCTGTTGGAGCAGTGATCCTGGAGAAGGGTGTAGTCTTCCTCTGAACATCCAGTGGAGGCCTAGAAGGGTCTGGTCTTCCTCTGAGAAATCCAGAGGGAAAAGCCCAACTGTGGTGTTCCAAATCTCAGATTAAAGCTGGGTAGGAATGCTTGGCTCCTCCCCCTGGGTGGAGCATCTCCCCATGGGATGATGTAATTTCATCAGTCATGCAGCGACACTCAGTGACCCATTAACAGAAGATATCTCCTGGAGGGCTGGAGCAGGAGGGAGGATGGATAATGATGGATGATGTGAGTGTGTGACACAGCTGGGGAGGACAAGGAGCTCTCCTCTGTATCACCCAGCTGGGCAAGAGCCATCCACATGGACACTGAAAGTGCCCAAATGTCGCTGCTGGCTGCTCCAGTCCTGGGGCTGGGTGAGCTCCCACTCCTGCAGCCTTTTGCCCTTGCAGACATGAGCAGGGCCCTGCTCTCCATGGATTTCTGAGCCTGGGAACCACCTGAGCTCTGCAATTGCAGCCAGGTGAGGACCCAGAGCAGCAAAACCCACAGCCTTTGTGCCCAGTGCAGCCAGGACAAGGCTCAGATGGCCATGGCCAGTCCTGCTGGAACCCAACAGCAAGTGCCAGCACCAGCAGAAGCCAGGCTAGCAGGGATCCACCACGAAACTCAACTGTGGGAAAGAGCTGGCACCAAGGAACACACCTGGAAACCCACGGGATAAACACTGGGCAGTCAGAAATGCCAGGTGGCATGTTGGCAAAAAAACCATTTTGTCACTCTGTTTACTTGGCAGTGCCCACTGTCACCAGCCTGAGAAATCCCATCTTGAAGAGCCTCAGATCTGCCCCTCAGGGCCTGCCTGGACCTGGCAAAACTGCTGCTCAAGCCAGCAATCACTTGGAGGAAGTGCAAAGCATTAAACCCTTCCTGAAGGACCATCAGAGAACAGCCAGCCCTCTCTTCTTGCTTCACTGGAAGAGCTTTGAGTTAGCTGGAAAAATTAGTGATTCTCTTCAAGCCTGGTAAAACCATCTCCACAATTAATTCCTTCCTATAAATAGGTGATTAAGCATTAACCCTAAACAGAGCTGGGCTTCTTGGATTTCATCACCACTTCTGGATTTTTGTGCACAGCTGTCACAGCAGGCCCCTGCCAGGTAATAACCAGCAGTGACTCCATGATTCACAGAAGGCTGATCAATCTCTCTATTATATATCATTATTAGGAAACCCATTGCTTTTATAGACAGCTACAATACACCTGGACCTAATTCAATCAAAACTCATCCTGGTCCTTCAATCCAAACCCATCACCATTGGCTAATTATGAAACCACCCTTTGGTAAACAAATCTCCATGACACATTCCACATGTGCACAACACCAGGTGCAGCAGGTTGAGATAAGAATTGCTTCTCATTCTTTTCTCTGCTCTTCTCACAGCCTTTCCCAGAACAATGCCTGGGAAAGTTGTGTTTCTGTGACCAGAGAGTGCTGCCACAACACTGAGACAAGCACCTGGGCAGGGCTGTGTGTGACCCCCCTGCTGTCACATCAGTCCCTCCTGAGGGCAGTGGAAGCACACACAGCCTGCCAGGAGAGGGCATCTGGCAGAACATTACATGGTGACCAAACTGACTATGCCAAGCTGGTCACCTTGGGTATTTTAGGAGGCAATTAGGCCCTATAAACACCGTGCGCTAATAAAGCCTGCTGACAAGAGCAGAACTCAGGGCTCATACCCTCACTGGGACACAGACTTCCTTCCCACCTCAGGTACATCATGGAGGCCAATTTTTGCTTTTTCACATCAAGTGTTCAAAGTGGGATTCCCTTCTCAAAGGCCCTTCCCCTTCCTGTGCACAGGGGCCACACAGACACACTACAAGGGTGAGGTAACACACACCAATGCATCCTGAATAAGGAATTTCTCTTACATTTACTCGTTTTACAGATGAAATTTTTAGTACCACTCATCATTTTAAAGCAATTTCCAGGCACAAGAGAATTTTGCAAAAGATCTACAAAACCCTGTAAGTAAGACATGCTCCCCTGCCCATATTTACAGCTCTGCATGGCAGGTACAGCATTATTCCACTGCAATTAACAGAGAACCTGCAGCACAGGGGAGGAGCCTGCACCTCACAGGTCCCTGTGACCAAGGGTGAGGGGTAACACTTCACATCAGGGAGTGTTAAAACAAGGCAGTCACACACATATCTGGAAGTTAAAATTACTGTCTTATGCATTTGTAATTCATAGCCACAAAGAGTATTTACAGCACGCAGAAAACATTGGTGAGAAATACAGATAAAGTGTTATTTTTATGAGATGCTAAACATATGAACAACACACCTCATGTGGCTCTGTATAGGATGGAAAAATATTTACTTTTAGTCAAGGGATCCAAGTTTCAGTGCCTTTTAACTCCTTTGATTGTGCCTCTAAGAATCATGTTTATCTTAGCCATTTGTAGTACTCACATCAGACCTTTAGTGCAGCTGCCCAAAGCAGCCTTTTCCAAACCACAATAAATAATCAACACTCACCTGTTTTTCTTGTATAACTAAGACTATTTTTTTTTTAATTTCTACCCACCTTTGATGTTCTCAGTCACCAGGTTCAGAGGCCTTCTGTGCTTTTCCTGTCCTCCTCTGAGCACAGCACAACTACTTCATCCTGCAGGAATAAGTCTCTTAGTGAACTCAAAAATATGTGTTGGCTACTGGTGTTCAGATGCAAGGACAGTCTGCAAGGAGCCCATGTGGCCACAGGCCTCTGGAATAAATACAAATATATAAATATATAACTCCACACAGCTCTGATCTGAACAAGGCTCCACCATTAGGAGAGCACAGTTTCACATCATGATGTTTGGACAAATGTTACATCACAGCACAGCACATTGCAAGCACCAAATGAAGATCTAAAAGCTGAGTTACAGGGCCCTGGAGAGGGGTTAGTCCCAGAAACACTGGTGGAAGCTGAGTTACAGGGATCCTGCTGTATGGAGCTCTGCTGGGCAAGCAGTTCCAGTCCTTTCAAGAATGCTCTGCTGCAATGGGAACAGCCTGAGCTGCAATAGCAGGTTTGCAACATAGAGAACATTATAGCAGCTGATCTTATTCCTTCCAATAAACTCATTTCAAAAGACTTTTTTCTGCTGATCCATATCACTTGCCCTCGTCTCTAGAGAGAACAAATGCCTTTTTTCTGCCATTTTCAGTTAGCTGTGATTTTCAGATTCAGCTTGGAGGAGCTTCATTCAATATCAAATAAGTATTTTTTTCACATATTTCATTTATTTGAAGAGACAGAAGGTTTCCTACTGAACGCTGTGCATGTGATTGCACTGCACTTAGAAACTCTTCCCTTGCTAAATATCAAAAAGTTGCAACATTTACCCTACCAAAGAGTCTGAGATAATGGAACTCCACCAGATACTTCCACAGAAGCAGCCAAAGGAAGGAATAACTCAGAACGAGTGGGGGGCATCAAGAGAAACACATTTCCCAGCCATGACATCAGGCAGTGGTGTGAGAAACAATGCTCACTTTTAAAAATTCAAAGGTTTATTAAACCTTAACAAAAATACAACAAAAGGACTGAATAAGGAAAAATGACAGCACTGAGAGCATGGAATAAACCACCATGTGCTCATCTACAAAATGGATGTGATGCCTTGTGAAGGCTGACCTAGAACAGAGACCAGACAGAGCTAAAGAATAAAGCAGGGATTTATTAAAAGGCCTCAATGGATCCACCTTGGGCAGCACAACCCAAAATGGACACAAAAATGGACAACCGGTCACGGGGTCTGTCACTTTTATAAGTTTTGGTCCATTTGCATATTGGAGCTAGTTGTCCAATTACAGCTTTAGCCCATGAAGTCCCATCCTTCTTGTTTTTGTCTCTTCATTCTGCTGTTGTTTGTGCTCTTGGGCCTGAGGTCTCGACTGGCTGTCCTTGGTCCCCAGCTGGAGCAGGAATTGTCTCCCTGCTCTGTGCACAGAGCTCACCATGCCCTGATATGAAACCCAGACTAACACACTAAAGTAGAACAGAATCTGAAAAATATAAAAGCTAAAACCTGAGGCATCAGATGCCCCACCTTTTATACCTCTAGCTCCTCCTAAAGTCTTGTCAGTGACTCCTTCCTTGCTGTCCAGGGCTGGGATCACTTTCCTACATCTTGATTTGAGGTCAAGTGTTACCACAGTAACAAGCCAACCCTCCCCAAATGCCCCTGCGTGCCCAAGGCCATCCCATGATAACAATGCAAGGGGGAGCACACATTGCAGTAACACAACTATACATCTACACATAATGTTCACCTCTTAACTGTGAGAGCCAACCACCTCGTCACTCTTCTACAACAGTGGAAAGCCAAAAAAGAATGAGTCCTCTCTTCTGAGAGCACAGTTTGTGCTTGCTCAGCTTGGAGTTTGTTATCCCACCTTCCCAAACTGGGAACTGTTCCCTCCATACAAACCCCCAGCACCTTTCTCTGCCCTTACACCCCCACCTTTTCCAAACAAGAGCCCAAACCCCTCTTCTTGCACTCTACTCATCCCAATGAACATCATCAGGTTCCTATCTGAATTAAATAAATCTGCTTTGTTTTTCTGCATTCTACTGAAAGAGACACTCCCTGCAGCTGAAAAATGGCAGCAGAGGCACAGGGAAACCCTGTCCTCTTTGGCCACATCAGAGCCCCAGAGTCAGTGACAGCAGCCCCTGATCAGAGCCTCCCAGCACAGATGTGAACTGCAGAGAGCAGAGCTTTTCTGTGTCCATCAGCTTTAATGCTCCAATGGACTCATCCTCAAAGGCAAGACATGACCCAAGCCAATTTGCACACAAACGTTCTCATCAACTGTCTGCATTTATCCCCAGCCTCTTAATGCCATGTTTCAGTATTAAGACATTTTGTTTAATCCCATCTCTAGCTACGGCTGTTCTAAGATTCTGATTTTTCTCACAAGTAATCCTGTTTTTCACCTAACACCCTAGAGCTCTATCAAAAAAAAAAAAAAGGTGGACTATCAGCTCAACTAATTGCTTATTTTTTAATAAAGCATTCTAAAACATAAGTGATGATGTGGGGCTATATATATACTTAAGGAGTAAGTAAGGTCAAATCACTTGAATTTTTCTTGACTTAGCAAATGCAGCAAAAATACATTATTCATATAGTAGGTTGTCTCATGTCTTGATACACTTTTTTTTTTCATTAGCAATTAATTCCACTCAATGGCAGGAAGACAATTTTCATAAACTGATCACTTCAGTGAGGATTTCTCCCTGAATTAATGGGGCTTAGCAGTCTTTATGTAATAAAACTTGAAAAATTGAATGTCAAACACAAAAGTGTACTTTTCCTGTGCCTTGTGTAAGCTTCTAAAACCATGTGCAATCCCACATGACAATGCCTGGTTTCCCTCTCTCCGGTGCCCATTTCAAGGCCTCCCAGGGAAGCACTATGCAATTCCCAAATCCAAGTCCACGTTCAGAGCCCCTTGAGGGTGGATGGACTCTGTAAATAGATCTCTTCACAGCAGCACTAATCCTTTTCCAGCAATAAATTCCCCTTCTTTTCTCCCAACCCCCACAGGGCTGTGTCTGCACCATTTAAATGCAGCTGAATTTTGGTCTCTAGCAAGGGTAAGATCCACACCCAGCCCCTCACGTGGGGCAGCTAAAGGGAAAAGAAAGAAAGAACATGTGCAGAAAGACATAAAAGGGTGGGACATGTTTTCATTTTGCTGCCAGTTTGTCGTAGACAGGTAGAAGAATTATAAAAGAATGGCCTTATGAAATCAGGCCTCACTCTGCTAAAATTGACACAACTGGCCTGGCATTTCTTCTAAGCATAGCTCACAAGCAATTTGCAAGTTCCCATGTGAAGCTATTTTGTGAATGAGAAGTTCCTTTAACACAACAATCTGTTCTGAGGGTGAAAAACAAATTCATCTGTGTAAACAATAAGATTTGTCCCATGAGAACCCACAAAGGAAAAATGTTAACATATCTAGAGAGAGAAAATTTGATAGACATATACAACAGCCCTTACTGGCCAATGAACTGAGTTTCACTGTATTGCTGACCAGTTGGGTTTAACACAGTCCCTTCTGATATTTCCTACAAATATGAGCTCTGTGAATAAAGAATTGGCTTTCTGCATGTAGAAAATGGAGTCTCAGCTGATTTACTCCAACACATGGCAACCTCAAAGACGTGATTGATATGAGAAGAACAGCCTGTCGTGAAAGAAGAAGGTGAAACAAGCCAAGCTGACCACAGGACTGGGTAGCGAGACGGGATTTAGAGATGGAATACACAAAGTGGGAAAGGAAGATTGCAGCTGGCCGCGAGCACGGTCTGTGTGTGCAGAGAGACCAGACACAGCACACGAACACAACCACCACAGCATCACTGGCTGCAGGACCAGCACAAACAGAAATCCAAGCAGCAAATTCACAAAGTAGCAAAAGGCTACGGCTATAGTCAGCCTTGGGATCGGCATGGAAAATGTTCATGTGCTCCTCTGGGTCATAACCATTCCACCAGGCTCACTTCCCATCATAATCAAACTTCAGCTGAGGCTGCACGTGTTCATCTGGGGTAACAGTCATGTATTTTGCTCCAACTTTCCTTGGTCTCTCCATGCAGTCTTTCTTTTTTGTGTGTCAGTGCCCTGCAGTTCTCACAGGCTGCTTTGCCATACCTCATGGCCACAGGGTGCTCCTGAACTCCTCATGTGTACCAATCTCCAGAGGAGTTATACTCTCCTGCTTCTCTGGCTGAGGTCTCTGATGCTTTAGTGTGGGTTCCTTAGAAGGATCTATGTATCATGAGGAGATGTACTGAGGAATATGAGGGTTGATATCTCTTCCTTCTTCATCCACTTCAGCAGGTGCATTTCCTAGTTTTCTCTGCTCTTCTAATTCTTTTTCCTCCAATTTTCCCTCATCATCTTCTTTGGTTCCTCCAGGCTCACACCATTTCCCCCTCTGTCTCGGTTTGGAAAGACAGGTGTCTGCTAAGGAAGGCAGGAGCCTCCCCTGAAATGGAGAATGTAAACCCTCCCCACCTTTCCAAAATACTAAGTCCTATAACCTTGAACTTTATCTGCAGGAGTTCTTTAAAGTTTAGAAATCATTAGCTCATGAAAAAAAATTTTTACTGCTGAAGCAGACAAAGTCAGAATAGGAGCTGACACCCTGTGGGTCAGGGTGGTGGCACAGTCCCATCCCATGGTGGCTCAGCCCTCCTGCAGTGCCAGCTGTGGTGCTGTTGGAGCAGTGATCCTGGAGAAGGGTGTAGTCTTCCTCTGAACATCCAGTGGAGGCCTAGAAGGGTCTGGTCTTCCTCTGAGAAATCCAGAGGGAAAAGCCCAACTGTGGTGTTCCAAATCTCAGATTAAAGCTGGGTAGGAATGCTTGGCTCCTCCCCCTGGGTGGAGCATCTCCCCATGGGATGATGTAATTTCATCAGTCATGCAGCGACACTCAGTGACCCATTAACAGAAGATATCTCCTGGAGGGAGGATGGTCAAGGAAGAGATAAAGCAAACTGCCCCACCTGGTTTTAACAGCTAAAACGTTTCCAGGCCCATCAACAGGAGCTATCCCCCTGGGTCGTGGAAGAGATAAAGAACATTCCCCCACCTGGTTTGAACAGATGGTGATGAGTAGAATGCTTGGCTCCTCCCCTTGGGTAGAGCCTCTCACAATAGGATGCTGTAGTTCTTATCAGTCATGCAGTGACATTCAATGGCTGTTATCAGCAGGTGTCCCCTCCCGAGAGAGGAGTGGGTGTGGAAGAGATAAGGCAAACTGCCCACTTGACAAAAGACAACTGCCATACAG
>NW_005054445.1:1269397-1282204 GCF_000277835.1 Geospiza fortis
TTTCCAGGCCCATCAACAGGAGCTATCCCCCTGGGTCGTGGAAGAGATAAAGAACATTCCCCCACCTGGTTTGAACAGATGGTGATAGAACATATACTTCTGGTTACATCCTGCATTGCAATCTAAGACAGTTAAATATTACTTTTCAACATTGTAAGATATGTAGTTGTTTTCTTTTAAGGGATATGATGATTCCAACTAAAACAGCTGTGATGAAACATGACAAACATCTGTTTGTGGATAAAGAAGATACAGCGTGTTCCCCCTTGATTTTGTCAAAGATTCCATTGCTCCTTACAATCTCTGCTGTTTTATCTTCCATAGATGACACAGAAGAGTCAGTGATGATTCTACATTATGGCTGTTACTGATTGTAAGCTGTTTTAGTGTTTTCCTTTGTTTCATTTTGCTGTCACAGGTACATGACTGTTTAGAAAGGTGCTGTCTCAACTTCCTAAGATGGTTACTGCTGATATATTGATTACATGGTGTGAATTTACTGATTTTATAATAGGCATTATTCATAAGATGTTATTACTGTTTTTATAGCCAGCTTCTTATATGCTTTAACATCTTTGTGTAATTATCTAAAAGACACATGTCATTACAGGATTCTTCTTTTTTGTTCTCCAACTGCTTATGCACCTCTTATATCAAGTTAGCTGTCTGGCTAGTCCCTGCCCAATGCTGTCTCATAATTTTAAGTATTTTTCAGAGTTCCAAAACAATATACCTGAGCTTTGTTGAAAGCCTCCTCCAAACTGCTAGTCTTGTAGTATTTTCCCCAGTTATTATTACAGAAGCACTCCAGCAGTTTGCTGTGTATACGACTACTGGATGGTTTGATTAGTCTTTAACCCCAAGGCCTTTACTCATAGCTGTTACTCTTAAGAGCCTTGTTTTAAAAGGTGTTTAGGGAATTCCCTCCCAGATGGAGCTTGGGCAGTGGCCAGGCCTTGGCTCTACCTGGATGGAGAATTTGCCAACAAACCCAGATGTTTTCTGCATCAAAACTAGATTCAGGTCACTTTGACTTGGCAATTTGACCCTTTATATATGACAGCAGAACCTATTTTTAGAGTGAGCTTGGGAAATAATTATCTGGAAATAATTATCCAAGCCCTTGCTAAATTGAGGTTTGTCAGCTGTTCGCAAACTCTGGGATGATGGTACAGTATTTCAGAGATTCCTAATTAACTAATTTCACATGTATTATTAATTATGTCTATTATCTGAAATATTCTTAATTGTTGTACCTGACTTATTCCTGATTGCTGTCAGTTTCTTGTTCACTACGTGTATTGTTCTGCCTTGATATTTCTTCATGCTCATAACCAAAGACATGCATCTCATTTAAAAAAATTAAAAGAAGGGGAATGTAGTGCCTTAAGAACATCCAAATAATATAATACATACATTAGAAATTTAGACAACAAATCATTTTGAATAATACAATATTTGCATTAGAGATTTGGAATAAAGATCATCAAATCTAAATCCCAATTGAGTGTGCCACAGCAAAGTCTAATTGATGAATTGACTTGAAGAGAGAGTGTGCTTGTGTTTTATCATCAGCAGGTTCAAAGCAGTCACCTGTTCACTCCATCAGACACCAGTTGCCTCTGAAGAAATGAGGCCCAGTGGAAAGAGAAATAACCTCATCACCGTGCAGCCCTCGTGGCCAGAACAGGAACAGAAGTGGGACTGCCAAGACATGGCTGTGTCTGCAAACTACAGAGGCAATTTGCCAACAAAAGCCTCATGGCATCCTCATGGTACAGGGCTCCTACAAACCTTCTTCAGTTATTCCCTGTTCCAGCACCCAGGAGGACATTCAGGGATGTCAAAGATCAACATTTCCAGCTAATAAACTTTCTCCTGAGTGTCAACTATTTGGACTTTAAAACAATGGTCATTTATTTCCATTTCCCTGAGAGACATTGGATATTATTCTTTATTTTTCTCATGCTGTGAAACCCTGTGTCAATGACTTGATAGAATTTGATACATTTTGTTAATTGTAATCAGTCTTTTATAAATCTTATCCCATATCTAATAGATAACCAGTGATAACCTGAATGAGACAATACCCTCACAAGAGGAGCTGTTTTAACATCAGAACATATGAGCCTTTTTTAAATTAACCAAAAGAGCGGGATGTCGTAGACAGGTAGAAGAATTATAAAAGAATGGCCTTGTGAAATCAGGCCTCACTCTGCTAAAATTGACACAACTGGCCTGGTATTTCTTCTAAGTGCAGCTCACAAGCAATTTGCAAGTTCCCATGTGAAGCTATTTTGTGAATGAGATGTTCCTTTAACACAACAATCTGTTCTGAGGGTGAAAAACAAATTCATCTGTGTAAACAATAAGATCTGTCCCATGAGAACCCACAAAGGAAAAATGTTAACATATCCAGAGAGAGAAAATTTGATAGACATATACAACAGCCCTTACTGGCCAATGAACTGAGTTTCACTGTATTGCTGATCAATTAGCTTCTGATATTTCCTACAAATATGAGTTTTGTGAATAAAGAATTGGCTTTCTGCATGTAGAAAATGGAGTGTTGGCTGATTTATTCCAACACCAGTTCACACTGTCAGATACAGAGTGATTTTGAAAGCAGTAGAAAAGCAGTGTAATAACAGTGTCCTCAGCATGGCTCCCAAATCCATTCCTGGCAGCCCCATGGGCTCTGCACATTGATCATTGCAGCCAAAGCTGCAGTTAGCTCCAGAACAAACACCATCAGGAGGCAGGGTGGGAAATAATGCCTTTCCCCGGGACTTTTGATTGAATATGTGATCATTTCATGCATTTCATACCCTGAGAAACAGCCACCCACCCAGCACACTGTCAGCTGCACTCTCCCTGCATCACCTGGGGCTCAACTCAGCCCCAGAGAACCAGCATCGCTCAGGGGAACGAGGACCTTGGTGGCCCAGCAGCAGCACAGTTTGAGGTTTCCCTGCTGGGCTCTGGGCAGTGCTGGCTTCCAGTCCCTGTGTTTATTTTCCAGGAGATCCACAAGCAGGAGCCATGGTCACTCTGCTATGGCACTGCAAGCAATGCTAACGCAATGTGTTCAACATAAACAGGGCCTTCTCACCTTTTTAAAGCATGCTCCAACTCTCTTCATACACCTCTTCTTCCTCAAGGACAGCCTCTCTACAAATCTACAGAGAGTTTTTTAATTTTGACTTGAATATCAAGGCCCAGCCCTGAATTTTTTATCAGTATTTGCCAAGCCAGGTGCACGTGTCAGCTGGCTTTGGCTTTCGTGCTGCCAAAGAGCCACAGGCAGCATCAGAGGGGGGATATCACCTGTTCCTGGGCAGCTCTCATGGGAACATCCCCCAGTTCAGTCTCACATTTCAAAGCAGAGGGGAGACATATCCATTTTAAAGTGTGATCACTGGAAACTGGAAACTGGCTGGAAAAACTGACACTGCACTCCCTGCATTCATGTTATTAGCATTTGCTGTATTCATAAGAGAAATGAGGTATTTTCCTTGCTAGGACAGCAAATGCATCTGGAATTTACAAATCCACATGTTCTCTCTCCTTCTTAAAACTTGGGCATTTAAACCAAATATTTCTGGTGGTAAAACATGCTACAATTGCTCAATAGATATTTACATTGTATTTCAAAATCTGACAATAGAGATCATGTAGAATCATTTTTGTGTATATATATATATATATATATGAATAAATGTTTTCTGTTCTAAGATTTAATAGCTATATGGTTTTGATCATGACCCTTACTCACTACTAAAAAAAATGTGTTATCAAACCTTTGGCCACAGATATTACTTTGAAGATGGACCTGCAATGAATTTATTACATATAAAATACCCAAGTCTAGCATTGTTTAAATAACTTCTTCAGATCCAAACTGTTACTGGTGGTATCAGCAATCCAAGTGCCCCAGAATAAGCAAGACTTGACCTTCTTATTATATTCCAGCACCTGAAAATTGCATGGGATTTTTTCTTTGTTATTTTTTAAGCCTCTCAAACTCATTCCCAGAGTCTCATGCAGTATCTGGAAGCAGAAAGCAGCACAGGTTGAGTGCAGTGATGGGTTGAGTAAAGGTGACTTTCAGAGATAGTAAAATGAGCTCTGAATGTTTTATTAGCAGAAGCAGGGACTAGTGTGAGATAGTTTTAGATGAGCATGGAAGTCAGCTGCTCATACTATATTTTATTTAGTTTTGTTCCCTTTGCATGCTCATATTCTTAAGCAGATCTTCACCTGCTGGAAGAGATCCAGGTAGGGCATTGGAATCAAATTCATGTTACAGTGCAAAAACATGAGCAAATGTCATATTCCTGGTGACTTCTGAGCACATCAACACTGGATAACATCCTTGTTTCTCATGCTGGATGATCCAAAAGGAGCACTACACTCATTGGCACAACAGCTTTTTTTCCCTAAGACACTTACATTGTTGTGTAGCAGACCTAAAAAAAGAAAGTAATATTTTAACAAGTCATAACAGCAAGACTCAATTCTGAAGCTTCTTAGGGTAAAGTGAATACTTTAGTATTTAACAGGTGCTCATTTTGGGACACTGTAGATCTTAGGAGTGGTTTATTTGGTAGAGATCTGAAGCAAAGTAGCATCAGAGCTCATGGATGAGAATCTGCACATTGTGTTCATGATATACTTTAATCCTTAATGACAGATAGTTTATGATAAGAACTTTTAACAACCAGAATAAAGGAACCTCTAAAATATAACCTATTCCAAATAATAAAGCACAAAGCATACACAGGAATTAAAATGAAATTTAAAAACAAAGCAAAAGAGAACAAACTAACAAAAAACAAAAGAAAAAAAAAACCACACCAAAAAACTCTCCAAAACCAAACTTGCTCCCTTTTCAAGCTAATAACCAAACAAATTTTAAAAAAATTTAAAATCTGGTTGCCCTTTACTTTCCCCATCCACTGTTTGACATTCAGCACATTTTCAGTTAAGCTTGGACCAAATCTGGGTTAGTTAGAAGGGCGAGCTCCTCTGTCCACATTGTGCTGCAAAGTAATGAAAGCAAGAGTGGCAGAGGCACATCTCCAGTGCTTGTGTTTGTACCATTCAATTGTTTTTATTTGGCTTCTGATAAAAGTCAATTGTCCTTTTAAGTACTAAGGAACAAAGAAGTGGCTGTCCTAACAAATCACCAGCTCAGGGAGCCTGTGCCTTCCTTCCCCTTCAATTCCTTTCTCTTTTTCCAGCTACTCCATCATCATTTCCCTCTGCAGACAGCTGTACTGGCTCTGGCTCAGTTCTACCTTGGAGAGCTCAATTCACAACTGCTCCTTTATAATCTTACAGCAATTTTGGGAACACCGTGTTCTGTCCCAAGCCTACACAAAGGCTGACCAGAAATCATTGCAGTCTGAGGGCTGCAGCACCCCAGCCCCTCTGAGTTGATTTTGGTATCTCTTTATCAGTTTGTGCTGCCCTGTTTGCTCTTCCCACTGCATTAAACACCTGCCCAGGCTCTCCAAGTTTTACCCCAAACCCCAGCACAGCCTTTTTGTGTTGCAAACCTCTGGATCTGCTCCTTCTCCTTTGCTTTGCTCTGTTCCTTCTGTCTCCAAGTCCGCCTCGCATTTCTCTGCAAAGGAATTGCACAAGGCACCTGACTGCCCTGGTTTGCACCCCTCCACATCATTTATCACAGTGCTCCTCTCTCCTAGCACATGAACTCCTCTGCTCTTCAGGTTTTAAACTAATTGCCAGACTGCTTATCCTACTGCACATTTATTCCCACAGGGCAAAACTGTTAAACAAAAGAGGTTATACCCTTACTTTAACCATTATTAAATAGTTTATAAAAATACATGTCTCGTTTCAGGAGTGGTGCCAGTCTGTCAGGAAACCTGGAGGATGCTGATTTTTTTTTTCATGTTTCATATAACATCTGTCTGTATTTGCATCATTCCCTGTGCAAGTTCTTTTCTGTCACTGGTTTCTGCATCTCATGGCAGTTCCTCTGGGGCAGGAGCCTCCCAGGGCCTTATTCTACCCTCCCTTTTGCCAGCCCAATGTCATTTAAACCAAGCAGGGGTTGCACAAGGGTTTCATGAGCCCTAAGGTTCCTCCCCAAGCATTTTGATCTCCAGTCTGCATCTCTTCCTTACCACCATGAAAAAGTTCACAGCTCCAGTGAGGAACTTTGCACCTCTGCTTATTTATAAATTTTTTACCACCTTCAGAGGCTCTGCAGATTCACAAACACTTCATAAATAAACTAGTAATAAAGTGGAGAGATACTGACTTGTGCATTCACTGGTAAAACACAAACCATGAATTATGGGGTTTGTACTTCAAGGTGAACGAAGTATTTCTTGTTAGCACACACCGGTGTCAGAGAGATAAAATCAATTGGGTCACAATTACATTTTGGGCTGCTGCCATGCTGCCTTTTCCTCACTTGTGCTTTTGGTTTAGGTGAACAAAGGCATGGCTGGATTCTCATTCTTGCCTGCACTAACAGCACTGCAGGGCTGTCTTCTCTGCCCTCTATCAAAAGCCTGTTTTAAAAACCACCCTGAGAGTAAATGATGAATACTTCATCTCAGTGTAAAAAAATAAGAACTAAATCATAAAACTACCAACCTCTACGAGGGTTACACTGACCAGCAATCTTTTAAATAGTCAATAAACTACTCTGCAGCGTGGAGCTTCCTATCATTTCCCTTTTCTTTGCTCCTTCTTCTGACATCTGATGCACACACTCAGCTCTGCCAATACAGGACGGGGACTCTGCACCAAAAAATCAGATTTTAAGCCTGGTACCCCCAAGGCCATGGATACCCCTCACCTTAGGAACAGGTGTATCCATGTTTCATGGGATACAGGTGGCTCTGATCAGCCAAACGTAGGATTTCCAGCACCAAGTGCAACACCCATGTCAAAGAGAGGACCTACAACATACAAAAGGGTTTGAACCATTCTGACATGCACATTTACTGTTATTGCTGGTGGTAGTGCTGTTACCTTATTTTAAATGCTGTGTATGACATAACTCAGTATTTCTTTCTATATATTCAGGTATATTTATAGTTCTGTATCTCCAGGGACACATATGTTACTATTTGTTAGTAATCCATTGGCCATCCTTAATTCTAAAAGTGCCATTAGCCTTTATAACAAATTCATTCAAGGACCCATGGAAATAAACCCTGACACTCCACATTCACCATCAGGTGCTCTAAGGTCTTTTAAAGGTCAACACAAAATAAATTGCATAATTAGCTATAAATTTAATTAAGGAGTCAGAGAACGAGAGGGAAAAGAACACTGAGATGAAATTTCCATTCTATATCCTTAAAAACTGGCATCAGGAAGATTGAATGCATTTAGGGGAAATACTGGATTTTCAATAACAATCTTGGACCACATCATTTCTTACCATATATACAAATATTTTTTTTAAATGTACAGCAGGCACTGACAGAATAACTCACCATCTTGCTCAAAACTCTGCAAGCAGGTGAGTAAATAAGAAATTAAATCTGGCCCCAGAGCCCAAGAGCATCTTTTGTTCCAGAGAACAGGACAGCTGGCAAGCTAAAAATCAGAAAAACAGCCTCTGAGAATTTGGGCATGACATAAAATTCCTAAAGAATCCTTTCCTGCCATGGCAGGTACAGAAAGAGAGCCTCTTCATTCCAGGTCTCATTCCTTTACATGGCAGGTAAAAAACAGAACTTCTGCCTTTGGGTCTTCAGGCTTCTGTGAAATATTTATTACTGATATGCTTCATCTGTATTAATAATTTAAAATTATTTTTCCTCTTGACAGATTTTATGCCTAAAGAACTTGATTTAAAAGTCTAGAAAATATTATTCAAAATAAATTTACCGGTCCTATAAATGCCAGCTGAAAAATGTTCTACAGTAAATGTATATCTTTAAAATTCCACCCTTTCCATTAAAATAGCTTTCAGCAAGGAGGAAATTCCTTTGTTAGTAATTCTACAATAAATCCAAACTCAGGAAGTATTTAAAACCTGGCAAACATCTGTTTGTTTGAGTTTTTTTCAGAAAATTTGCAAACTTTTCCTTCAAAGAATTCTTCTTAGTACATTTCAGGACCCAGGGAGCTGTGAAAGCACAAAATGCTTCCCACCAACCTCCAGAGCCCCTTTCCTGACCTCCTTTGCTCTCAGTTTCACTGAGCCAGCTCCACCACACTCTGGGGACTCCAGCAAGGAATTCCCTGAGCCCAGGGCCTGGTGCAATCAGCTTTTCCAGCAGTGCCAGAGCACTGGCAATGCTCAGCCTGGTGTAATCAGCCTTTCCAGTGGTGCCTGAGCACTGGCAATGCTCAGCCTGGTGTAATCAGCCTTTCCAGTGGTGCCTGAGCACTGGCAATGCTCAGCCTGGTGTAATCAGCCTTTCCAGTGGTGCCTGAGCACTGGCAATGCTCAGCCTGGTGTAATCAGCCTTTCCAGTGGTGCCTGAGCACTGGCAATGCTCAGCCTGGTGTAATCAGCCTTTCCAGTGGTGCCTGAGCACTGGCAATGCTCAGCCTGGTGTAATCAGCCTTTCCAGTGGTGCCTGAGCACTGGCAATGCTCAGCCTGGTGTAATCAGCCTTTCCAGTGGTGCCTGAGCACTGGCAATGCTCAGCCTGGTGTAATCAGCCTTTCCAGCAGTGCCAGGGCACTGGCAATGCCCAGCACGGGGCAAGATGAGCTGGCCCGAGGTGACACGAGGGCAGAAAGCTCTGCAGACTCCATAGCAGTGATGAAATCTCACTGTTTCCAGATTTTCCATATAGGAAAGACTTTCTTGTTCCCATAATCGATTTTGCTCATTCTGAGGTGTTTTATCTATGACTAATTGTATAATCCGATTGACATTTATTTCATTACCACCTTTTCCACAAAGCAAAAAAAAGACGTAGTGAACAGTATCCCCCAAACGTCTCGCTATGAATACATAAAAATTGTCAGTCAAAAGTGATCTCATTATAGTGAGAAAATTTATTTTGCCTTACAAAAATTGGCTACCAGACTGCAGCTTCCACTCAGCCCCAAGGATCCCAAAGCAAGCCCCAGGAGATGGGAAGCTGAGCCGAGGTCTGTCACTGCGCTGACAGCAGCTTTATAATGAAGTCCCTTGATGGAGAAAATGTAAAATCATCCTAGAATTATGGAATTATCTGTCTGTGGGTTTTTTCCTTATCAGTAAACTGGGCAACAGCCACTGTGGACAGCAACTCTATGCAGCTCCATCCATACAGAATACCATTCCAAACTTTACCTAAATGTGCTTGGGCTCCCCATCAGTCACACTCCCCATTTCTGTAGACTGGGAAAACATGAGAAGATGGCAGAATTCAGACTGGAAACACTCAGGTTCACACAGGCACTGCCGTGGTCTCCCCTGCTCTGTGATGTCCCAAGGACAAACTAACCCAAAGTCAATAGATAGGAGCAGCAGGAGTACTGAATAGTTCTTATTTTTGTCCCAGATCTCCCAAATACCATCCATAAGCAAACTCCTATGTTTTAAATAATTTATTTGTGGCAAGTTTTCTTTAATACAAATCTGTTTTACCAAAACAGAAAAGCAGATGCTACCAGAAGAAACAACTAATGATGTAAACTACCCACAGTATCCCCATGCCACAACACAGCACTGCTGCACTGGCTGTGCAAACACAAGTCTGGCCTGAGCCCCACTGCACAGCCAGGTTCCACTCAGCTGCACAGCATAAGGAGCAAAACAGGAAAGTCTAAAAGCTGAAAAACACACAGGAAAAAGGGTAAAAAACGGCCCCATCTCCACATCCATGCATGTGATGCAGATTTGGAAATCAGTGGGGTGAGCAAAGCCCACACCATTCTAGTCCACTGCAGCTGGGCACAGTGACTACTGCTGGTTCCAGAGGTTCCCATTTGTGACACTCTGTCCGAATTTTCCCTCATCTGCCTCACGATTGTCATTGGGGACCACTGAAGAAAAAGACCCCCCTGTTTTAAATCTCTGGCTCTGTAGGAGAAAGTTACACACGCCACGGGCCCCGAGACCTGAGAGCATTGCTAAGCTATTGTTTTCACAGGTGTGTTTACTGTATGCCACACTGAGCTCAATGAAGGACATTGTGCCCTTTTTGCAACAATAGCTCTGGGATTTTTCCCCACCTCTCGGCCTGGCCAGACTTCTCCTGAGTTCTGGGTGGTCCCCTGCAGAAGACCCCTCTCACTCATTTGCAACCACTATGACAGACAAACTGAGATGTAAGAAGCCTCTTCACCAAAGAAAAACTGAGACATGAAACCCCTATGTGAGAGGGCCCCCTCTCACACTTTCCAAGGACTGGGACTGAAACCTCCAACCCAGGGGGCTGTGTCGGGGGAGGCAAGCTGACCAAAGCCAGATGGATGTTGCAGGTGCAGGCAGTGGATCAAGAAGACAACAGCTCTCACCCACTGCTGAGAACATAGACTGTGTGTACCCCTTTTCCAAACACCATTCTTTCCCCTGAAGGTACAATAGACTACCTTTGATTCGGTTTCAAAATTCATTCCCCTTCCCCCATCAAAAAAGAGTATAACTAGAGTCCAGATGCACTGCGCCTCTGAGATCTCCCTGGATGTGATCTGGTGGACTCCATCAGCTGGACATCGAAGGACTTTGCTGTTCTATATTTGGTAGCTATGTATCTTTCTTTTTTTTTTTCCTCCTCCCTCTTTTCCTTATTTTTTCCCTTTTCCCCCAATTCCTCCCCAACGCATTTTGCTGTGGTTATTTCAATAAAGGTGCATTTGTTTTGATTATCATTGCAAACCCCCTTGTACCATGTTGGTTTTTTGCACTCTGAGATCCCCCATGAACCATCACAAAACTCATCCGTGAGGACGGCTCGTGACACCATTAGCTGAGGGGATGTTCCTGCAGGCTCTGATGGATCCTGTTGGGCACTGTGCTGTCTGACCCAGAAATAAATGTTCTCTGTCTCAGAAGCAGTTGCAGCTCCTACTGCAGCAAAAGGACAAGACTCTCACAGAAAGGGCTCTAAATCCAGGCTGAGAGATTTCTTCAGAACTGCAAACACTGAGCAATTTCCCTGCATCCAAAGTCAGCTACTAAGGCACATCCCACAATTCATGAGCTTATTTAATTGTCTGAGCATGGATACCTCAGTCAAACTCAAGACCCCAAGTCTGTCAGGATTAAACTTAATACTGATACTGTGAGTAAATGTGAGGTGCCATTGAACAAAGATGTCATGACCAGAATCTGTAGAATTACTAAACATTAGGAATTCCCGAACTTTAAAGTGGAGGAAATATTTTGATATCCTAAAGTACGGCATTGCACACATACATGATTCTTGACAGGCAGAACGAGGCCACGGGGCACGTAACCAAAACCCAACACACAGAAACTCAGATTTTCTCTGCGTGTACAGATTCACACCTTCATGCCATAACCAAACAACAAAGACCCCTAAAAGGAAGCCATGCAGTTTCCATTTATTGAAATTATAAACAAGGAGTCTTTGAGTCTTTCAAGGAGTCAGACGTTTTGAGGGGTTGAAGAAATTTATTACAAGGTAGCTTCTGCAGCAGCATTCTAAGGGATTTTAGGGTACCAAGGTACTATAGTTTTGGCAACAGGTACAGGTTTCTGTGATCCATAAGGAGACACACCTGTAAATTCCCATAAACCCTCATTTCAATTGCCTTTGAGTCCCTTAATGCTCGCCTGGATTTAAGAAGAAAAGAAAATGAAAAAAATGTGATCAGTAACAGCAGGAAACTTTTCACCAGGGAGTCCAGATCAACCCCGAACTTCATCACAGTTCTGCATCTATCACTGCTAAACCAGGGAGAAGCTGAACAGCCTAAACACGGACAGCAAAGCTGTTCTGATTGCGAGAACTTGCTCTGCAGGCTACAAAACTCCTGAAGGGAGGGTGCAGGCAGGTGGGGTCGGTCTCTTCCACCGGGCAGCACTGACAGAACCAGAGGACTCAGTCTCAAGCTATGTCAGGGAAGGGATAGGTTGGATATTAGGAAGAAGTTTTTCACCGAAAGAATAATAAAGTACTAGAATGCTCTTCCCAGGGAGGTGGTAGAATCACCATGTCTGGATGTGTTTAAAAAAAGACTGGACATGGCACTTGATGCTATAGTCTAGTTGAGGTGTTAGGGCATAGGTTGGACTCGATGATCTTAGAGGTCTCTTCCAGCCTCATTATTCTGTGATTCTGTGAAAACCACCCAGGGACAGGGAAGTAAAGAAGGCTCTTTAGCTCCAGTTCTCTACAAACAGGATCAGTGGGACCACTCTGCAGCGTCCTGCAGAGCTAATGAGTGCGTGGGTGCCAGAAACTGCCCATGGAACTTAGATCATGAAAACCCCAAACTGCTGACAGAACATTCAGAAAAGGGGCCTCACTTCACACATTCTTTACCTAAAAAGCTAATAATACTTTTCCTAGAGGTAAACATCCACTTACAAAAGCTCATTCGCTTCAGTACCTGCTGCAGCCCTGTTCCCCTGTATCCAGCACTACGGCATCTATCAAGCACAGTGAGAAACGTCCCCAAGACCCCCGGTAACAAGTAGATGCTACTACTGTAGAGTGGGTTTAGCTCTGGCTTGGACTACATGACTACATCCTCCTGCTAGCCCCCATCCAGCCCCGCGGAATTATATCCTCCGCACAGCCGGATAATCCCGTCCATCCCCCGTGGGTTTACTCCAGGCAGTCCCTCCCTTCCAGCCCAAGTGCTGGGCTGGGCTGGGCTTTCCGGAGCCGCTGTCCGCCT
>NW_005054445.1:1282867-1321258 GCF_000277835.1 Geospiza fortis
CTCCGAGGGGCCGATCCCGGGTGGGGCAGGCTCTGAGGGGCCGCGGGAGCCCGTGGGTTGCCGCCCAGCCGCGGGTGCAGAGTGCGGGGATCCCCGAGCCCAAAGGACCCTGCCCGAAAGTTTGTGTGGGCCGAGCCCCCTCCCGAGAGGGGAGCAGCCCCTTCCCGGCCGTGCCCGCGGGCAGGGCAGGGCAGGGCAGGGCAGGGCAGCGCCGAGACCCCGAGCCGAAGTCTGTGACACAGCGAGCTACTCTCGGGAATCAGGCTTTAAATCCGCGTCTGCATTAGCAAACGAGCTCATCTTTTAAGAAATCTAAAGATTTGGTTATTTAGGACACGTTTTACTCGTGTGCATTTTGTTGCCTGTAAATATAAATCTTTGAAGAGCAAGTTATAAATATTAAAGCCTAAGTGCATAGGGGGAGTATGTGTATCAGATTTTAGACTAAATTTATTCCAACCCAGTTTGGCACACACATGCCCGATGCATTCAAGCTGCACTCACACAAATCAGGGAAGTTACTCGGTTTTACAGTGGTAGGTGCCTGTTTCTGAGACTGGTGAATGACTTAACAATAATTAGCATATTTATATAACACATTGTTGTTTATACATGGGGTTTGGAATCTGAGAGGCATTAATATCATTTCCTGAACAGGAGGGATTCCTAGAAGTATGAAGCAATGCCTTGTTTGGCGTTTTCCCCCACCTGAGCTTCATCTGTGTGTGCACTCAGGGTCTGAGATGTGCAATCCTGCCCAGAGAGCAGGTGAACCTTAACTCAATGTGTCTTCAGCTCACATCTGGTACCAAATGAAACCAAACTGTTACTAAGGACCTTTCTCTTCATTTTTCCCTTTTTAGTTATTTTCTTCCATCTTCCTTTCATCTCTGGAAGCTCCATCAGTATTGGGATAGGCGGCAATTATTCCAATCTCCGTAAGTAATCTCTTTTTCTTTTTTTTCTTAAACTGCATTATTGGCGTGTTTTGCAGTCATGTACAGCTGCAGAAATAATATATTTCAAGTTCTCTAGCAGATAAACATCAATCCAGTAAAAAGCAAATAGCTTCCTGAGAAAAAAAACGAGTTAACAGAAGTGTCCTTAACCTTGTCATCTTTAGGCAGACCAAACTCACAGAAATGACAGAATTGTCTGAAATAAAGAACCATAAAATTTATTGTCAGGTACAAGTACTTCAATATTTTATTTTTTTTTAAAAATCCTTCTTTCAGCGTTTTCTCCCACAACAGCAAACTAGCAAATTGACAAATGGAGCACACTGACATCAGTCAAAATTTATATCTTTTTTGGCACTCACTAGGGAAACAAATGTGGCTAAAAATTACTTCCAGTCATTGAAATAAAACAATTCCTGACATTTGACTTCCTTCTGCTCTCCTTTTTATGACTGCCTTTTGTAGTTATTACATGAGGGTTTTTTGAAAAGGAAATACAGCATTGTAGGAGCCAATTATCCTCGTGTCACTGGTCCTATTTTGGCAGAAAACCACATGCACACAGGGAAGCAGGGCAGCATGTCCAGTGTCTTGGATGGAAGAATGCATAATGAAAAAAAATACACAACAATTAAACCCACCAAGAGCCCTCTTGGAGCAAGGGCTGCAGCTCAAGAAAAGCTGTGCTGGAATGTTATAATCAGACTGTGACTTTGTAACACTGTCCATGCCCATCATGGCTGAGGAATAGTACAATTAAAGGTGCAGTTTAAAGGAAGAACAGACAAGAAGTTGCCTTAATTTCCTTTGGAACATACATGGAGGAACACAAACACAGCTACAATCATTCATAGACTAGAAATCACACCCATTTTAATGTTTGCTGTCACAACCTATCATGACAGCAAACTTGGTTCAAATTATTCATAGAGTCAGAACGAGCTTCTGGCCACAGTAGGGATTTTTAGGATCTATCCCTAAGACAACTGGTAATTGAGAGCAGAGTTTAGTTGGTAAAGGTGAAGACAGTGCAAAACCAAGTAAATGCCAAGTGCTGTCTTTCAGATTGTCTGGCAATCCTTTAAACTCCTCCAAAACACCACATTAAAGCTGGGCTGAAGAGCAGCTGCAAAATCAGTAGCTGCTGTCTAATAGATGCCCAACTGGCATCACCCAAGTCACAGAAATACGTAATAGCAGTACAAAAATGTGGACATTGGTACAGCTGCATTGGCAGTCTCCTCATCTGTTAGTGAGCTGCCTGTGGGCTTGGCAAGAAAATCCCTGTGCTGTGCTGGTGTTGTTACAGGTCAATATTGCAAAAAGAACGCTGAGATTATTTTCCCCCCGAAATGTTGGGTTTACATAATGCACAAAGTGATGTTTCCCAGCACTTCACTGCAGGGCAGCTTTGTATTGCATTGGGTTTAGATCAGCAGAATTCTGTAACAGAACAATTGCAGCAACCAGTTCAGAGGAGCCTGAGGATTGCTCTCATTTCCACACAGGTGCCTACAAAATTAAGTGGTTTAGGTCATGGTTTTCCTTCAGCCTTAACTGAGTCCAGCTCAGCCAGACTTGACACTCTGGCCCTCTCCACAAGGGCTCTCAGCTTTAATTCCTGTAATGCCTAGGCTCTGAAATGTTCTACTGACAGGAGCAGATAGCATTAACACAGCACCAGGTGGGCATTAGCCACAAGTGAAACCATGGCTCATGGGATGCTTTTACAGCAAATTGGGAGAGACACGAGTTATCCCAGGCTGTTTGGAGGTACCACAGGAAGGAGACTCCGCAGTGGCCTCTACAGAACTCCTGTAGGCCAGGTACCAGCCCAAACACTGAATTTCCTAAGCAAGGGCAAAGGCCCAGGAGCAGGACTGCAGCTCTGCCCATACAGAGTCAGCTGAGCCTGGAGAGCCCTGCTCTAGTCCAGGACAAAGGGGGAAAGTCACCCAAGCACAGTCCCGGCAAGAGAATACTCAGGGATGGAGCCCAGTGACTGCAACAACACAGAGCCAAGGTGGGCTGACAGGGTCAGAGTTTAACAGAACTTCCTACTCAGAAATAGAATTTGGTTTGACTTTGTTGCTTTAGATGTTTCTTTCTGAGAGAAACATTGGATTTTCTTTGCAAAGTGTTTCCAGGTTTTAGTCAGCTGTGTTTGGATGGTTGGTTGGTTTTCAGAATAAAAAGTCAGATTTATTTCTAGAAAATAATGACAATGAAGATAAATTATTAATCAGCAGTCATGAACCTCAGTGTTTCAAATGCTTAAATGAAGGGGTCCAAAAACTGTCAGAGAAATAAAAAGGCAGAAAAATTGTTCTATGCAAACTGCCTTCCCTTTCTGCATGTGCCTACCTCCTCCACCTCCTTCCCAGCACTTCTGAGATTTATCTCTGAGGAAATTGGTTGTAGACACAAGTAAAAGCAATCAAACCAACTGATTATTCAATCAATTATGCAGATTGCCAATACATTTGTGGTATTATAAAAAGATAGTTATCTCCGGCTATTCACTGACTCTATGTGTTCAAATGTTATAGGGTAGTCCAATTCAACTACATCCCTGCTTTTATATATAAGAGCACAAGGAATGTCCAGAGATATGTAAAATGTTCATTTGCAGGCATGAATGACAAAAAACAAAGCTTTAAAATATACAAGCAGCATTTCCAAATCCAGCACTAAGATTCCTGTCTTAGAATCTTTAGAGTCTACAGACTTGTCCTAACTAAACAGAATTCTCTCATCAAACCACGAAGGAACAGAAGCATTCCTACTGTGGCCCTCTGTGCACAAAAACCCACCTAAGACAGGTCCAGGGGACACCTCCCAAAAGGGACAAGTGCAGAAAATCCTCATCCTGGAATCAGTAGAAACACCTTGGAGGCTGTCCCCAGCATCTGGCTTGGGGACAGCAGAAGAGCACAGCTGGCTGCCAGCTGTGCTGCCACTGACTCCAGCACTGAGAGCTGCACCCTGAGACCCCAGGACAACAATGAAAGGATGAATAAACTTCTACTCATAAACAAGGAAATCTTTCTGCACACAGCAAGAATAAAATGTCCTCTCCACTGGGACTCTGCAGCTCCTGATGGCAAATCCTGTCTTCTCCCACTCCAAACTCAGCCAGTTTAGTGCATTTGTCTGAGGCACGAACACAATTCCCAATGACAGGAAGCACAGCATCAGCCGGAACATAACTGCACATGCCCAGGCACAGAGCCCAGTGCCTCAGTCCAAACCAGGGAAGAGCCTGGGTGATCTGGGGTCTGTACAAGCACCACCAGGAGTTCTCCTGGCCCTCCCAGATTTGATACATGCAGAAGGACAGGAGATTGTTTCCAGCTTCGGTGGAACTGCTGGCTTGGGGAGGTCCAGGATGCCAGGATTTTGAGAGAGAGTCTGACAGATCTGCAGCCAGACTTGTGCACAGTACAGCAGGACATCCCCTTGCACTTGTGGGATGCCTTAAGAAGTGTCAGTGATCAAAGCACCAACATGCAGCACCCATTATCAAAAATGCCAGATAACCACATAGGTCTGTGTGCCAGACACTGAGGGACGTGCGCTGCAGTTGCCCCCTCTTAAGTGCACAGCAAAATTTAATCCCCAGAATAATCTGCTCTTTTCTTCCTTCATTCTATTTCTTCTCCAAGTGTGGATGTTTTTCTGAAGCTGGTAAAGAGGTTCCCATCTCCTTTTCCTTAAGGGCATACCCCATATCTCCCTACAGTTCTCCACATTGCACTTCATGTTTTAATGACTCCAGCTGGGCAGGAGGGAAGGATGCTCAAATACCTCCAGAACCACACCTTGGAATCCTTTGTTCCTCTCCTCTACTAAGTAATAGCCAGCATCTTTCTGCCATCAATTTACTTTATGATGGCTTGAAATCATCCGTTACATGAATAATAATTTCTTCAACTTTTAAATGGAATCTGCACTGGGAAGGGATCCATTTCTCTCCAAGCCTGACAGTTTCTCATCCTCCTGTATGAGGATGTAGGCTGACAACTCCAATTCAATAATTTCCATTGTGCCTACTAACTTAATGCTTTCATTTCAAGCAGCTTCTCCCAACTCACACTTCTCCACTCGAAATAATATATTAGGAAATAATAGCTGCATAGTTCCCATGCACCTGCATGGCAAACATGCAGAGTCTAGTCCAAACTTGCTCTCTAGCAAATAAATAAAATGATGCTTCAGTTTTTGGAGGGGATCTCATCAAGCTGCTACAAGCAGCTCTATCAAGAAACCTCTCAGAGGGGAGCTTTGGTTTAGATCTTGTTTGAGCTGAGTGTTCAGGCACATGCTCAGATACCTTTGTACAGAGCATCTCTCCAGGAGAGGTGGACTCCTCTGTAAAGCTTCCTTGCAGTCTCTGTCCTCACGCGTTTTGAAGACTTGGTCTACAGCTCAGAGCTGGCAGAAGCAATTCAGGTGACTTTGACAGCATTTATTCAAACTGGGATTTTAGCTCCAAGACTTAATACATTTCTTGCTGGAACTTCATTAAATACCCCTGACTTTTTTTTTTTTAATTACATTATATGACATAGGGAAGCATACAGTCCTCAAGAACCTGGGTGAAGATAATTCACTAAAGGACATTTCAGCCAAAGCCCTGTGATCTCTGTCCACTCTTAATGCAGATAGTTCTTCTATGACACTTTGTTTCTGTGGGCTATTTAATTCTAATTTTCTTATCTTTCAATTGCTCTTTTTAGTTGCAAGCATGTTAATCGCTCTGTTTCCATCCTTAAAATGAAGATTTGTCTTTCAGCAATTGTTTTTTCCTTCACTGATAAATAATCTTTATTAGTTTTGTGGTTTAAGAAAAGCAGCTCTGTAAGCATCTGATCTTCACAGGTTTTCAGCATCCAGCTTTTTTTTGATTTAGCTGCAAAATTGCTACAAGATTACTTCTACTTAGAAGCCCCACTAGAACTGAAACTTAATCATTGTAGGTTCTGCACAAAACAGCTGGCCTTGTCCTTTCAGGTGACAGGTATCTAAAAAAGAGAAGGTGGGCAGAGGAAAAAAAGGCTGGCAGAAAAGTCAATTGCTTTAAATTACACAGGAACTTTAGGAGAAAGCCTAAAGTTGGCTGCTGGGTTGGTGTTTGCCCATTACCAGCCACTGACTCTTGCTAACAAGAGAGGAATTCTCTGAATTTTGTTTCCACTTACTGAGGACATGCAATGTTTTTTATGGTTAGATGACAAATGATGTGTTTCTAGAAATTTTCAAACCAGGTTTCCTTGTTGTCACCTCAGTGTATTGCCCTGAAACTTGCTCCAAGGGCAGTGGTTACACAGGGAACCACAGGACCCTCCCTCCCTGGAGAGAAAGGGTAAAGCCCTGCTGCCTTGACCAGACATAAAAGCTCTGAGAGATAAATGAACTGTGGGATTTTATTTTATTTTATTTTATTTTATTTTATTTTATTTTATTATTTTATTTTATATTTTTATTTTATTTTATTTTATTTTTTATTTAAAGACAAATTGCTGCTTTTTTGCAGCAGCCATGGTGACAAGTAGCCCAACAATATCTAGTCACTGGATATTGTAATTCCAGCTCTGCCTCAGAGACAATCCAGAGAGAAATGTGAATCCAGAGATTTCCTGGAACTCGGTTCTAAGGGAGGAACACACACTCTGCAAAGAAGAGCAAAAAGGAGGAGCTATTTGGGGTGATTTTTGTGCATCATTTGAAGAGTACATCAAACTGCACTAATGATCACTCTCCTCACAGTAAACACATTTGTGGAATCAGATGTTCCTTTAGAAAGAATGTGGGACATTTAATAGTAGACTGAAAACAGTTCCAATGCATCCTGCTGGGTGCTCTGGCTGAACAGCACATCTCTGAGCAGCAATCCCAACCAGAAATGCCCAGGTGTTTAGAGAGAGCACAAAATCAAAATATCACCAGTACTTTTTAACTACACAATTAACTAGACAATTTTATAAAACACTTTCCTTTTAGAACACTACAATCCTAAATGGAATCATGAGTGGAAACTGCACTTTTGCTACTTGATCCTATTAATCTATCTGAAAGATATCTGAAAGCCTGATAGCTAAAACTAGAAAAAGATCCCTTAATTCAGAGCTTTATTTCTGTGCTTCTTATTAAAAAAAACCCAACATGTTTCTACTGAATGAAGCAAGCTGTAAATGGGAAACGTTCCTGATGTTGGAGACATAAGATCTGCAACTCTTAAGGAGAGCTGCAGCATCTATAGAGGTAAAAACAAGAACTCTTCCCCAGATTTTCAAATTATTATTCCCAAATACAGCCAAAGGCAATGTGGTAAAATGCAGGGATAAAGGTGGTATTAAGATACTGTAGAAATACAGAAATGACATCCTGTGTCTGTGCTCTGGTTTAAGGTTATTGTACTTCCCTTCAGTTGCCATCAGTACAAAAGTACTGAGGAACTGGTGGACACAAGAAGTCACCAGAGATGAGAATTGTCTTCCTTACATTGTGTTTGGCACAGGTTTCTCTGTCATGCTCCTCTAGATCATAGATACAGAGCATTAAACATCAACCCAGCCTGGGCCATGAGTGGTTCATTCAATATCACTCACTGGCTGTGGTGACAACTGGGTACCCACTCCAACAGAGACACAATTCAGGGGACATATGCCTAAAAAAAATGGTGTTATTGACACAGGAAAATTAGCTGCAAACTATTACCTTTTATTACTGTATTTTAATATTGATGCAGATTAGTTTTCAACTCGTGGGTCCATTTTTTTGCATCACATCTATATAATACTGCCCCTTAGCCTAAATTTGACGTGGCCATTTTGGTGTTCCTAAGTTACCAGTTTCCACTTGCTAAATCCATCAAACATGGGCTGATTTGGAATCCACACCCTGCACCCCATTGCATGGCCCTCTCTGATGGAACAGGTGAAGAACCAGAAAGGGCTTCTCTGAGAGAAGCTTCTTAACTCCCTGTCGTCCATAGGAAAAACAGGTTTCAAATCAATTTTAGTTTTAAAACATGCTTTGAAGACAAAATACCTTTTGGCAGCATGCACTGGGACAGAAGGATCACATTGGGAAGTAATGCATTTTTCCACTAGTGAAACAATCAGTCTCAAAAGAATTTTCATTGCAAAGAACTGAAAGCTCATTATTTGCTCAGTCAGTTTGTGATGCCTCTGTCCCTGCCTGCTGGCTGTGCCTCACTCTCTTCCTCAAAAGAACACTGACATGTTTTTAGTCATCATCATTTGGGGGATTATTTTACAGCTCCCTTTGAGAACAGATGGGACATTTGTATCATCTGGATTCACAAAACACATAATTTGCACTTGCTACAGCTGGGATAGTTTTGCACACCCATTTTTTAACCATTGTACCCACTGCTCCTCAGTCCAAAGGAAATGGGACCTGCCCATGTAATGTTTTACAGTTTACAATCTGAATCCCTGAGGCTAACAGAACATCACTGTGGATGTTCTCACAAAGGCCAGATCCCAAAGTGACTTCCCCAGTTCCACAACAGCTGGCAGCACACACAGCACAGCATTACCTCATGGGACATGAGGTGTTTGGGTAAGAGGGACCTTCAAAGTGGAGCCAGTGAAGTGGTGAAAGGTAAACCAGGACTTTTATGTTGCAGGAACTGTAGAGAATTTTCATATGTCAGAAAAGTGGTGACATCACAGCCGGTGGTAGAGGAGAGTTGTTCTGAACTGATAAAAACAGGGGCAGTGATGAAGATACAAAAGAGTGTAAACTGGAGCAACTTCATAGAGGTTTAAAATCATTAGGGCAACTTCGAAATAGATTAGGAATTAAATAGATTTATGGATGATACCACCAATTGCTTACATATGACAGTTACTTACAAATGACAATTAATATGACAATTATTACCAGGACCAATTACTCCAATAAATTTCCTAATAAATTATTTTTTCCCTTTGCATCATTTTTCTGTTTGACATTTGCAATGACTGTGTAACCAGTCCAACACCAATAAAAGATGTTTCTATTTAGACAAGGACTACCCTTGGCACCACAAAGTATTATTGCTTAGCAGCTGCTTCTGTCATTTTATTAACTCTAAGAAAAACCCCAAAACTAACAAAGCAACAAACAAACAACACCCTTAAAAACCCCACAAACAAACAAGCAAAACAACCCACGGCCAGACAGGAACTCCCACAAGGTTAATTGCTGGGAATTCCATGCCATTTTACCTGGAATTGTCTGAGATGCCTGCCAGAAATGCAGAGGCCATTTGGGAGGTGCAGCATGATGTTCTGAAGGCTCACAGTGATCCTGGGGGGTGGCAGAGCTGCCAGGTGCAAGGGCCCAGGCTGAGATTTGCTGTGGCAGTGTGGCAATGCTGGTGATGTTTGTGAATTGGGGACACTGCCATCTTCCCCTGGAGCAGCTGTGCAGGAGAGAAAATCAGGAGCAATTACCCAAAGTGCAGGGTTTGCAGCTGTAAAGGGTGACAAAAGGTTCCAAATTAAAAATCCTGGAGAGCTAACAAAGCTCGTGGAGCAGCAGTGCCTGTGCTCTGCTGGGTGCCAGCCTGCACCTCTGAGCCTGTGTGCTCTCCAAGCTGGGCCTGAACCTTTGCTTACCTCTGGAATGTTTTAGATTGTTCACATAAAGTGGCCTGGATACAACCTGAATTCATAATACTCTGCTGAAAATTAAAGCTGATTTCCAAAGAATCTTTCTGCACGAAGTTCTGCCTTAACAAACTTAAAAACATTTAATTTAGTCATTAATTAACTATTTTCTGTCTGGTCTACCTCTCTTTTTCTTTATTGGAAGACTCTACATGTGTCAGTGCACACTCAGATGCACTTGTCAGACAATTATTTGCATTTTTGTACCATCCAAACAAGATCACCTTCAATAGCTCTTCTGGTCAAATGGGAAAACTTTATAAAATAATATATTCTTTGAATCATGTAGGAAGTTTTTACCTCTCTTTTCCTGAAGGATTTTTTGACTTCCTGATCTCCATAATTTTGTTTGCTCCATATGGTATGTTAATAGATTTCTAACCTAAGAAACTGGAATATATTTACATGGTAAGTTCTTTTTTCAATTATTTGCTCAGTGGTTTAGATGCTTCAGTGGGACACTGAAATTCCATGGGATATTTTGTATTGTGAAGTGTAAAACACACAAGAAAACCCCATATACCTCCTTATACAGAGATGCCCCAATTCCCATTAAACTTAGTGTCATGCAGCTGCTGTTTGAATGTTGATGAGTGTGAAAAGCCAAACTGCTGCTGCTGCAGGCAAACCCTCAGAGCTTTTGGCATGGGAAGGGGTGGCCCTGCTCAGATGTGACAGGTGGCACCAGTCCCACCCACACTCCCATTTCTCAGACAAATATATTTTGTACAGGTGAATGCATGACCTGAAATTGCTTTTCTGGCTGTTACCATCTCTGCTTTGGGAGGAGGAAATGTCTGTTCATTGATGTCTGTGTGTATAAAGATAAAAGGAACCCCAGTGCACTATCAAAGGACAAGAGAAAATTATTTTTTTCCCTTCTCTAGGCAGAGAGGAGTGATTCAGTTTTCTACTCACCCCCCTGCAAAATCAACAGCAGCCCTGGGACACATCTTCAGTCATTTAACTGAGGGGCCAGTAAAACATTTGGCTTCAGGCAGAGCTGTTGACCCTACATGATAGGATTTCATATCTCTGCAAACCAACCCTGAGTTTATGTCTCCATAAATTCACCCAAGGCTTTATTAAGAGTATTGAAAAAATCCTTCCCCACTCTATCAGACTCAGTTCCTACCCTTAATTGTCAAATTGGAAGGACCATGACAGAGTTATACTTGCAGCTAAGGAGGTCTTAATCCAGTCCTTCAGGTTCTGGAAGATAACAGATCTCTTTTTGTTCCCCATTTAACCATTTTGAGTGTTCAGCTGGGGTGAAGATGCATTGTTTTGGTTTGGGTGTTCAAGCACATCAGGCAGACAGAAGGCTCAGAGGCACCTCAGCCTTGTGATTTCCCTCGTGTGCTTCACCTGGACCTCCTCTGGCTCCACCCCATGGAAAATGCCCAGAACAACGGGACAGGAAGGGTTTGTTTCAGTCTGAGACCCTTTTCAGGTCTGACGAAGCAGAGAGAGCTGCCATCCGGCCTTTCCAAGGCAGCAAGATTGACTTTCAGGAGGAATTGCTTGTTACACAATCTATTGTTTCTCCTCCTTTCAGATGAACTGAGCCTTCTGCTGAGTAAAAATGAACCACACTGTGGTGACAGACTCTGCCTCTTACACTGGCTGTGCTGTCACTAGAAGGGGACTGTGGCAGAGTCCACATGTACTTGAGACTCTGCTCAAGTGAGTTACCCTTCACTTTCCTGAATCATGCCCCCACGTTCTGGGAATGTGAATCCATCTGCTCACCAGCTCAGTGTCTGCAGCAATAGGCTGCTCTGAACAATAGGTTTCATTGGTTTTGCTGTTGCAAGGACATGGATGTTTAGAGGCTTATTTATTCATCTGTCTAAATCATTCATCCTGGATGCTGAGTTCAAGGACCATGTGTGGTTCAGGCAGCAGTGGGAATGGAAGATGTGGTCAAGCTCAGAGTGTATTAAGCTAATGTATTATGAAAGCTACTGCCCTGAAATGCCAGTTGAGGAGGGAGAAGGAAGAAAAAAAGCCTAAGAAAGGCCGTTGCCATTGCCAGAAACAATTAGGCACTGGCAGCTTTGCAGAGCAGTGGCTGCTGGCTCTGCCTCTGCCTTTGGAAGTGGAGTGTGAATAACCAAACCACCTCACAGCTGATGCAAGTGATGTTTGGCCAGGGAGAGGGCAGAATTACTGTGAGAGATATCCAGTGTATTTAAAGGAGTCATGAGGTACTTTTGATACAGTGTGCAGACGGTTTTAGCTATTTGTTTTAAAACCAGATTTGTTGCAAAGGAGTTGAAGGAGGTGTTGAAAGATCTCTGATGAACACAAGAGTGCTGCAGTCTCAGCAGCTGCTGTTTACAAGCAAACTTGGAGATGTAACCACCTCAGCTTCTTCAGTTCCTGCCTTGTTATGTTTACACGTTAATGTCAAGCTACAGTTTTAACACTGAACCCTTCCTTTTAGCATACCCACTTTGTGACTAACAATATCTAAGAGACAAACTGCTTTTAGACTTCTATTCTACACTCCACAAATAGCATTGATCACATGCTGTCACTAATCACTTGTGGATTTCAGTTACCATGACATTTTACACAGAAAAGTGTGGCCTCAATTGTGCAGAAGGACTAGATGTTACAATGGCGGAGTGGACTGTAAAGACACTTCAGGTGAAAGTAACCCAAAAAATGAGATTCAGGAGTGAATAATACACCCCATCCTCCTATAGGCGTGAGATACATGTAGGAAAAATGCAAAGTAAAATGTCACACTCTGGACATGCAGTGTGAGCAGCAGGTCCTCACCACCTTCCCTGCTCAGCACTACCCACTCCCAGGCTGCCCAGAGCAATTCCAGCCCCACACAGCACTCTGACAATTGAGCAGCATCCAGGTTAGATCCAAGGAGCACAAAAGATGACTTTACACTGAGAATTCCTAAGGTTTGCAGTTAATGTGCATGGGAGGAACGTAAGACCTGAATTTAAGCAAGATCTCATGTTCTTACACTCTGAATTCGTAACCTGATCAGCAGAGATTACAGCTAGACATGGGGTTGTGGTTTTTCCTCTGAGAAAACATATTGGGTATAGCTGTGAAAGGTTTAATGGGAACACACCAGTGTGGATGATCTTGCATTTTGCCAGGATCCCATGATACCCTTTAATCAATTCCATTGCACATAAGATGTGTTTTTTTCTGCCCTTCTATACAGGTGTGCATAAAGTAGTGACTGGCAACAATCTTCTTAATATATGTAAATATATATTTTTCTAAATGCCAAGCTGTCACTTCAGTGCTAGTAAAAAGCTACAGGAATGACAGCTGACAAAATAAGAGTCAAGTACTCACAGGTTTGCTCTGAACACGTTACAGCCATTAAGAGCTCCAAACCAACAGAGCATTTGCAATAGTTACAGGAGTGCACAGAACTCAGAAACTGCCTGGGGGAAAATTCATTATTTGGACTGATGATCTCCAGGCTTCACACACTGACTGTCCACAAGTGACCCTGGGAGCAGAGTCACCCCTGAGGCAGCAGCAGCTGCCACCCCACAGGAACACTCCAGAGCCCTGTGCAGGCCCTGCCGCGGAGCAGCAGGCACAGCAAAGCTGCCCAGAGCTGCCCTGGTGCAGCATTCCCTCCCAGCCAGCCTGCCAGAGCTGCACTGCTGCTGCCCAGCAATGCAGGACAGACAGACAGACAGACTCCAGGGGCTGCCAGGCACATTTCTACAGCAGCAGTGTCCACATCAGGAAATCATCAGTGAACGTGTGGCTAAATCAGCATATGAAAAACTGCTTGTGTATAAAACCCCCACCTTTGTGACTAATGCATAGGTAACATTATGTAAGGTATAGAATTATAGACCTTACATATTTTATTTTATTTATATATATATATATAGAGAGAGAGAGAGTATATATAGAGTATATATATAATAAATACATATTATATATTTAATATATGTGATATATGGTATATAATTATATACCATACTTATTAACTAATATCTTGGGGATGAGTATATGTCTAAATATATATCATATATATGTATCATATTTACTACTTTTCCTCCTATCTGTGTGCAGGATAGAGGCACTCCACTTGAATCATTCACTGTTCTAATTTCTGATTTTCTGGTTTTGTAATACTGACATCTAAACATTTAGCCCATAGGGTAGAAAACACCTTGGTTCCTTCAGAATAGATTTGATATATTTGATATACCTGTTTCATCCTAATATATTTTAGGACATTTAGGACTTCCTGGCAGGATCTAAGCACCTTGTGCTGTCCTCTGAAAGCAACAGTCATTTTAAAGAACTGCATCCTTGAGCCATAAAGCATGAATGAAAATACCTGACTTTTACATGTTAGTTATCATTATTTCTCATCTTAGATTCCTTACATTTACTTTACAGTTAATGGTATCACAATTCAGAAATTTAATTTTCTTTTTGTTTTGGCCAACAGAAACTTCATCTACTTCATATGAAACCCATAAATAATAAAAACCAGGAACCAAGAAGGGAGTATAGCTCCTTTATAGCATGTTTTTCTGTTAAATCATTATTAATAGATACCTTTAAAGCATGTGTCAGTCATATCCCTTATCCATTACTTGTGTGTCCTTGGAAAATTTCTCATGCTGCTTAAGGGCATTGATTAAGCATACAAATAGGTCTATCACCTAAGATTGCTGTTTATTTATTTAGAGGTTTTCAGAGACATGGGGATTGTCACCTTTTTTGAATTGAAAAGGATTTTATATAGATAAAAGCAGGAATAGATGGAGAGATAGATAGATGGATAGATAGATAGATAGATAGATAGATAGATAGATAGATAGATAGATAGATAGATAAAATTTACTTTCATATTATTACTTCAACAACCTACAAATCTTTTGATAAATGTCTTTAAGTGACTTTAAATTTGGTTTTTAACAACAGGGAAGTGCAGCACTCTATAAAGTTACAGCCATCAGACTGTCAGTACTAAAACCCTACAGCCATCATCTCCCTACATTTGTTTAGAGGTCACATCTGCATCCCCCACACTCACACACACATATTCCCAGTGGAAATTAGAACCTTCTCCTAAATGGCTGTTTCTTCAAGGACAAGAAGTGACACAATATTTTCTGATTCCCAGTGCTGGTAGGCAGCAGTGCTCCCACTGCTCTGTGTGTTTCTGATTCACATTAGCAGGTGCAGCAGGACCTCTTACTCACTGCAGTCACGATGAATTAACTGCAAAGGAGGAGGAAGAAGACAGCTGTTGTTTAGGCTTTTTTTAAACCCAAACAAAACCTGTACTCCAGATCTCTGCCATGCAGTATGGTGTTCCTTGACTGCAAGTGCCTCAATGGATGCTAAGCAGATGTTTTGAAATTGATTTCCACTGGGCTGGAAGTTTATAATTCTCATCATAATGTAAAACTAGTGCATAGATAGGTTAACATTTCCATTTTCAGTGTGTTACAAATAAATAATTTCTACATTGTAAAAATCTAGCAGAATAAAGCCATATTCCACCTTTGGAGCTGTCTGTGAAAACAGTCCTTGTCAAAGTTCTTCATTACCAGCCAGGAAGGACAGCTTTATATTTCTACAGGAGGCTGAATCAGCTCCTCAGATCTTCCCAGCAGCTTATCAGGATTTTTTCTGTGAACCTCTAAAGTTCCAGGGAGTGTAACCCACAGCAAAAGGGGAAGAACTATCAGGTAGATCTTCACCAGCATCTGTTCTTGCTGACAGCTTGCCCCAGACTAAGTAGGCTTGAGATTACTTCCTCTGCCTAAAATTGTGTGAGTACAGGAGGCCCCAACCTTGTCCTTGCAGAGAGGGATGTGTCCCTAAGTGCCATTGGGATCACAATCCCTGCTTCTCATGGAAGGATTGGAAACACCAATATTGCACAGCACTCACCAGGCCAGCAGATGAGCCCTCCAAGTACTACTGCCAGACTGTGTTCCATCTAATTAGCAAAGCAATTTTGTGATAGAATCAATTAATTACAGTGCCAGGCAGATGGTGATAGAGCCACACGGTGTGCAGAACTCTGTCTCTTAAATTCACCATCTGGAATATTTATCAAAGTCACAAGGCTTTTCAGTGCTGAAAATTTTGTTCCAGTTCTTTACCCCACCTCTGGCTTTCCAGAAACCCAAATATCTTTATACTCCTTTATCTTTTGGAACCCTGTTGAAAACTCTGTGCAATTATTTGACTTTCAAACATACATGAAACTGGAAAATGAGAACCATTTCAGGTGCTTCTGAAAAACAGGTTCCCCCCACCCAGTAAATGCCTACAAGCAGGACTTAGGTACTTTTGGTTTCTACTCACAAGCAAATCATTAGCTTTTGAGATGATGGAATTTTTGGTGGACTACAGCTGTACAGGGATTCCCAGGGAAGCTCACCATGTGCAACTTTATTTGGAAAAAAACCCCAGCAGTTCAGTCTCAGGTATCAACTAACAGAACAGACCAGTCACCCAGAGAGCTGGGATGAAATACAGGAACCAAAGTATTGGGATGTATTTCCTACTGCCCCAAGAAAACTTCCCCATCAGTCTGAAACCTGTTCAATTATTCCTGTCAATGCTGGAGTTCTTAAAAATGAATCACAGAAGCATTGTGGGGTTTTGCTTTGGACTGGACTAGATCCTCTCTGATGGTACTTAGGTTCAAACTGGAGATGTGGTGTGATTATTCAGGCCCTTAGCAAAACCCTAAATTCAGATTCTAGAATCTCAAAGCATGGAAGGTTGTGCTTTGTGCAGGTTTGAAAACAAAAAGCTTTCCCACTGTATACCCAATTTGTCCAGTTCTGATTTTGGTCTGAGAAAGGTTTTTTTCTTTAAACAACATAAATGGCCAAGTTCCTCATCTGTTACATGTGCTCACAGTGCATTCACTGCAGGGCTTCTAGATTGGCCTGTCACTAAAGAATATTCATGAGATCTGCTTCTTAAAACACTGGCAGTTCACCAGCCACAGAAGCAGATTAATGACAGAGGAAAAGGGAAATTACTTTCAAAAACCTCCAGCCCACCGTGCCATTAGTGCCTAATCCAATATCCTGCTCTTGGCCCTCAGAGGGAATCAAACCCTTTGTTCTGGCAATGAAAAAATCAGATTCAGTGGTGTCTACAGCAGTGACCAGGAGGCCTCAGCACTCATTAGATAACAGACTGCTTTGTATCAGCCATGCAGGAGTTCAGAAATGAGAAGGACAAAGCAAAAAGGCATGCTAAGGAAGGAGTTCAGAAATAAATCCTGAGGATAGGGGAAACCCAAACCTGGCAGCTCTTTCTCAGCCATATCTCACCAATTTTACTGTCACAAAACTCATGGAAATCTCAGGCCACAGCTGTGAGAATGAAGCCATGGGGTTCTGAGGAAATCCACCGCTGTTGGGGGCAGTCTGGTTACACCGGGGCTCTTGTGCTGTTTGAACAATCCTGAGCAAAAGGCAGAGACAGCCCATGTGTTCTGTTTGAGACAGGGAGAGAGATTCCCCAGGGCTGACACAGAGAATGGTGCTTGTAAAACAAAGAGGATCCACAGTATTTTACACATCCTTTCAGACCTAGGCATGTGCAGGAAAAGCTTTGTAGCCACAGTAAAGTGAATTTTCAGGGAAGGAACAGAGGAAAAACTCAGGTCCTCAAAATCAAAACCCACAGGATCTACTGAGAGTAAGAGTGGACTTCCCAGGGAGGCTGGGTTCCAGGATGGATTTCCATCATATGTTCAGCATATTGCTGCAAGGTGGAAAACATCTGTGCTATTGCCACAAACCAGGCTGGCAGGAAGAGCCTGAACAAGTGGTGGAGCAAACAAGAAGAATGTGGGAGGAGAGAATCTTTGTTCTTTTTGTAGCACCTCACACATGCAGTTTCCCAGCCATGGCTCCTGGGCATTATAGCTATGTAAGAATATCAGTCCTGGTGTGCTGAGCCAGGCTCCAAAATTCCTGAAAGGCATCACAGTAACCAACAAGAGCCTGAGGAGCCACATGTGTGATTTATGGAGAGGAGTCCAGCGCAGCCCTCAGAGTGTGCTTCCCACAGCTGAGTGTGCACACACAAACACACACAGCTCTGCACAGGAGGGGCTTCATGCAGAAAAAAAAATCAAATATAACTTGATACTTCCCATTTTATTAGTAATTAAACACTGCATAGAAAAACTTTTTAAAAAATTCTGTTATGAAGATTTTACTTAAAGCTCACATTAAACAGGAGGTTTGTATTTGTTCCATCTCCACAGCCAAGCCCTGAGACTGCCTCTCTGGGCAGCACCTCAGGCCTTGGGGGTTCATAACCTCCAGTCCTCTCCAGCAGCTTTATAGAAAGTCATGTATATAATCCTGCCCATGGAAAGTCCTCTCTAGGTAAAAAAGATAAAGGAGGGGGGAAAGCAAAAAAAAAAAACAAACAAAAACCATCAGCATGCAATTCAGGGGCAGCTTAGGAAATAAATTCTTATAATCATGCTGACTAATTTGGAAAGAAAAAATAATGTCAAAATAAAAAGTTCATATTGCAAGATAGATCCCCAGAATTCAGTTAATTTTTACCCTCCATAGCTGTCCTGGCTTTCAGAAACAGAATTGTTACTTCCTAGCTTACTGTGAGCTTAATTTTAGCATTTAGGAAGCAAAGCCCTTGCATAAAAGTGTTGCATTTAATGTGCACCTACCATGAAATTCAAGCTAATGGGAAAGAAGATGAACTTCTTTCAAGTGTATTGCAAGTGTGATTATATTTGCCTATTCCTTTCTGGCTCAGTCAACCAGAATCCTCAGATGAAAAAACACATTCCTATATTTTTCTTCCTCTCCCTTTCTCTTTCCTGTGCTTCCTTTTCTGATTGAGGGTGGTTTTTGCTGTTAAATCCTCTTGGATGGGAAGTAGAACCACTTCTAGGACTTAACAAAAGCATTGTCCTGTGTGCATTCAGGGGAAGCTGCCCTCAGAAGCAATGCATGGATTTGTTCCAGTTGAGAAAACAAGCTAAAATTTCCCTGGCTGGAAGAGGAAATCGAATGTATGGCCTTTGCTCAAGGGTTAGCCACACATTTCTCAGAAATTACTCTTGGAAAGTGGTGCTGACCTGTAGCACTTTAGATGTTCTTGCCTTCATCTCCTCTTTGTCTCCTTCTCCATCACTCATTTAGTATAAAGCTAAAGCACAAAAGAGTTGGGCTTTTAGTGTCTCACTTTACCTATCTCCTTTTTTATAGGCTGTATTTTCTATCTAGAGACTTTCCTGAAACCATGAGAAAGTAGCTGTAAAGGGTAAAATTCTGCTTCAGGTTTAAACACACATTTTCATTGGTACCAAAGAATTCACCCCACTGAAGCCAAGGAGAATCACAACCTGTGTAATCATTGCTCCCAGTCCCAAGGGTTACATGAGTGGAGGCTTTCATTTTGAAAAAAATCTGGCTCATGTAACTTGACACTTCTCATTTTATAAGTAGATAATTAAACACTGCACAAGAGATTAAAATGATTCTGTTATGAAGATTTACTTAAAGCTCACATTAACAGGAGGTTTCTGTTTGTTCTAAGAGTTCTATCTCCACAGCCAAGCCCCCAGACTGCCTCTCTGGGCAGCACCTCAGGCCTAACCTCCATTCCTCTCCAGCAGCTTTATAGAAAGTCGTGTATATAATCCTGCCCATGGAAAATCCTCTCTAGGTAATCCTGCCTGGAGTCCACCAGGATGGTGAACAGAATCAAGAAACAAAACATGAGACTTTGAAGCAGATATGTTTGAACACTGTCCAAACTTGGGTTTTGGACAGGTCTTGTCCAAAAAGCTGATTTCAAGAGAGGCATGGTACTGTTATTTAAACATCAATTGTATAAACACAGCAGAATTTTAAATACTAAATATTGAAAACATTAAATGTTAACCTAATGACTGCATTCATTGTTTCCATTCATTTCATTGCATGCCCTTTTAGAGCTGGTCCAGCTGAAGAAAAGGAAGTTGCAATTTCACAGTTCTCTTGCAAATTTGTACCCAGGTTTCTCCCAGTCCTTGCCAGCAGTTCCAGGGAAGGCACACAGACCTTCTCCAGATTGTCAGAGACAGGCAGGTACTCAGGAGGAGCATTTCAGAGAGGTTCAGCCTCCCTGCAGGTGCATCCAGGCTCTTCTTACTGTCCAAATGGGAGAGCAAGAAATTCCTGAAACCAGCTCCAAAGGGAAGTTCCAGAAGTGGGGAATATTTGCTCTTAATCTGTGGGATACTGTCACACACCACTGAAAGAGATGGGAACACCTAGCTTTAAGGAACCACTGAAGGAACATGAATGGAAGGGTTATCAGAGGCTCTGACAGGAAAGAATCCCAACTCAAGAGGCCCAGACTGCCCTATGCCTGCCAGATTCCTTCTGAGAAGTCATTTCAGCTGCCTTTAGCATCACCTTTTCATTCAGCAAATGAATGTAACTGTACTTGTCAGCTTGGCAAATTGCTGTATCATAGTACCTTTGCACTTCTATGAAGCAACAAAATTATGTTCCTTATATTCAGGAATCCCTTTATTACACAATCTTCTTTATTAGGAAAATACTTAAACATCCCAAAGAAAAATATAAACGGATGGAAGAAAATAAAAAACAACCCAATCAGCATCCAGTTTGGGGGCAACTTAATAAAACAGTTCTTGTAAACACTCTGACTAATTGAGGCTCCTTAAGGTATCACAGTGTTTGTTGTACTGATAGTTTAAGCAGTCTTTGTCAGGCAGTTAAGTTCTGAATTCACTGCTGCTTGTAACTCTTACTCCTTCTTCACTTGCATAGTCCCAGGATGTGACCTCCAGACAGGTTTCAGTTCTTTGGAGTATTCACAACATGTATCAGTGTTTAGTAGGAGAGTTTAGATTGCTCTGGAAATCATAATCTACTGTTTCCTGCCACAACAAAATTCCTTTGCCTATAAAAATCCTGCTGCTGGGCTGGTTATGAATTTCATAGATTACCTTAGTCTGGATTATCAGCACTAATGACAACAATATCCTCTTCTTTTACAACTTTTATTTATCCTTTCTAAGGACTCATTTGGAAGACTGCTTCTTCCAGTAGCTATGTTTATGTAGCATATTCTTCCTTTCTCATTTGCTGGCACTTGGTTTTATTTAATGAGTATTTTACTGCCTGCTGAGGGTCAGTATTTGTTGATCTTGCCTGATACAGAAAATCCCACTGACACACTATCAGCTTCTGTAAGCAGAAATGAAGAAAGGACACGATTGCAATAGCCTGGGAGTAACTGTTAATGAGACCAGAACTTTTATCTGGGTTTGCGTCTCTGATTTGACAGCTTATCTTTTCAGAGGCTAAAAGGAGCAGAGGATTTAGGAATAACACCTGAGCACAGAGTTCTGGTCCACAGGAAACAAGAGAGACAAACCTGCAGGGCTGTGGCCCTTTGCCTCCCCCTGGAAGCACTGACAATGGCTGAGGGAAGTCAGGAGCCTTAACACTGGAGGAGGAGCAGGGACAAGCAAAGATCGCAGTGCCAGCTCCTCCTGACACGGGACAGGCATTGGGATGATGACTGCCCTTGTCCCATGAATTTAGAAAATGCTCAGTTCTGCTAAATACAGCCATTTTCAACATAGATTTAACCACAGTAAATTATCTGACAGGATATAAAGAATGACCAGTTCTGTTTCATAGTGAGAAATGATCAGTAGTATTGTTACATTCTGAAATAAATATTAACATATTTCTCTGAATGGCTGCCCTTTTTTTGGGGAGAAGCCAAGGCTTAAAAGTTTCTATGGAAGCAGCCTGGGAAGGCTGCTCCAAAAACCCACAACACAGCCAAGAAACTGTTCTTGTTAAAGGAGTTACCTTGCTATGCCTTTTCCTTCATCTGTTATATGAATCTATGAATTTCAGCAAAAGCACTTTCCAACATTCTGGTAATTTTGATTTTAACGTTTCTATAACACAAACTTTGAAAACAAGACGAGCCCATCAGCAAGGCAAAACCCTCTCCCACAATCTGAAGTGGTGGAACAGTGACAGTTTTAGAACATGAATCTCAGTGCCTCCTGAATTAGAAAATTTTGTAGAAATAAAATCAAGGAGGCATTTACAGAGCACAAATTATGCACATAAGCACCTTCCTGAACTGAGGCCCAGCTTCAGTACCTTTATAAAAAAAAGCAGGCTCCTGGTTTTGGCACATCATGAAATATGAGTTAGTGGAAAACACTGTATGCTGTGGAACTGAGAATAAGATGAAAAATACAGAATGAACAGAGTGAATAGAAAACAGCCAGCAGGGCCAGAGGACATAACACTTCCTTGAAATCCTAAATTCAAATCTGCCTTGAGTCTTAACTGAAATAATGTGGCTGGTTTCATCTGGGTGGCTTCCAGAAGAGGCTTGTTCCTATCACTGCATTGCAAGAGAAGTGTTTGTAGCTGCCAGACTTGTCCCCCAGAGGGGAGTGACAAATAAATGCATTTTACATATAAATACATAAATAGGGCAGGAGAAAAGCGTGTAAAGTGGTAGATGAGAAAATATTCTCATGCCTCTTGTTAAGCATCACTGGTGACTCCCATTAACAAGAGCCGTTCCCAGAACCTGTAAATGATGTTTATAAATGAAAGGAAGCCTGAGGACGCCCTGTCTGGGAGGAAAGTGCCTGCTTCAATCCCTCTGTGTGGGATAGCCAGGGAAATGCACAAAGCAGGGACTGGGAAGGGAGACCAAGGAGCTGAGGATCTAACTCAGAGAATGCTCCTGGCACCAACTCCTTTGTGGCACACACTTGGGAGTTAGACTGGAAAAAGGGTCTGGGAATTCAGCATCCTTGCAGTGCAGCTAGAGGCATGAAAACCTTTCTGTTCATGCCTGGGTTCAGCTGTCTGGCCCTGGGAGTGCTGGATAAATCTGAATCCTGTTTGGGCTTGGAGCTGCTGGGTGCCCGTAGGGAGCTCTGCCACCCGTGGTGGTGACATGGTCCTGCCTCTGCTCCAGAAGGAGGCCTGGGACCTGCCCGTGGTGCTCCAGGAGCCAGGTGCTGATCCTTGGGAAAGGTCTCTGCTCCCAGCCTGCCCATGCAGGGCTGTGCAGGCAGCACTCCCAGATCCAGATGCTGATCTCGGGGAAAGGTCTCTGCTCCCAGCCTGCCCATGCAGGGCTGTGCAGGCAGCACTCCCAGATCCAGATGCTGATCTCGGGGAAAGGTCTCTGCTCCCAGCCTGCCCATGCAGGGCTGTGCAGGCAGCACTCCCAGATCCAGATGCTGATCTCGGGGAAAGGTCTCTGCTCCCAGCCTGCCCATGCAGGGCTGTGCAGGCAGCACTCCCAGATCCAGATGCTGATCTCGGGGAAAGGTCTCTGCTCCCAGCCTGCCATGCAGGGCTGTGCAGGCAGAGCTCAGAGAAGGGAGCTCGGCGGATGCAGGCACGGCTGAGGCTGGCACCGCTCCCTGTGTGACTCCGAGTCTGCCACCAGCAACAAACAGAGCCATTCTGGGGATTCTCCAGCGAAGAGAAATGTCAGAACTGACACAATGTTTGCAGTAATAAGCTGTGTTGGCAAAATTCTTGTAGATGTCACCCGAATGTAAATGAACCCCGGTGACTCAGGGAAGCGATCTCCCGAAGAAAGAGACACAGAATTTATTTGCATTTAGCTCTGGATTACAAATATCACTGTTCTCTCTCTTCCTCTCAGACTGAAACTGCTGGCTCAGTGTCAGCAGTGCACAGATGCATTTCTCCTTCTTGTTTCATAACTTGTTTAATACCAAGAGGATAAAGTGGGGATCCCTGAGCTTCTCGGGTGCCTCTTTTGCACACATGCTTTGCTCAATGATTCCTGATTCTCAGTACTGGGAGCATTTTATACAGCACAGCAGAAACATGCAGAAGTGAATAACTGGTGCAGAAACACAGAGATCAGACAATGAAAATAAAAGACAGATTCTCTTCAATAAAATACGGAGAGGTCAATCCACAAGCTTCTGTTGGGCTTTAAAAGTTTTCTTGCTGTAAATACCACACTGGAAAGAATAGGCAGCAGGGCTTTGCAAAGTTCTACAGAACCCCTATTCTGGAAATGCTCTGTGAAACATGGAAAAAGTGCATGAATGAGATGGGCATAATGCAACGTCTTAATTTTTGTTGCCTGGAGAAAGGAGACATCATCAGAATAAAAACAAAATACCCAAAGATAGTACAGGAATGTCATTTACATTTCTCACTTTTTAAGTAATATAAAGAAAAATATGAAAAATCTAACAGACATAACTGTCATATTTTCACCATAAAGAATAAATAGCACAGTAATCCCCACTGCAGAAGAGATGAAAGCTTCAAAAAAGAAAAATTAAAGAAAACCTGTTTCCATAGCAAGTCTCTCTATTCCCGCTTTGTATCTTCACATAACGCGTGAAATATTCATTCAAAATAATTGCTCAGCTTAAGGAAACAGTGTGCTGGTAATTCATCCCTCTTCACAGGTCACAGCAAGTGCAGGAAAAATGTGCAGAAATAGGATGTGACTGAACACAGAGCATGACAGAGATCATGTGCCACAGAAAGGGCCATTGGGCCCTTTTAAATGAAATCACAAGGGAATGCAGGGAAGGGCAGAGTTAAGTCACCAGCCAAAAGGAGAATCCCTCAGAAATGCCTCCAGTCAGAGCCCCACTCACATGTGGGGGTGTGGTTCATGGTGCCACCAGTGTCCCACTGTCCCTGCAGCCCTGCCAGCACCTGCACAGAGCTGTCCCCACCACACTGCATCCTAACAGAGGCCAGCATGGGATTTCAGGAGTGAGCAAGCCAAAAGAAGTCTCCATGTGCAGAAATCCTGCACATTTAGGTTATTGTTTGGTGCTTGAGCAACAAGCATGAGCTTGTCTCATGAGCTAAGCATCCTTGTGGATCCCCTGTGGGCTGCTCCTGGGCACTGATACCATCCCTTCCTTCTGAAAAGGCAGGGAGCATTGGGTGCCAAGTTCCTGGCACATGCTCTGTTCTGCTGGGACAGAAGAAGCTCTGTTGGCTCTGCAGGTGATAAATTCCTTTCATGCAGTCCAGCAAGGGCCAACTCCTCCTGCTGTGTGGGGAGCTGTTGAACAGGGGAGCTGACACAAAACAGGCCCACAGATTTTCCTGCTGGAACCCAGCAAAAGCCATATGACTGGTTGTACAGGGAACCCCAGTGCTCTGCTCCATGCTCCTCAGGAAAGGGGCACCTGCAGCCCCCGAGCTCTGTGGGGACACCTCTGCTCCCAGCACACTCCTCCAGGATGTTTTGTCCTGGTCCAGCAGCCCCTCCCTGACCCACAGCAAACTGGCATCCAACAAATGGAAATAAAACAAGCCTTAAAGTCACATTATGGAAACTTGAAAATCCTGCTGCATTCTGCTAAGTCACTGTGGAAAAACACCCCTTAATTTTATCAGTAGAAATTGCCAACAAGAATTAGAAGAGCTCTTCATTAAAGGCAAAATAAGGCTGACATTAGGCAAACTGATTTTGTATTAATCTTGATTTGGGATCATAGCACAGCAACTATTTGTGATAATATAGATTTGTAGGAGACAGAGATGGGTTTGATCTGCTCATATTGAATTATCTTGAGTCAGAACCCAAAGGACAGTGTTTGTAGGGTAAATAAAACTTTTAAATTAGATTTCTCTGTTTAAAGTTGCTTTTAAAGTTTAGGGAAAAAATACTACTACTACTAAAAACAAAAACAACTTTCCAAAATTTCAAGGAAGATTAAAACTTCACTGAAAAAAGGCAACCATAACAAAAAAGTATAATTCAAATCTAATTAAATAAGATGGCAAATAATGATTAAAGACATGTTCCTAACTTACAGATGCATGCACGGATGAGTAATTAATCTGGTCTCATACCATGATCATTCTGCACCTACACTGTCTGACCCAGGACCAGCATTCCCCCAGCTCATCCTGGGGACATCCTGCTCCCTTGGAATCCTTCCTCAGTGAAGTGGCAGCTGCTTTGTAATTTCATCTCTGGGAGGAGCTGAGACACGAGCAGATAGCAGCTCATGCAGCAGATAATTTGGTCAGACACTGTATTGCTTCCTCCTGCAACGACTCCGGAGCTGCTGTGAGGAGGGCCTGTTTGAAGAGAGGAATAATATTGCAAAAAGCATTCCAGGGTACCTGGAATGTGCTTCATGTGCTTCACCTGTGCTTCATCAGGGGTACCCACTCCATGGGCAGGGAAAGAATAAAAAAAGGAATCTTGTGCTAAATTAATCAGAGGAAATAGAACCATAATTCAGTCAATAATCAACTTGACAGATGTAAATGAATGCATCAGTCATTGCTCATTCCTGTTTTTCTCAGTCACAGATATTTTAGGTGTGACATGCGCATGGTTCTCCTTGCAGAGCTTTTGGATAATCAAACACTGATAGAGGGCAGCAGGGGGATGAACAAGGGCTGTCTCCAGCCTCTCTGCAGGCAGGATTTATCTCCAAGGGACGCAGGAGGGGTGCAGGAGCAGTGAGTTTCCTTTCTGAACCCCAGAGCTCACTGAACCCCCTCAGCACTCCCTGAATCCCCAGGTGTCGGAGTGTCAGGGGGGTGGGACGGTCAGGACAGATGGACATGAGAGATCTCTGCAGCCAGGTCAGGAACTTGGGGTTTATTGCAGAGGGCCTGGGGCAGGGCCCTGCTGGGAGCTGCCAGGCACAGCTCAGAGCAGAACTGAGAGAAGAGAGGGGGAGAGAGGGTAAGAGCATGAGGGTAAGGGAGTAAAAAAGGTAAGAGAGTAAAAGGGTAAGAAAGTGAGGTTTTTATTACAATACAATAAATCTTCTTTTGTGTTGAATTTTCTAATTCTCACTAACCAATCTAGTACAAGATACAAATCCTATAGCACTTACATACAGCCTATAAGAATCATTACATTACCATACTGTGTTATATTTTAAACCCTAAAAACTCCTCTTTGGGCCCCTTCTGCCAAGCTGGCAGGGTCTGCTCTGACCCTTGGGCCTGTCTGCAAGCAGAGGGTGTTGTTCCATCAAAAGGGGATCACCTTCAGCTGGCCACACCATTGTTTTCCTGTTGTTCAGTAACTGAGGGATCTCAAAGCTTGCTTTCATTTCAGTCTCACTTATAGTTTCTATATTCTCAAAATCTTTTACCAGACAATTATATTTATAAAGCTTTCCTATTTTATCTTCCCTAACACCCAAGGCTGCCCACACTTTCCCAAGGCTGAAGGCTCAGGTATTGTTAGCTCATATTGTTGAAACCAGGCACCTGTTTGTCTCCTCAGCCCTGCCTGCCTTGGCCCAGCCTGCTAATCTGGGGTTTCAGGAAATGCTGCAGCTGCTGCTACTTAGAAAAATCTGTGATCTCATTCCCAGAAGAACTTAACAGGATAGTATTACAAATGGCATGTACATGTGAATCCATCAATAACTGTAATAATCCCAACAGCAGGGTATTTCTTGTCTCATGCTGTCAGCACAAGGGACATCCCCATGTAAGTCCCTGCTCCAGGTGCTGTTCAGAACAGATTGCAGCCAGTCAGCATCCACTGGCTGGACATTCTAAAGCTGTAGATGTAGCCCCATAAAACACAGTGGCCACCCTTGTTAACATTTCTAGCACATTTCTCCAGTTAATACCAATGCAGGAGCAATCCAGAAGGCAGGAGGAGTTCAAACAGGATTTTGTTGTTGCAGAGTTCACACCTTCCTTGGCCAAGCACTGCAGTCTGTCCTTCATCTTCAGCAGCTAAAAGAGGCTTAAAACACACCAACCCCAACAAACAGAAACCAAACCCATACCCAAATAACCAAAAACCGACCCAGAGAAGCCATCAAACCAGAAACATCTGGCTCCAAAGCACATTCCCTTTCCAGCTTCAGTGGAAGGCAGGGCTCTCCTTCCTCAGGGCAGGAGCCCACATCTCTGTAGCAGACATTAAAGGCACCACCACCACCTTCTCTGGGACCCCTGAAAAGAACCTTGTGATGCACATGTCAAGAATGAGGAGCTGAAGGAACTGTTTGATACATGCAGAGATTTGAACCCTTTCCATTCTCATGGTTTTCCTCAAGCTTCAGGACAGTGGGCACTTTGGATTTTTTAAAAAACATAAATAACTAAAACAATCAAAAAAATACCCACTTCCCATTGCCATTCTAACAGGGCATTTTGCCAGTACAATTATATTTAGGATATACTGTGAAGTTCATGGGTTTATAATTTTGAAGGAGCAGTGAAGAGTTACTTCTCAGCGGTAACACAGATTTAGACATTGCTTTGAGGCAACAGGTCATCCTAAATTCACACCTTCTCCATAGCAGATCACACGGACTGTCAACTTTTTAATAATTAATGAGGCTCATCTCAGCTGTTTTACTATTTCACTCCCCAGTTACAATACCCACAAGGAGTCCCTGGTGACATTAAAGCACAAGAGCTCTGAAGAGGAAGCAGCCACCTTTTCCAGACTGATTTTGTTGCAGCCTCAGCGAGCTGTCATTGCACTGCTCGTGCTTTAGGCACCGAGGTTCAAGGCTCCCACAGCATCTCAGGACTCTGGGACCCCTGAGATGGCTGGGCTGAAGTGAATTCCTGCCTGGGGAGTTGCTCTTGGTGCCCTCCAGGAGCCACAGCACCTTTGCAGAGCACCAGGTCCTTGCTGTGCCCCAGAGCCCTGGGACTCCCCTGCTGGGTTGGATTTTCCCTGAGCCTTTCCCTGGAAGGTCATCCTGCAGTGTCCAGCACAGAGCACATTCCCCATGTGCTGTGCATGGCTTTGATAGGGCTCTAGTAACCCTGGAGCACCATTTCCCCCTTTTATTCCTTTCAGTGCTCCATCACTTCTATGAACAAGCCTTTTTCAGAACAGCACTCACTTTTCTGCAGCTCACACACCTGTGTTTCTACAGTGTCCTATAAAATAGGAGCTGTTTTCATGCTGTCAGTTTCTTCACACAAAACTCTTTGTCTACTAATGCAAAGAATAGAAAACTTCAGCTTGTTTTTAAACTAAATGTCTCTTAATCTGATTGTTCATGCATCAGAAACTGAAGAGGTTCATCCATTCCCACCAGAACTGAAGAGCAGTGTGTCCAGCAACTCTGTGTCCCCCTGAGCTGGAGAATACAATTTACAAATCTGAGTTTATCAATCTCCTGATGCAAACTTTTTAGATTGCCCTCATACTGAAGGACATCCTGATACTCCTGTAATGCAAGACTGCCTTCAGGTAGGGAAGAAGAATGTTTAGGTAATTTGGATAGAACTCCTTACCTGGCCACACCATGTGGGTCCTCTCAGCCTCATTAAGCACCTAACAAGGTAACCCTGATCTGCAGCACAGAGTTAAAATGAGTAATTAGGACAGGTGAGAGGAAACTAAAGAAGGGGTTCCTTTCTTTTAGTTCTTTTCGTTTTTTTTATTATTATTTTTTTCAAATTTGGTAATCCACAATGTAAAAGCCCTTGCTGTTAGCAAGCATGTGGATTAAAATACCTTTGTGATCATGTGTGATCAGGACAACAGGGACAGAAATTATTTCCTTTTCTATTACAAAGTTGTTTCTTTCTCCACGTGTCTACCCATGCACTTGAAAGGGGATAAAAGATCAGCCTAGATACCAGTTTCTTTACCAAGAATCCCATAGTTTTGTTCAAAAATTCTCCATTTTTTTCCAGTGGGTAAATGGGAACAATTTAACAGACACATTTCCACTGCGAATATTAATAGAAAGCAGCAATAGTTAGTGACCTTTAACACAGCCTGAACTTCAAGAAGGTGGGAGCTGGATGGTATCCCTGGATACTTCCAGGCAGTATCCCTACAAGAGCTTTTATTTAGATAGTTTTATTAGAAGCACCCCTGCTGGGCACACTTATTTTCTGGGACTGAACCATTTTCTGGTGCCTTTTGTTCAAAAGGCCACAAGACCCAGTCAGTGTTCCAGGTTAGGGCATTGTCCAGGGTGCTCTGAGGGCATCACAGGGGTTCTCATCTGTGTGCAGCACCATTCATCACAAAGGGATTTATGAATCCTTTGGATTCAAAATTTAATCAACTTTCCCATAATGTGTAATTATTTAAATTGAGAATAATCTCCAGAACAGTGTCCTCACAGAAAAAGTCCAAGTTCTTGCTCAAGCCTGGCTCTGCATCCCTCAATTATGACTCTCTCTCAATCTGACTGGGTGGCAGTGCAGAACAATGCACACTGCAATTCCTGTTCCTTTAGAAATATTCCCTTGTTTAAATCATCTTTGAGAACAATAGACAGTTTCCCTTTAGGAACAGTTTGGAACACCTACAGCCTGGACTGTCAGCTCCTGGAGAGGGAATGGTGCAGCAAGCACAGCTGAGTCTCAGGGATCTGCAAATCTCAGTCTTTGTCTGCTTGCCTTCTCTCTGGGGCAGCTCAGAGCCCTTCTGACTCCCAGCACACACAGAGCTGCTGGAGCTGATGCAGATGTTTGTGGTAACTCTCTGCTGAAACAGGCCTTGAAGTGGGGACTGCATTTTCTATTTTAAATACTCACATATAGACACTGCGGTTTATATTGAAGGTGAATAAATGTCCTTTCCTAAAGGCTGCACTTGGCTTAGGGGGAGTTTTGGGTTGGTTTTAAAGTCTTTCCCCTGCCAGCTGAAAGGAAAAGCAGCCATCATTGCTTTATTTAGAGGAAGGAGCTGTGTGGAGCCTGTAACAGGGGCTCTGTGTGCAAGGCAGCAGAATGTCCTGCTGCCCCAGGAGACACCCCCAGCTTTCCTGCCAGCTTTGCTGCCAGCTTTGCCAGCTTTGCCAGCCCCCCAGGGTGAGTCTCTGCTCTGCCAGCCTGGCCCAGCCCTGCTGGGCACACACAGGGCACAGGGGGGTGGGGATCAAACACTGCAGAGGTCAGGGAATGGTCCTGGGCCCTGGGGCCAGTCCTGCACTCCCAGGGAACACTCCTTGCACCAAGTGGGTGTTCTACAGTAGCAACAGGGATTTCCCCCCAGGCTTTTGAACAGTAATGTTTGGGTGTTTCATTTCCACAGATGTTTCAGTGTCCTTGTATTTCAGTGGCTCCTTTAGCAGCAAAGAACTCAGGTGATTGAAATTGTCTCCAGAATCAGTATCTGACTTGCCACTATTGACATCCCTGCATCTGTCTAAGCAGACATCCTAGTCCTGTTCAGATGCAATCTGAAGGAATTAAATCATTTCTTAATGCTATGAGAAAACCCCTTGATTTATGCAGGCAGATAGTGGTGGAGCTTTCACAGATACAAATGATGATGTAAATCACACTAGAGGCTTTGTGTACTCTGCAACACCATCGCCATAACTCATGTGGGAGTGCAGAACACCGCTGCAAACCATTTTAATTATTTTTCAAAATTCATGTCACCTTGAAAGAAAGGCCGAGATAGATCACATGTGATACCACCTCCTGAAGGAAGATCCTGGGATCCCAGTGTTTGTTAACAGCTTTCTATCTCAGCACAACTTACACAACTCCCTGGATCAGTATTTCAGTCATCATTATTTTCTAAGCAGTAACAATCAGTCATTCCTCTATGTGCTTTTTCAGTAGATTACTCCTACTGAAGACTGCAAGGGAGCTGGAAAAAGAAGCAGGATTAATTTTGATAAGAAAAACCTTAAATGAGAAGCAGCACAAGGACACAAAAACTGTAGGAGGAGTGCTGAGGGTGTGAACCAAAGGTGGATCTGGTTCCTGAAGCTCAGTTCAGCCTCAACATTCACTTGCAGATGGATCTTACAGAGCTTTGAACCCTGTGAGCAGGGTAAGGATTGCTGAAGATGACTAATAGAGCCAGTGGAACAATTCACTGAAACACCAGGAAAACACAAAACTCCATCATTTAAACAGTCATAGATGTGAGCCAGTTTACTAGTGACCAGAAGTGGATAACTGATTTGGAGATTCATAAATGCATTTAGTGCACAAGTCAGGTGCTCACTGGTTGTGACTGAGCTGGCAGGAATTTCATCATTCCTTTCCATTTTCTCTATGGAGGTCGAGAGAAAAGTTTGTAAGGAAAGGAACTTCTCTGTGGAAGGGTTTGGATTTTTGGTTTGGGGTTGGTTTTTGTTGCCCCAGTATAGATTATGTTTCCTACCTGGGTTCCATGCCCCATGAGCTGCCACCTGCCCTCTTTAGGTTACATTAAATACAGTTCAGACAGAGCTCAGCCTCCCAAAGACAAGACATGAGACGTCCAGATCATAGTTCAAGCAGACTGATAAGGTAAAATACAAAATAATTTGCCCGTTATATTTTTTCAAACCTTAAGAAATATTACTAAATTGCAACATTTTTCCAAAGATTTATATGAGAAAGTTGTGTGCCAAAAAACCCAGAGTTTCCCAGAATAAAAAAACCCAAAAATTATAGGGTTTGTCCTATTCAAGTCACTACCAAGCTAGGTTGGATCTGAGCTTATGAAGGTAACTTTACTTTAATGGATAAAAGAGAATTCTCATCATACCTGTTTCCAAGCCCTAATACAGAGTTTCTGAGAAAAGTAATAGCTTTGGGTCCTGCTTATAAAACTGTATTAGTTCCAAGTTGTTTGAATATGAGAAAATAGGGGGGAAATATTCCTTGTCCATCAGAAAGTGGGCTGTTATACTTGCAGAGTGATTTGTTTCCCTGCAGTGGTATTTATCATGTTGATAAAAGAGACCATGGATTGAAAATGGGAAGATTTTTCCTGTTAATTTGAAGCAGCACCTATACAAGCTGCTGTGACATCAACATAATACCCTAAAGCCACAGCAGCTGAAAAGATTTATTTCCTGAGCCCTTCTGCAGCCACATTCTCTTTGCTTCTGACATTCTCAATTTGCAGGCTGCTGGTGATCCAATCTTCCTCATTCTGGCTCTATAATAAGGATGTCAATGCAAGGAGAGAGAAATTCATTATCTGATAGGCATAAGAGAGGATGAAAAGGCAGCGTTTGCTTTCTAGGGGGAGAGGCCACCCTCTCTGCCTTGGAGGAGCTCCGCAAGGTCATGGGCAGCTTTTGTACCTGGAAGGATGTCCCACATTCACTTTCAGATAAAACTGAGCATCCCCAGCACAGTCTCAGGTCTGAATAAGGTTTTCATTTTTTACTATTAATCAGTGAAAAGTTTTAATTCTGATTAGAAGCTATATATGCAGTTTAAAAGTTCAAAGAGTCTTTGAACTGCAGAGAGCAGCAGAGAAACTGAGTCTGAATTCACAGGTGCTGCCTGGTTAATGGCATTGTGTGGGCTTGGATTGTGCTGAGGGATCTCCCACAGCAGCAATGAACTGGCAAGATTAGTTAACCATTTGTATAGGAAGATTTACGTCAAATTTAGAAATAATGATGAATATCATCTGCTTTGGAAACTGTTAAATGTCATTGGTGCAGCAACTGACAGGAAAAAATTATTTATTCAGTGTCTTTGTCAAATAACTACAAAGTGTCAATTCCAGCAGATAAGAAAATAACAGGTAAAAGTTTGAAGCCCTCCCTATAGAGTTAAAATTGAACATCCATTGTAGCTTAAGAGGCAGTTTAATTTTCTGTGTGGAAAGCAGAAAAGCCTGAAGAACAGAACAGTGCTTGAGAGAACCAAACATGCTCCTGGGCCTCCTGAGCTGCAAATTCCTTTTCCCATACTATTTGTCTGGCTGGTGTAAAACTGCTTTATAGAGAGGGCATTTCCCAGACTGTTCTGGTCATCCACTCATTTCTCAACTTTTCTACAAGAGAATAAGACTAAAGGACAAATAGCCTGCCCTGTTCTGAACATCCTCATTGCTTCCTTTTAGTCCCATGAGCAGATGATACCCTGATGTGAACTACACCTAAATGAAGTTTCAGCCTTCCTCAGGATCCAATGGAATAGCTCTGAATCCAACAGAGACATTTCTTTTTAGTTAATTTAAGGTTCAGCTCTTGTGGGCCCTTGGATTCAATGCCTGAGTAACATCCCTCTCCCCCTGGGATGCTTCTGTGATCCAAACCCTTTCCCAATTTTTTTTTTTTTTTTGTGCCACACCTCCCTTGTGCCACAGAAACAGCAGTGCAATTTCTGCTGATTTCCAGAGATTTATTTCCCAGGGCAGCAGCAAGGGCAGGGTCCAGCTGATCACTCTTGGCCAGACTAAACCATCTCCAAACAGGAGCTGTTCACAAAGGCAGAACCAACAAAATCTCAGATCATTGCACTGATTTAGTGCATCTGGGTGCTCTCAGCTCCTTCCTGACAGCTGTCACTCACCTTCCCTGGATAAAGAGACTGCATAATCCAAGGGACTGAGAAAGGAAGGATATCAGAAATGTGCTTTAAGTTGATTCAGAGTTTGAGATGCTTTGCTGCAATCATTTGAAGACCAAAGGATTACAGAGGATGCTGTGCACCATCCTAAGCTGACCTTCCCATTGCTCCTTCCCAGCCCTGTACTCTGTGTCAGTGCAGTGCATTTAAGGGTGATGGGAGGTGCTGGATCACCATCCCAAACAGTTTTACTGACCCAGGGGAACAAGGAATACTCCTGTTCTGTCCTTGTGCTTCAGCTCCAGTTCAGCAAGGCAGCACCAAGCCCACCCTGCCCTCAGGAATAATCCCAGGCTGGCAGGGATGAAGAGATAGATGATTCTAGACACAAAATCCTTCCAGAACAACACATCAGCACTCCTTCAGGAGCTGGTCATGCACTTCTCAGCCTGGGAAACAAAACCACTCCTTGTCTCATCCTCTCCACCAGTCATAACATGAATTATCATTTTGATTCAGATGATACATTGGAAACCAGGGGAAGAGATTTGGTTATCTTAGCAGGATCCAGCTCTAAAATGATCCCAAAGTCCATCAGTTCCAGAGGCCGTTGCAGCCCCACCAGAGCTGATGTGCCTTCAGGACAAAAGGAAACAGAACAAAACCCCACCAACAACATCAAACTCAACTCAGCGGGGAGAGAAGAGACTCATTGGTGTGGAGGTGCTTCCCTTCTCTCCTCTGAGGTACAAGCAGGTGAAAGGCACTGAGGAAGGGAGAAGCCACTCCAAATAAAGGGCTGCATGTTGGGTGACATGTCTGCACACCAGGACATTTCACCCTGCCAGGATCTGACCCAGCTGAAACTTCCCCATTGCTTAAGGGCAGCTTAGAGAGGGGTCACTGTCTCTTCAAAGACAGGTTAGCAGGAGTGAGAAAGAACAATATGCACCCAAAAAGCCAGGCTGTTCTACACCTCCTTCAGTTACTTTCCAATTGGTTTGTTGAGATGCAGGAGCACTGAGTAAATTAATATATTGTGATATTTAAGGGATTTTTCAAAATGCTGATTTATTGTCTGACACTGAATGGACAGTCCAGGCAATTCTGCACTGGTGCTCACTCTGAAGTCAGTGTTCTGCCAGCCCTGTGCCACTTGTGTACAGTACACAGCTCCCATTCTGGATAAAAGCCATGGTGTGTACATCCAACATAACTCATATTTAGAGGATTAGACATAAAATATTAATATTTATCTATGTATTATTTATAATTTGCAGTTTCATGGGAAAGGATACAATTTACCTCAAAACAAAAGTGTTAGCACTCTGCTAGTGGTATTATATTTATGGGCTTCACATACATTTGCAGATACTCCTATTCTGAATGAAAACCATAGCATTTTTACATGGAGAAATGCACAGTTTATCAAAAGAAGATTGTTTTGGATAAGAGGAGAAAATTTACAATATGTTTTTTTGCCAAAAGTAATATAAACATCTCTTTTTACCCCCACAATATTCAAACCCAAAGAATTTATATCCATGCAGCATCTCATTCTGCTGTTGTTTGTCACAGTAGTAAGTCAGCAGTAAAGTCTGGAGGATCAGACTCACAGTGTCAAACTGCAAATGGTGCCACAGGAGAAGTTTATCAAGCACATTTTGTGTTAGGAGCTGGCCTAAGGGGACTCATTCATTCCTTCTAATAAAAGCAATGTTGCACTATAACTTATCTATGTGAGTGACTGGGTCCAGTTAGATTAAAAACATAGAAAAACCAGAAAGATTCACATTGGTGAGAAAAAACAGATAAAACAGACAAGACTTGGGACAGCCAAGGAAGCCCCAAGAATGTGGTGGATAAATGGGGTGTCTTGAACCAAACCACAGCACCTCTGTACCGGTGCAGGAGAGTATTGTCTGTGTGAAGTCACTTGAAGCTGTTGAACTTCTGTAAAGCAAAACAGGTCCAAACATCAGTGCTTACACTGGGTGGCACCACAGGAATCTCCCAAATAGTCAGTGTGGATATTCCAGCTGGCTTCCACACCTGGAAAAAATAAAAGATAAATATCCTTAGCCAGGCCCTTCCTGTTTAGAGGATCGTTCCAAATTTGTCCCAAGTTTTTAAAGATCTGAAAGCACTCACTGCAGCCTCCTTCCTCCCCACTTGAGAGCAGTTTATCACCAATTCCATTTGACTTTAAATTGATGACCTCAAGCCTGACAATGTGTGCGGCAACCTCACACCCCAGGCTCATGTTCTCATCATGCTGACAAAAAAGGTGATTATTCTTTTGCCATTGTAAGTCAGCCAAAATTACCAATAAATTTCCTGCCACTACTTCCAGTTCAGGTGTTAATCCCTGCAGCTAGGATTTAAACTGCTACTGCTGTGATATTTGCATCTCTCAAAGGCAGAATTTGTAAAAATCTGAAAATACAAGGCCTTGGAAAGCCAGTGAGGGTGTGATTGGACACATTACCAACAGAGATAGCTTTAAAAATATACAAGTGAGAAACACGATTCAAATTTTGTTAAGTTTTGGGAATTTGAGTTCTAGCACAAGGGCCTTACTCCCCAGACATATACGGAGTATTAAGTAGGACACTTGTCCATAACCTTTGATTTAACACTACAGCATGAGTTTAATTCTCAGAAAATTCAGTCTTGGGTTTTGGCACAAGATACTTGGTAAAAGCTCAGCACATTTCTTAGCTGTCTGTCCTAAATGCCTATGAAGATCCTCAGCCAATAGTCAAGTGCTTCCAGAAAATTAACAATACTCCTCTACATGCTAATTCCCCTGGTGTTTCTAGTTGGTTCTCTCAGTCTCAAGCATCAGCCAATGATAACAGACACTGGCTTGGAGTCAGTCTTCTTTCTAAACTTATTGTGACTGCAAATCAAGAGGTGTTTCCCAAAGGAAAAGAGCAAACCTTGCTGAGAACTCTCTGATAACATCTATCCTTGTAAGCAGCACTGCACTTCCTAAAACACATGCTCACTCCACACAATACTCAAAAAAGAAAATTTTGTTATCCCTGATTTCATCGGGAAATAAATTCTGTATTTGTTCAACTGGCCCATAGCCAGATAAAAAATATATATCCAGGCCAGATTGGACAGCCAAGCTTGGTATATAGCATCAGTAAAATGTTTGAGCAGCTAATGGGAGGTTTGAGGTTTTTGGTTTTTTTGGTTTTTAGGGTTTTGGGGGGGGGGATTCTGTCTGCTAAAATCCTGAATAATTTTTCCCACAATTTCCTCTCTTTACCATTAGCAATTCAATCCCCCATAAATATATTTCTGGGCAATTAATTCCCATGTATAATCATGCTATCAGTTGTTTCTCTAAGGGAATATTATTGTTTAGCCTTTGATACTGTCTCTGTGGCTTGTCTCAAAAGGATGTTTGACTTGGCAATAAATTACTGTAGTTATTCTTCCTTAAGAAGATTTACTACTAAACACAAATAATACATTTAAAGATTGATTTTTTTTTTAACCAGAGTAAAGCAGTTGCAACCAAACAATCCCACTCTGGATGAGTCTCTTCCTGCGCTACAAATCAGTTTCTTGGGATGCTGAGTCCCCTCACAAACCAAAGCAAGCCATGTACGACAAAAGGAGGCTCCTGTGCTTCATTCTTGCCCAAAACTTTCTCTGGAAATCCTCAGAGCCTTCTTACACCCCTGACAACAGGCAATTCCTCTGTTCCTCTTGTGTCACCCTTGAGTCAGAACCAGGAGTGAGGTGACACATAGACTCCAGCTCTCTTCAGCAGGCTGAATCTGAGTTTCTAATAAACCCATTCTTTTATACACCATTCTGATACAGGTGGACCTGATTGGTCATTTAATCAACACCCCATTACACAATTGACTAATTAAGAAGACACCCTTTGGTAAACATCTTACCAAAGAAAACAACTGTTCAAAGCACCAGCTGCAAGATTGTTTTAATTCTTTCTCTCAGCCTTCTCAAAACTCCCCAGAACAATTCCTGGGAAAGAAATTCTGGCTTTCTCTCTCTGACCAGACTGTCACATCCACACCTCTTGCAGTTCACCTTTTGGAATTTCCACTTTGCTCCTTGTGCACTTCAGTCAGTTCATGGTACAAGGAGTCTTGGCAGGAAGAAGCCATCAGAACTGTGGATCATGGAGCCCTGGCTCCAGCAGGATATTCCCAATAAACAGGACAGCTACTGCCCATGTCCCGCTGGAGTCAGCTCCTGTCAGCCCCAGGGATGGGGAATAACCGGGATTTCCCCAGGAGCAGGGGCGGTGCGGTGGCTGTGGGACCCCTGTGACAAGTGACACATTTCTCTCCTCTCTCTCTGTTCACAGCCATTGCCTCGAACCAGAGCAGCGCTTCCAGCGCCTTCCCGAGCCGCGGGGAGCACGGCGGTGACAGCAGCCTGCTGGTGTCCCCGCTGCTGGTGGCCGGG
>NW_005054445.1:1321499-1337546 GCF_000277835.1 Geospiza fortis
GAAAGGGGCAGGGCGGGAAATGGCACCCAATAACGGCATCAGCGGTAAGGGAGCCCGGGAGAGCCTGACCGGGAACGGGCAGGGCTGGGAATGGCATCCAATAACGGGATCAGCGGTAAGGGAGCCCGGGAGAGCCTGGCCGGGAACGGGCAGGGCTGGGAATGGCATCCAATAACGGGATCAGCGGTAAGGGAGCCCGGGAGAGCCTGGCCGGGAACGGGCGGGGCTGGGAATGGCATCCAATAACGGCATCAGCGGTAAGGGAGCCCGGGAGAGCCTGGCCGGGAACGGGCGGGGCTGGGAATGGCATCCAATAACGGCATCAGCGGTAAGGGAGCCCGGGAGAGCCTGGCCGGGAACAATGGCATCCAATAACGGGATCAGCGGTAAGGGAGCCCGGGAGAGCCTGGCCGGGAACGGGCGGGGCTGGGAATGGCATCCAATAACGGCATCAGCGGTAAGGGAGCCCGGGAGAGCCTGGCCGGGAACGGGCGGGGCTGGGAATGGCATCCAATAACGGCATCAGCGGTAAGGGAGCCCGGGAGAGCCTGGCCGGGAACGGGCGGGGCTGGGAATGGCATCCAATAACGGGATCGGTCACGGCAGCCTGGCAGGGTAACGCAGCTCTGTGCTGGGCTCCCACTCAGGTCACGGTTAACAGAACCAGCCAGTGCTGCCAGCGCCTCCTGAAGAGCTCGTTTCCCTCGGTGTGGGATAAGATTTATTCTCTGTTGTATTTTCACATCCCCCTATAGCCTTGGTGCAGCATTTGCTGGAATTTCTATTTCTCGGAAAGGCTAAGCTGTTCTCATTTCAGCCAAGTGCACCAGCCTACAACAATCACTTGGCAAATGCAGTTTGTCTGAGTGCAAAAGTGAATATCTGCCTGGAAACAGAACAACAGGGCACCCAAATGTCATTAAACTGTCACCATCATTAACAGTGTCATTGGTGACATCAGTGTCACCACAGCCATCATCGTTAGAGACTCAAATGTGCCAATTCCTACCTCCTAACCAAAATAAAACCCATAAAACAAAACCAACACATAACCAAAAAACCTGAAAGATAATTTGGGAATATCAAGGAATTAATTTTTGAGTAGTGTTTTCAGCCCTTTTGGGCTTTGCTGACAAGAAGCCACTTTGTCAAAGAAATGAGAGAAGATTATTTCTATTTGAGGAAAAAAAAAAACAGTTTTAAAAGTTACTCTGTAATTCTTCAGACAGTAAAAATTCCAATGATAAATGGTGGAGCATCAACAACCGTGTCCCCTGTGAGCAGGCTCCTCCACCTGCAGGTTGTTATGGGTGCAGTTCTGTGCATATCACTGAAGGGTTTTTTATTTATATAGAAAAGCCAATAGTAGTGAAACACATAAAAATGCATTGGCTTAAATGTTGTTTTCACTGAGGTAAATTAAGTATCCATTGAAGTCAATTGAACTTCATTTAGTTATTTGGACCAGGAATTTTTATGTGTAAAGTAAACAAATCTCCTAGGATCAGTTTGTCCCCTTGGAGCAAGGAATAATTTCTTTTTGGCTTTTCCAGAAATATTTATCCAGATAAGTCTATATCTTGGGAATCAAATATATAATGTCTATATTTTAGGAATCAAATTTAGAGTAAAAAGAAATGAAATGCAAACTCCCATGGCAACCTACAGAGGGAAAATAAAAACAAAATCCAGAAAACTAATGTCTGCTATTACAGTAATATCAATTTTCCTAATTTTCAGCAGCTACATTGAGGATTAAATAGTTAAACCCAAACTGGAGTTACTGTTTGACCCAATATTTTGGCATATAAAATACTGACCAATAAGCTTTAATCACTGTGTTTAAATCTACTACTCTGATAGCTTCAACTCCTTGAAAAAGCCTAGAGCCAGGCAAAAAGCAGAAAGGAAAATCTCCAAACTCCTTGTTAGATATAACAATGCTGGAGTTGAGGAGATATTCAAAAGAATAATCCTAAACTAAATTGTACCACACTACATTACATGGACACACACACTAATTAGCCTCTAACACAGAAAATAGCACTAAACTCTTAATATTTGGGAAGCTCTTGCATGGAAGCATTAAGAAATCCCTGGAGCAGGCAGCAGGATGATTTTTGTGTGCTATTTTCCAGCTTTCCCCATTTTTGTCAGTGTTTATTGAGAGCAGCATTTTCTCAGCAATCAAACCCCTGCCCCTCCTGTTGCACCCTCCCAGAATGGACAAACTTCCCATGGATGCACTGCTGGAATTTCAGTCACCCCACAAACAGCTGAAGCTGCACATGGGAGAACCCAGGCTCCTTTTCAGCCTTTGAGGCCCAAGAAAGCTTTGGAACTTCCATCTGCATTGCAGGGCAGCAGTGAAGGCACAGTGCCTGTGCCAGAGCCTGAAACACCCCAGTTCACCTACAGATGGGCTTCATTTACTCCTAAAGAAATCAGAACATCCCATGAAAACTGATTGTTCCCAAATACCCACAACTTCTGTGCCTCAGAAAGGGTTTTTCTGATTTGTGGCAGTGTTATAAAGGAGTGACAGAGCATCCAGCACGGAGGGGAAAGCAGCCAATGTAAATTCTTGTTTTGCAGCTCCAGATGGTTTCTCCCACGGCGGCTCCTCTGCAGAGCTGAGATCCACCTGCAGTGAGGAGCTCCCTCCAGGCTGTGATTTTGACTCCTACCTGGACATACTTTCTCAGGTGAACATCATGTATCCTGATCCACCTCCATGGTAAGCACTTGCCTGACATTCTCAGGGTTACAGTCCTGCACTGGCAAAGCCCACTGCAAAAATTCAGCTCACACAAATTCTGAATACAGACAGACCTTGTTTAGCTTGAGTGTAAGTTCAAGTTTTCCTTAGCAGAAGACATTTTTACTAAATAAAGATAGACAGGAATTCTCATTCAGTGTTATTCACATTAAAATTTATCATAGTGATGCTATACTAATGAAACACACAAGTAGAATCACTTAAAATCATCTTTCTTTGAAAGAAATGCATTTACAAGTCAAAGTTTCAAAGTCAAAAATACATACTTTTTCCAAGAACTTCCATGTTACATTTATTACTGACCTTGAGAATGTTCAGATCAGAGGAAACAGAAAAACAAAAATCCAGAAATTATAAAGCAGCTCTTAAATTGTGTGCCCACATTCCCAGGTCCAGGCTCACTCATGAGCCACAGGAGCTGCAGTTTGGGCCATGGGCATCTCCTTTATGTGCCTCAGGCCCCCTGAGGTCCAGAAATGAAGGAATTCAGTCACTCCCTCCAATGAACCAACAGAAACCATTTTAAGCAGGACATCACTTCAAGCTTTCTGTAGTGCTGTGTGTTACAAAAAGCAAACACAGGTTGGACAACCATGCTCCCCTTTCTTTTTCTTTTTTTTTCCCTTCCTTTTAAGCAGACTCTTTTTGAGTTAAAGCACTATAAGACCAGCCCTTTTCTGCCTGTGATATAGAGCAGCTCAGCACTATGAGCACACCAGACATGGATCTTTGCTTTGTTTATTCCATGCATGTTCTACAAGCAGCAGTTATGTATTACCAGCTCATTCTATATAACTAATGGGCTTTTAGGGGTTGTGTAAATATTTTACCAGAAAGCTCACATGCGAAAAATTACTCTGAGCCTGGCATCTAAATGTGTAGAACTTCATATAAACCCACTTAGGAATTTAGACTGGATTTTGGGCCCACACCCACGAATCTTTCCTAATAAAAGGCAGCCAGCTGACACCCAGGCAACACTCTGAGTGGGCAGCTGGCCAGATTCCTGAGAACAAACTGACAATATAGTTCTTTAGCAGGGAGATCATCAAAGATTGTACCAAAGGATGCTTCCATTTCCAGTTGGAAACAGACACAGAGAAGGTTTTTCCATTTCTGTGGAGTTGTGTTTGAAGGAGATATGAGTGACACAGGACAGCACAGATTATCCACAGTTTGCAGTAAATTCTGCAGTGGCTCTGTGACAAGCCTAGCAAGGGTTAATTATCTTGTGTCCTACCTGTTCTCAGAACATTCTGGGACACATAAAGGTGTCCTGCCACTGCCTCCTCAGGTTCCCTGCTGGGCTGAGGTTCCACTCTGCCCACCCTGGAAACCACTGCTCATGCCAGCAGTTACAGCCCTGCATCACAGGTCCAAGGCAAAGATTATTGTGAATGCTTTGGCTGCTTTCTCACTGCCACTGCAGTTAAATACTTCAGAAAAAGTAGGTTTGGCAAATCATCAAAATCTTGGTAAATTTTATATCTTAGCAACACAATTTGGGCAACTTCAGGGGAAGAAGATGGCTGAAAGCAAAGCTACATGGAGACTTTCAAACTTGCTGTTAAAGCATTCTCCAGACCATTGTAACTGTTCAGAAAAGCACTGGGGGAGAGGCACTGTCTGAGTTACTGCATTATGGAAAGCCTGAAAAACTCCTGTACATCTCCCTTTATATTCTCCTGCATGGCATAACACTGCAGTGTCTGTTTTTAATTAGTAGAGCATGGAAATTATTTGAAAGCTCACTGTCAGACATGCCTGACCTTGTGCATTTAAAATATTAACTCCCTGGGATCAATCTCATTGCATATGATAATATTTTGAAGAGTAGGTTTACTGAAACATAGCACTGCCTAAATGAATGTAATTCCTCCTCCTAATTCCTGGAGGGCCAGATGTAATTTAAAGCTAAACTAGCATGGCCAAAAGCTAATGATGCAGCTGTGGCATCAGCAGAACAGAAATGAAGAGCAGCAATGAAAGCAACTGCACTGGTAAATAACTCTTAAAAAATCTTTGAAGTGAGAGAGTTCAGTGAGTGAAAAGCAGTGGGTGCTGCCAGGATAATTTCCTTTTATCCACCTGGTGCTGCAAGGCCACCTGCATTGCAGCCCCCAGCCAGGAATGTGCAGCTCCTCACCAGACCACACACTGCAGTGGTTTCAGCAGAAAGCACAACACTCTCTCGGGCCAAGGGGTGGTTAGTTAGATTTTATAGCTGAGCTTTAAACCACAAAATGAATGGAAAAGGGATTTAAGGGGAAGGCTGATGAAACACAGAGTCAGTCCCCATGTCTGTGGCTGAGGGAGATCTCCCTGTTCAGGCCTGCCCACTCCCAACTCTCCAGCTGCAAGTCCAAGAACTGTTTCTACAAAACACTATTTATAGAAAGATGTTATTGGTAAATTAATCTATGAAAAATGCCTTGGGATATTAGTATTTGCTCTAATCTCTGAATCACAAGTTTCATTTGTGACTCAATCTGATTATCTCCACAGACACTTCCACTAACCCCTTCCTTGCATTAGATTTAGAGGGATGCCAGGCATGGAATTCTGTCATTAGCCTGCTGCAGTTGCAGGGTGGTTACAGAGAAGCCATTTGGTCAATTTGTTTTGACAGCCCAAAATATACAGTGCTGCTATCTATAAACATCCCTTTAGGACAGTTAATGGCTTTTTAATGAATCTCAGATCTGTGCTAGCATCTGTCACATTGATTTTACAAGAGGTGTAGATGGGAAATAGAAAAACCAAATACAGGGAGTATGAACCAAACTGTTTCAGAATATGAGAGGTTTGTTTTTCAGAGAATATTTCTGATATGTACAGATACTGGCAGCAGGGCTGGAAGTCAATGTTTCATAGTCTGTGTCACCAGACATGGCAAAGTCTTTGTTTCTAAAAAACTCAGTGTGAGAAAGATGATCCAAGTGATCTCCCAACAATTCTAAACCACAGAACTGTAATCCCTCCAAGTGAGCAAACAACACATCCAGCCAGGACAGAAGACAAGCACTGTCATCATGGTCAATATGGCTTGGAAAGAAACACTGGAAATGGCAATATCTGCCATTTTGTTCAACAGTCACTGTGCTGGTGGGAGTAAAACCACACTGTTGGCACTGTGGGCATGAAACCTTTATAGACAGAAGTCATGAGCTCATGTTCTCTGTGCTGAGTTCTTTGTAACACACACTTCTAGTGAGCATTGCTAGTTATCTTCTTACAAAGATGTAGTAAGAAAGCTGGTTGAAAATAAGTTGAGTTCACATGTTTGAAGTGGATTGAATTACAGTACCAACCAAAGTCCAAGCAAATGAAAAACAATTACAATTTCTTTAGGAGAAAATCCAAGCAATGAGGAGATTTCACAGCAGGAAAGGAATTTTATCAACTTCTCATCTTGTGGCCAGGGAAAATGTATCTCATCCCACTGCATAAGTGCTTTTTCACTCCTTAGTGATTGGATATTAATGGTATGTACAGAGCTTTAGGCAACCAAGGTGATTGCCTTTTGCATCTGAGACTCATGGGTGTCTGACACAGAGCATCCCTGAGGAATGACTGCTCAGGAGATGCAGGGATTCACCTTCAGGAATGGTTCCAATGGAAGCCACAGAAGTCCTCTCCAGACTTCACACTGAGTGTTCCCCACAGGGCATATGAAGTAAAAACCACTCAGCCCCCTCTATCCCAGCATTCATATTAAATCACATTGTTTGAGGGTTTGCTTGTGGGCTCACTCTTCCTCAGCTGGTTACCCTGCCTAATCTACATAGGATCTGTTCTAGAGAAAATTCTCTTATTTAGGCTTGATAAATCCCAGTATTCTCAATAACCATGTTCAGCCTGCATTGTTTAAATGGGCAAATCAATTTAAAAATTACTTTAAAATGGCAAAAGGAAATGCTCCTGTCTTAAAGTCAGACACTAATTTCCCTTTAAATTAAAAGGCTACTTAAGGGACTTTCTTTTGTAGGACATTCTTTTCCATCCCCCACTTCTGAGGATGCAAGTTAGCCAAGCCAGCCTCCTGGATTTTCTTGAAAGGCAGAATTAGGCTTGCAGGGAGCTGACATTAAATCTTGCTATATTGTGCTGTATTCCTTTGCCAAGGCTGTTTTCCTGAGAGCAAACCAGGTGAGGAGCTTTTGCCACATTACAGTGACAGCTGGCAAAGCATGAGATGGACTTTTGGGGTTAAGTTCAGCCCTTACTTCAATACCCCCACTGAGATTTTCAGTTAGTAAGGTAAAAAATGCCACTGGGAAAATGACAGGTTTATAATTCCAGTAGGTATCATGACATGAGCTAAAACTCTCAATTCCTTTAACTTCAAATTCCAAACACTCTAAAGCCCCTCCCTTCACATCCCAGTGCTATTCCTCATCAGTATCAGGGATAGAAACAAGTAAATTCCTAATTATTTTGGCAAACTTCTTATCTCAAGCTTAACTTTGTTTACAGCCAATTTATGAGCATTTCTTTCTGTGGCATTTCCATTCCTCTTAATTATTCACACCTTTCTCTTTTTTCTTGTCTTTGTAGTCAAAAATGCTCTCACACCTCAGCCTGTGTGTTGGGAGGCTGGGGCACAAAATTCCCTTTGCTTTCTGTCATCAAAAATATCTGTGGGCACCTTCTGACCAACCTCTCTTTACACCTGCCCCAGTTCCACTCTGCAGGTGCAAATTATTGCTGCATAGAAACCACCCTGCAGCAGTGAAAGCAGCAACACCTGATGAAGGGAAGCACCAAGGATTTCTAACCAGAAATCTACAGTGCCCCGCAGAGCAACCACAACTTAAAGCTGCCAGATATTTGATGAGTGTACTTTAAAAACAAAGAGTATTTTTCTCTGATTTCCCAGTTGCATATTGCAGCCAGTATTTCCTTCACCTGCTCAGAATTCATTCCTGGAATAATTACAGCAAAGCCTTTTCTTGGAATATGATCCTAAAACTTTTCAAATGAAAAACTTCCCCAAACATCAGCAGGTTCTGCTGACATTCAAGAATTGGTGGTGGTGTTCAGAATCCTGTTTGTGGATTAACTCCATGGCTTGGGAAGCTACAAATTTTTATTTAACTGATTCTTGTTACTCAATCAGTGCCCAGCATCCTTTACCATGCAATGGTTACAGAAATCCAGAGACCAAACACTGCTGATGGCCAAGTAGTTCTTACTGTGTATAAAATTAATGCCAGGCTGAATTGTATCATATGAAATCTTCATCTTAGAATGACTTGTTTCATTTAAAACATTTATTTCAAATGTTTAAAGCTGCACAATTATGATGAAACTGCACTATATTGGTTCCAAATGTTATCTGATATATGTTTTCATGAAAACAGTTTACACTTAATTTCATTTTTCCTCTGGAATATTTATCCATCAAAGTCATAACTTCCTCAAGATTATCTTGACCAGAGTGCAGAACAGAGATGCAGCCTTTTAGTGCTCATTAACACAAACAGTCCTATTGTAGCTCTGAGGAATTGGAAATTCCAGAAATAACTAAGGACAGAAAAAACCTAAATTCCACCTTTCCTGTCTCTTCAGTAGTTAAATTATTAGGCCCTAGATGTTTACTTGAACAATACCTTGGGTTACACTTTTTACTATTTAAAAACATTTAAATAAATATGTGAATAAATATGCATAAAATTAGAATCTCAAATGGGAAGTGTCAGTATCAAAAATAAACCTAGGAAAATATCCCAGTTCATGACAATGTCATTAGAGAAGCAGTTCTGTCAAAACTGATATATTTCCCCATGGTAATTATAAATCACCAAAGAAAATATGTATTCTAGGAAAACACACCTCAAAGGACACAGGGACAGATTTACAGGCTGCTCTCCTGCCACCCTGGCTGGGAGCACATTGTGCCATCACAGAAGGCAGAGTTCAGCATCATCAGCTCAGCTGCCTACATGGGCATCAAACTCATCATTATTTCTTTCATCTGAACCTTCTTGCAGAGAGTTACAGCACAATTGTTCTGATTTCAGCTTTTGTGTTAGGTAACATCATCATGGAAACATCCTTTGTGCCATTTCATCACAGCTACAGCCTGCCAGCACACAGAAGTTCCAGATCCAGGGGCTCTGTTTGCCATTTTCAAAAGAACACAAAATGGAAACAGTGCAACAGGAGCAATTTTAGCAAAGTTAGAACAGACAACAAAAGAACAAAGTGAACCACGAGAAATCTACAGCACAACAAATTCTTCATTCCCAGCTCTGCCTTTTCTCACTTTTTGTTGTTTGCATCTTAAAAAGTTCTGTCAGCAGAACTTTCTTCCTGCCCCAGAGAGGGGCTCCTAATTTATGAATGACAGCCAGTTAAAGAAGCTCTTTGGGGTTTCCCTGGCAATAAACCCATCCTAATACTTACTGCAACAAGACTCAACAAATTCCCAAAATTCTTGTCCCTCCTGCTACACTCTGAGTCAGAAAGGTCATCCTGGAGAGCTGCTGCCATTTTTGAGCACGATTCCCCTCCCTGCAGATCCCATTTACCTGCAGTAGGATGCTCACAGACATCAGCCTCCTTTGCTTTTCCCAGGGAAATTATCCCTTAAAAAACTCAGTAGTGTGTCTAAACACAGCAGTGCAGGAATTGTAACAAAAACAAGGCCCAAACCCATGCAGACAGCAGCACATTTCAAGGTCAGTAACCCCTTCCTTCTCATCACTCCTGCTGATACTGCACCTCCAGACAATACAAGTTTTACAAAGCAGTGGATTAAAGTGGATTCACTACAAGTACTGCTGCCAAGGATTTTTTCAGTGCTGGTATCCACAAGATAGAGTGTAATGAGTCCCTGTGCTCCATTATTTATGTTATGGTAACACAACACCTTCCAAAAGCATTTGCTTTCCTGTCTAAAAGGATTTTCCTGTGACTGCTGTAGTGAACTGCAAGCCTGAGCTACTTTTTACATGTCCAGGATCTTCACAGAAGTGAATCTGTCAGATAAAATATAACTATTGTGGTGGGTTTTGTAAAAGATGAACAAGTATTTTTGTTTTTCCACTTCAGGGTCCTGCATTTTCAGTTGCAAAACATATATATGCAAATATATATATAAATATACCTACACACACACACATGTATGTACACACATGCATTACACGCCCCTTTGTGGGTATCACTCCCTTAGCTGTTCCTGAGGTTGCAATCTGATGATTTGTGAGCTGCAGTCTCAGACCTCCCCCCTTCCTCTGTCTCCCCCATTTCCACTTCCCCGGTGTTCCTGGTGCCCCCAGCTAAACTGGGAGCTTCTGACTGAGGCAGCCAAACCAGGAGAAATCTGGCCCAGAAAAAACTCACACATTAAATACAAAACAAAAAACCAAAACAGAACAAACCTCCCAACCTCCCCCCTGCCACCACCCACAAATATTTTTGCCTTTTTACTCCAGACTGGGGATCAAGGTCTGGCTTTATTTTAAAATGATGACAGTAAGGTTTTAGTCCAGCATCACTCATGTCAATACTTGCTAATCACCTGAAAGAAATTATGGCTATTGAAATTTTTTCTTAGTAATCCTTCAGATCTTTTGAGGAATGGTTTTCCAACCACCACCATACAGTGGATGCATGTCCAACTCAGTATTATTTCTTATAATACTTGCTTAAATTCTGTAATGAAAAAGATCTTGTAAAGTCATATAAGTTTACATATTAAAGTCTCCTTGAAAGAGAGACTGTAAAATAGAATTCATGCTTGTAGAGTTGATAATGCATTATTTATGCTACAGAAATGCCTCTATAACAGCAGTCAGAAAGCACAACCAAAGTACTAAAGCTGTTAAACAGAGGGGGGGAATCACACTACAAAACAAGCAAACAAAGAAAAACAAAAACCCCAAACAAAAACAACAACAAAAAAAAATTTAAAAACCCACAAAACACTTAGAAACAAAGAAAAATATACAAAGTTGAAGTCTCTTTTATGACCTTAATTCATTCCACTCTGCCCTCACCAGAGAGTGCTAGGAACCTTATCTGCAGAAGCAGAGCAGGAGCTGTTTGCAATGTCAGCTCTACAAGCAAAGATCCCATGCATAGAAAAGAACACAGGAAATGAGCATCAAGATCATAAACTGATAATGAAATACAAAAAGTTATTTAAAAAAACCAAAACCCACAACTATTTGAATTATTTGTAATTCTCTCCATGGCCACAACAATCTGTAGGCACAGCTGTGAAGCTGCCAAAAAGCTGTTTAATTGAAAGTCTGGCATGTGTTTTTACTACCTGACTCACTTTTTTAAATGTGATCTTAATTGCCAAAAATGAGGCGAAAGAACATTATTTGCTTTTGGAGAAAAAAAGATAATTCTTTTTATCCATCATATGTATGAAGGACAATATGCCCCAACACAAATACATTGATTTTTGGAACTAAACATTAAAATGCCAACTCCTTAATACCATAACTCCCACCATTTATTTGACCCTTCAAGGTCCCCTTCCTAAGGGATCCTTTCCCTGTTTATCCCAGCCAGCAGTTCAGTTCTACAAAGCTGAGCTGTGGTCCAGGAAAGGCATTAAATTAAACCCAAGGCAGAGGAATCATTTGCAGATGATCAGGTGACAGCAGCAAGAAACAGTTCCCACTGTGCCCATTTCTCCTTTAGGTCAGTGACAGATTTCCCAGAAGCAGGAGACAGAGAAGCTTCTTCCCTTTTGTTCCTTGGCAGAAGGATTCCAAATTTTCCCCCTTGAAACTCCCATTGCTGTGGGCTTTTCTGAATGGAAACTTTTCCCCTGTGCTAACAGGCCCAGTAAGGGCTCTCTGTTAGCCTGATTAAATCAGTCAAAACCTGAGGAGAGATTTTAAATAAATTCACCCAGCTTTGGGTCAGCAAAATGTAAATGAAGTAAAGATGCAGCTCATAGGAATCTGCAAGAAGTGGCTGTTTCTTTACCCTCATGGAGCTCAAGGAGAGTGGAGGACATCAGGTCCTCAATCTCTGATCGAGGTCTAAGAACTTTTCAAAGACTACCATGTATGTTTGAAAGCTTTGGTGTGTTCAGAAGAGGCTGGAGTGGCATCTTTTCTACATACTGGAAAAAAACCACAATTCTACTTCCTAAAATGCTGGGACTTCTCTGAAATATCTAGCAGCCCTATTCAGGGTTTTCAGAACAGACTTGGGTTCTTAAATATTATTTTCTGATGGGGAAATTGAAATTTTCTAGTCTGAATTTAGAGCCATTGTCCAGATAAATATAAAAGTAAGATGAAATGGAGGTAAAAATAAAAACACCCATGGATATTTGAGTTTAGTTATGTAGCACTCTGCTTTCACTTTCTTACCCCTCCCTTCCCCAAGAATCATTTCCATGACCCAGACTGGGGTTTGGAGCTTGATTTAGCCTGGCAGTAACACAGGTACAGGGGCACAGTGTGGGCCTGCAGTCTGCTGAGAAGACACATGCTCAGCATCCCAATTTTCAGGAAATATCCCAGATCTTAATTGCTCTGCAGTTAGTATGGCTGAGGAAATAGGTTCTTAATTTGTCTGGCTCCAGCAGAAATGTTTTTCAGGTTAACTCAGTAGAGAAAGGGTTTAAGGGTTTTTTGGTTGTTGGGGGGGGTGGTTTTGGTTGGTTGGTTGGTTGGTTTTTTGTTTGTGGTTTTTGTTTTGTTTTGTTTTGTTTTGTTTTTTATAGAAGACATTTCCTTCTTCAGGATTGGAGTTAAAATGATGCTGGAATGGGTAAACAGCAGCCACAAAGCAGGTCTAGCTTTTAAGATCATGGTGTTGTGACTCTTTAGGGCTCTTGCCGGTAGCCAGGGAGCACAGAGCAGAGTGAGGAGGGAACAGACAGAACCACAGAGCCTGGGTGCAGCCCATGGAAGCCCCAATCCACCTGCCCTGTCCCTGCTCTTTGGGAGAAGCACAAGGGGCACTGAGCCCATCCCAGAGTGAGCAGCCCCAGCGTGTGCAGGTGATGCAGCTCAGCCCTGGCAGCGCTCAGCTCCCACCCAGGCTGCTGGCTGAGCTCCAGACACTGCAGCCAGGGCAGCACAGGGATGTCTGCTAGAGACTGCATCACCAGCTCTCCGTGCCTCATTTCACAACTGAAACAGCAGCACCACCTCCTCTGGCCCGGGCTTTTCTGACCTGCCTCTCGCAGGCAGGTGAGAGCGGGAATGAGCCCTGGCTGCACTGCACTTCTGGAGACTGCGCCTCTGGGATTGTCTCTCAGTGGTTTTAAATGCTATACTCTTGAGTGTCTGACATGGCAGGGTCAGCAAGGATGTGGGCTGAGGAGCAAAACACCAGACACTCGTTTTCTTCTCACTTTACTTGCCTCTGTTATGCTGAAGTAATGTACTGTGGCATTTTTTTCCGTGAATTTCATTAATTATTTTTTTTCTTTCAGCTACGATGAATGTGTGGGGCCAGGAGCAACACAAATATATATTCCCACAGATGATCCCCCCCCATATTCCCTGACGGACCCTTGCCAAAGAAATGAAATACCTGGAAACATCTGTAGCAGGCAGGAGGAGGAGACAGCCCGTGCCGCAGGGAGGCTGCGGGAGCCCGGCTCGGCCCTGGCCGTCATCTCCCGCTGCGGGGGCGGCTCCGCCGTGCGGGACAGCGGCGTGTGAGCACAGCGTGTGTCCAGAGGGACAGCCAACGCCTCCGCTGGCCACCGGGCCCGCAGCGCCGCAGTGACAGCGGCTCTTCCTTCGCTTCTTCTGAAGAACTCAGACCAACAGAAGAATAAAAACCTCTGGAAGTTTTACCAATTTTATATCTTTAAACAGGGATACAGTGGGATCCCTGTGAATCCCAACGGGATTTTTTTTTACAGTGAATTTTGCAAGTTTATGTAAATTTCCCTGTTTGTGCTTCAAAGTGTTCCATGGCATCACACAGCATAAGAGCAGCAGAGACAAGCAGTGCATCTGACCTTTCTGAAGCATTGCAGAACCCATTGAAATTAGCCAGATAAATTAGGAAGATAAATGTTATCCAGTCAAGCCTACTTGTTGATTTTATGATACTTTGCATGTTTTAGAAGAGACGGAAAAAGAAGAGCCTTTTGTTGTCATTGTAGTGTCACTAGTACAGCTCATTCAGTGTATTGACAACAAAGCATTTTTAAATAACTCTTTGTCTGTGTGTTTCAGTAGGCAAAGCACTGCCTAAAAAAAAGAGTTTTATCAGTACCATGTAGATTTTTATCAGTACCATGTAGATTTTTATCAGTACCATGCAGCTCCCGGGCGGTACCATGCAGCTCCCGGGCGGGAGCTGCGCGTCCTTCCCGGCCTCGCTGCAGCCAGGGGAAGGCACAGCGATCCCAGGGGGTGCTGCAGGCCGGCTCCGCACACGGCTGCACTTCCAGGCACAGTCCCGGCTCTTTTCGCTCTGATTGTGAGTGTGCCCGGGTGAGCTCTGGGAGCTGTGTGAGCGCCGTGCAAACAGAGGCGCCGGGCTGGGCTCGGTAACAGAGCCTCAGGGGCCTCGGAGCGTTCCCAGCTGTAGAGAAGGGACCAGGATAAGGAACCCAAGAGTGAGGCCAGGACACTGGGCTGGCAGTCCGAGGGTCCCCAGCGGTGTGCCAGGGCAGTGGGAGCTCAGCTCAGGCACAGCAGGGCCGGGGCACAGCAGGGCCGGGGCACAGCAGCGCCTTGTCCCCAGCGCCTCCCCTGCACCAGCCCGGCCAGAGGGGACCGAGTGTGGCACCTGGCCCAGCCCCAGGCACCTGCTGGGCCCAGCTCCCGGGGCTGGGGCTGCGTTTGAAGGACAGCGCATCCCCCGAGCCTCGGTCTGCTCACCCCGGGCTGGGCACGATCCACGGGTGGGACAGGAGGATCTGCTTCCCCCCTTCCTTTGTATGGCCCAGCAAAAAAAAAATGCTGCAAGATTCACACTAGGGGCCAGTCCTGACATCCAACAGCAGGCGGCCAAGGAGTTTTCTGTCTATTGCCTGAAACGAAACAGAGCTGGGATCCTGTTGTTCACTTCGGCCTGGAATGTCCTGTTCCTCATCTGAAATAGTCCCATTCCTTGTCTGAAATAGTCCCATTCCTTGTCTGAAATAATCCCATTCCTCATCTGAAATAGTCCCGTTCCTCATCTGAAAGCTTCTGTGTGTCTGGCCTAGGACACACAACCCACAGGAGAGGAAGGAGAGCTCAACCCTGTGCTTTCCTTGGGACTTTCCCCTAGAAAATTTCTTTGCTGTGTTGTTTTGAAATGTGTTACTGCAGGAAACGCACTCTACATTTTAAAGTAATTTTTAAGTTCTGTGTCTAATGGAAAACCCCAGGGTGAGTCTGGGTGCTGGCAGGGAGCAGAACTGGCTGCCAGCACATCAACAGCAGGGATGGAGCTCCAGCCAGCCCCTGGGGCACCCACAAGCCTGGGCTCCATCTGGGACCAGGGACAGGAGCCAAGGAGCTGTGGCAGGGGAGCAGAGTTATCACAGGCTCATCTCCAGGAAATTTCTTAGAGGCATTTTCACTAAAATACAAAAAAAAAAAAAAAAGCTTTTTACACAGAGAAAATGGACTTCATTTTCTATCCCCACTAAAGATATGTAAAGCTGAGTATAGTAAATATATAATGGTGTTTAAAAGGAAGCAGCGTCCAAATTATTAAAATTGCACTTGGATATTCTGTAAATACTAAATAATTTTCAACTGTAATCATCATTCAACACTCCAAAGATTGACACAATTATAATTAATACTTAGATGGGAAGTAATTATATGGTTCTTACTGCTATATAAATTATACCATTACTGAGTCATATGCACATGATGAGATATAAGGTAAGCATGCATTTTTTGCTAAGTAGATGACAGTAAATATGTATGTTGCTAAAATGAGACAATTCTTTTGCAGTTCAGCAAGATTTTCAATATTCTCAGTATACTATACCCAAAAGAACAAAAATTCACCATTTTGCACTGCAGAACTGCTGGCAGGCACTGCTAGAAGGTAAGGCTCTATTTCACATTTGTGTTTTTAACAGAGAGAACTGCTCCTCTCCATAAAGTTTTCATTTCAACAGTTTGGTGGTATGCAAAGCGCCATGCAATGAGAGAAACAACCCTCTTCCCCAGCTCAGAAGTGGCAGAGATGCACAGAAGTGCCCCAGTCAGGTTCACTGGCAGAGAGGGAAGCACAGGGAGCTCTGTGCAGAATGGGATTGGCTTCCAGGGCTGGCTCTGCCTGCAGCCCCTGCACGGCTGCTCCTGCCCAGGGCTGGCTCT
>NW_005054445.1:1337686-1340181 GCF_000277835.1 Geospiza fortis
GCACGGGGAGCTCTGTGCAGAATGGGATTGGCTTCCAGGGCTGGCTCTGCCTGCAGCCCCTGCACGGCTGCTCCTGCCCTGGCACAGGGCTCTGCCTGCAGCCCCTGCATGGCTGCTCCTGCCCTGGGCTGGCTCTGCCTGCAGCCCCTGCACGGCTGCTCCTGCCCTGGAACAGGGCCAGGCTCTGGGACCTGCTCCCCTCGGGCTGCTCCTGGAGAGGGCTGGGCAATCAAGTGAACCCACAGCAGAAGGGAAAGGGGATTTTTCCCTGAAAGTGAAGCTCTGCCAAGTTACATGAGCAAGCTGCAGGCTCTTCTGCAGACAGGCACAGAGGGCTTTTCACATGTGGCAGACAAGTCCCTACCCTGTTACTAATGCTCAGTTTCTCTGCACGGTGGGAAACCCTTTGGTTTGGCTTTTCACCTTTTTAACAGAGATTTCCTGCCATTCCACCAACTCTGTATCTGTGATTTACAAAACAAGCTGACTTTAAGTAGACTTCTGATGAGAATGGGAGATTTACATATTACCTCATGGTAGCAATGCATTGGTAAAATTGTAGAAAACTAATCCAAGTCTTTCTTTCTTCCTTCAGTAACAGTGAAGTGTCCCTGGCACTGTGCTCTGGGTTTGGCAGCATTTCTCACACACATCTGCCTGCTCCCTCTGGTGGCATGGACCCTTCCATAAATTCCTGTCATCCTGTTATCACAGAATAATCCAAATCACCTCAGCTGTGCTGTCACACAGATGTGGGAGCCAGCCAGAACATCCACATCCAACTGTAGCATTTTTCTGAGTTCCCACTGAATACCTGGGTTTTGTGATTCATTACAAACATATATAACTAAATAACAAACTGTGAATTGAAGGTAGAGTGTGCTTCCTTCTGTGATATCTTACCACCATCACTTGCAGGAGTGGTTTAGTATTTTCTGCTCTTATTAATCTTTTCAACTGAGTGAAATCCAACAAAGCTGGGGCGGGGCGGAAGATTATAAATCCAGACAGACAGCACCAGACAGAAAAAAAATTAGCTGTAAAACACTACAGAGAGACATTTGCAGCTCTAAAGCTGCTCCAAGAGCTTCCGATGCCACTACTGCTGGTGTTGAAATTCATTGTAATGATGCAGTAAGGACATGCTTTCATTTCTTGAAAATATTGCAGATCTTGGATAAATCTCAGCAAAGTTGGCAGAGTGATGTTGCTCTTGAGAAATTCATCTCCTGCTATCAGATATTATCCTAAACCGTTGCATAATTCTAACACCAGTGCTAAAACCCAGGCTTAACACAGGCCTTTGCTTGTTACATGGGTGAAATCAGAAAGAAAACTGGACATACTATTTCTTGCTACATGATAACAACCCTGTATTTCTGTAGTCCCCTCTTCTGCTTCAATTTTTAGTATACTGATCTTATACAGAACTTTAGTAAAGAACACACACGTATTTGGGTTGGCTTCCATGCTTTTTATTTTACATCTCTGGGACCACTCACGACTGAGCAGCTGCTGAGGAAACAACTCTGTGCTTCAGTCCCTTACATTTGGATTTTACCTTTGTCAGAGGCCACAGGAACAAGCACTGGAGCAGTCAGATCCCTCTTGCTCTGGGGGACAAGTCAGTGTCCAAGCTCAGGAAGGGCAGAGTCAAATTACTGAAGTCAGGACACTGAACATGACAACATATCACCAAGGAAAAATATGAAAATGGCAAAATAGGAATTATAGGCCAATCACCCCAGAAATATTCAAACAGATCATTTTTTAGCACAGCAGGGTGAGTAAAGATATATTTCCTGAATGGAAACCACATCCAACTGATCTAAGTGGTCTTGGTACAGTCCGACAAATGATTCCCTTCCTTACCCTACAGAAATAATTTCTACGTGAAATTATGGCCATAGACTTCTGTGAAATAAAATAATAATCATTATATGAGAGAATATTTATCTATTTGTGAAGTCATACAGAAGCACAAAGTCATGGTGGCCACAGGTGGTGACTTGAAAATTCAGATTCCAAAAGTCAAGGTTAGAAAAGCACCTGGATCACGGGTGTGTCCCAGCTGCTGGATCCAGCCTCCCTTTAACCCCAGGGCAGGGCAGTTCTCAGCCCACAACACAGATCTCATTTACCCCCAGGGCAGGGCAGTTCTCACCCCAGAGCAGGCACAAACCTCTCGCAGCCAGAGACATGACCAGCAGCGAGGGGTCTGAGGGCTAATCAACACAGAAGTTATATCATTTGTGACCAATGACTGCCGATACCTCTGTCAAAATGTGCAGTGTAAACTTTTGATGTTCAGGGAGCTTTTGGTGGGTCACCAGGAGCTCCCTCCTTCGTGCAAACTAGGTTAGAGTACAGAAACACCGCCCGGCGGCGTCAGACTTGGCGCGGCGCACTGAGGAGCCAACGACATCCCGGGACATTCCCTTCCCCTCACCGCACCGCCCTCACGCACCTGTCGCGACAAGCCCCGCCCCGCCCCG
>NW_005054445.1:1340969-1356066 GCF_000277835.1 Geospiza fortis
GGCACATCCAGCTCGGGATAGGGAGCGGGGCCAGGGCACATCCAGCTCGGGATAGGGAGCGGGGCCAGGGCACATCCAGCTCGGGGCAGGGAGTGGGGTCAGGGCACATCCAGCTCGGGGCAGGGAACGGGGCCAGGGCACATCCAGCTCGGGGCAGAGAGCCCAGCACGGTGCACGGCTGCTCAGAGGCGTTCATTGGCCTTCACTGGCCTTGTCCTCGCTGAGGCCCCGAGTGCTGAGCAGCTGCGGGGATCGGGAGCGGAGCCCTCGTAGTGGTGAGGCAGCAAGGAAGGTGAAAGGTACCCCGCAAGGTTTTGCCTTTCATCACATTAAGCTGTGAGCAGAATGTGCAGATAAGCAGGGGTGGTTATGGCCGTGGCCATCTGCAGTGGCTCAGTGCCACAGGCCAGGTGAGCCAGTGCCTCTCTGGTCCCTGATCCCAGCTCAGGCTGGTGCAGCAGGCAGGGACAGCCCCTTGGAAGGAGGAAATGCTGCTGCTTTTTGCAGCAGGGTGGTCACGGTTACCCCACTTCTCCAGCACACTGAGCACGTCTCGTTGCCCAGAAGACACAGGCATTTTCACACATCCCAATTTTAAACAGACTCCCCAGACACCCAAATGCAAACTTACTGCCCTTGCTTTGGCAACAGGTGCTGGTGAGAAAAAGTCATTTCTTTGATTCTCCTGCACTTAGGTCTCACCTGTGGATTTTCAAGCAGCTGTAAATTCCTGTTCTTTTCATTCATCTCCCTAAAATAGGGCAAAGCATAAGATAGTCAGGTCTACACTTAGCGGGTTCAGTTTTCCTGACACACAGATCCTGGGCTGCGTTAAAATTAAACTTTGAAGACCACTGTGGGCAACCCAAAATGTAAGACAGCCTGCTGCAGGCCTGAAATAATTCTACCACAAGGCACAAGTTGGAGAACAACCAGTACCTTGTGCATGTAGAGATTTGATTAAAAGCTACTGAAATACATGGAATAGTATTTCCCATGTCCTGCCCCTCACCTGCTCTGATGTCCCTGCAGTGCCTGCAGCTGCTCCCCCTCCAGAAGGAACAGAAGGTGGGAAGTGCAGGGCACTGTTAACAGATTTATCTGAGGATTACACTGTGGCCATTCTGGGGGTCAGTTTTGTTCTCCTGAATCTCCTGTTTGTGACACCAGTGCTCAGGGCTCAGCCTTGGTCTGGCCCAAGCTGAGCAGCCCAAAAACAAGGTACCCCACTCCTGGAAAGCCTGGCTTTGCATTCCCACCTGTGTTCTGTTCTGGCTGGCCAGGAGTTGGTCACGCCCAGCTCAGAACAGTCTCTCCTGTCACAGGGTTTCAGACAAAACCAAAAACCACTTCCATGTTACAGTCTAGGCCTCGTGCCTGGGGTAGCTCTAAAACCAAGCAAACATTGAACAGTTTTTTAAGTTGCTGCACAGCAGCAGCATTTTATTGGTGTTTTGGAGACAGCTTGTGCAAAGAGAGGTGTTTGAACAATACTTCTGTTAGAATAGTCTCTCTTCAGAAAGCTGCTTTTAAAAAATGGCAGTCTAATTCAAGGGTAGCAAAGTTCACAGCAGGAGTCTGAACCATGGAAAATGTTACAGACTTGTCCCCAGTTCAGAAATGGGATTCACAGTGAGTGCATCCTGTCTTTTTCTTTAGGAAAAGACCTTAGTGATTCATTCTATGAATCTCTGTTTGTTTAAAAAGCTTAGGTTCAGTAGAACACAAAAGGTTTATTTCTGAGTTTCTCTAGTTGGACTAAAATGATTTCCTTATTCTCTTCCTTTTTGCCTTTTTGAATACTGGTACTCTTAGCCAAGACCCCAGCAGGTTTAAACTGGCACAGCTTCACTGGACCTGATGTGCTGTAGCAGAGCCACAATGCTCGAGAGGCTGCCAGAACAGTGCTGCTAGAAAAGGCTCGCTCACTGCAATTCAAAACTCAGACTTGGAGAACACAGCTTTTTGAAGCTGTAAGCAAGCCTTGAAGTATTTTTGATCTTTAGGAAATCAGCTGTTTCACATTTCCCTGCACCGTTTCCCCCAGTGTTCATCAGCTTTTCCATGTTGTGTTCTGTTCCAGACCTTCACTGGGAGTTTTGTCTACTACATCCAGCCAGTGCTCCCAGAGGACATTGTCAAAGCAGTCCTGGAGAAAATAGGCTATGTTGCAACTACAGCAACAGAGTTTTCACTTGTCAAAAAGAGAAACAATGAGGAAACAAAGCAGACTGCATTTGAGATATTCCTGGCAAGAATCGAGTGTGAGGCCATCCTGGAGATGACAAATGAAGAAGCACATGGCAGTTTGGAGAAGAGCCTGCAGCAGAGACCACAAACACGTCGGCATCGAGGAGAGGAGGATGAGGAGCATCGCACGCCCCAGAGAGGAGACACTGAAAGCCCGGGAAATGAAGGGAGCAGTGAGACACCTTTGTGCCTTGCCCCCCAGCAGAAGGGTTCAGTTCCCTGTGCTGCATCCTTTGGAGCTGCTGGGAATGTGAGGCTCACAGGGGCTGTGGCTCAGTCAGCAGCTGCTGCATCCCCCAGCAGCCCCCAGCAGCACCAGAGGCAAAGCATCGACCCCGCGCACCTGCCGGGCAAGGGCTGCGACAGCGAGGACTTCCTGATCCAATACAGTGACATTGTCATAGCACAAACACCCATCTTCAGCGAGAGCCTCTCTCCAAAGGCTTTGGGGAAGGAGCCAAGAGCCAGGCTGAGTGAGGAGCGTGCCTTGGCAGGGGCTGCAGAGCTGGCTGCACGGGCGCTGGGGCCTGCACCTCTGTCCCCGGGAGCCAGCGGCCCCCCAGCCTTTGCCATGTTTGCTGACAGCTCCTGTGACAGCAAAACCACCTTGGAGTTTGAAGCTCCAGGAGTCCCAGAAGGATCAATTGAAGCAGAAATTAATGATGCCATAAATTGCATAGACCCAGCCCCTGGTGATGAGCCCACTGAGCTGAAGTCTCTGCCCTACAAGGACTTTGCCTCTGCCCAAAACTGCAGGGTCCCTAGGGAAGAGGACGTTTGTGAGCTGTCTTTAACCTTCACAGAACTGCAGATCAAGGATGCTCAGGAAGAACTTATGTATCCAATAGAGGAAAGTGGCCAGCCTGAGGCAGTGGCCTATGCAGGATCAAGTGACAGGCACGTTAGAGAATTCAGTTGCTCCCAAATAAAACATACATACCTGACTGATGCTGACCTGCACAAGACAGCAGCATCACACCCTGAGCCACCTTCAGGTCTGTGCTGTACTGCTGGGCACACAGCGGATGCCACTGCTGGTTCTGACAGCAAGAGACTGTTCATGGATCCTGCTAAGGGACACCCAGCTTCTGAGTGCTTCAGGCACATCAGAGAGCCCCCCAACCTCACCTACATCCCCCCCCAGAGCATCGATGTGCAGCCCTCACATGGGGGCAGGAGGGCCCTGGGGCAGCCTGCAGGTGACTCTGCTGGAGGCAGGGAAGGGAAGCTGGAGCACTGCAATTCCCAGGAGCCTGAGAGCCAGGAGCCTTATGTCATCATTGACAGAACGGAGCAGGCAGCACTGAGCCATCACACCTGAGTCTGTAGTGCTTTATAGTCATCCCCTGGGGGACTGTCCTCTCACCTGTGGCCTCGATCCTGTTGTCAGGGAGATGATCAGCTCTGTCACAACAGTTCTAACAAAACCCAAACCACATCCCTGCCTTGGGACAGTAAATAGCAGCAGTTACACAAATTCCTAATGGTTCCTTTCGCAAGGAAACCTGAATGGTCACCTTTTTAAAGGGTAGGCAAACTTCTCTAAATTTAAATCCATTTAATTCATCAGTCAGATTCCTTCTGGCTGTTCTTAATGCCAGACAGGTTCCTTCAGCTGGGCATCCTACTTCTCTTTTTTCCCTTCACAGACCTATTCCTGGAATACTCTTCCAGTATTCCAGGTAAATTCTGCTAAACTGGAAGAAGTTTAGAAATGCCTTACTGGACTGTACTCCTTAACTCTCTGCATTCCTTTGAAGCTGTGTCTGAGCTAATCTTCCTCCTGACTTCAGTTGAAAACAGGTTTAGAAAGTTTGATAACATTCCTTTAGCTTTAAAGAGGGAAACAGCTCTGTGAACACTTGGTTTTGTAGAGGCACTGACTTGTGTCATAGGTTTTATAGCTAACCAATATATAATAACCTTTTGTTACCAAAGTATTTTGTGGCCACCACCACAATTTCCAAGAGAAGCCTTGAGCACTGTAACTGTTCACTGCCACCAGCAGAGAGGTCCAGCTACAGCTGCCATTTCCCTTGCCCCTGCTCCTGACACTTAATTCTGCACAGAATCTTTCTGCAGGCCAGTTCATCTCACTAAAATGAAGAGGAAAAAAAATCTCATTCTTCACCATTTTAATGGCAGGAAAAAAATCTGCTCAGAGAAGGATCCCAGTGAGCAGCAGAGGCAGGATCAGGGATATCCTGCAGGTGGGAGTGCTGTGTGGAAAGCTCAGGATCAGCTGGAAGCTGGGATCCCAGCACTGAGAGCCTGTGTCACACACAGCTCTGAACTCATTTAGGAAAGCACACTGCTGCTGTGCTTAGGCACAGTCTGCAGTGCTGTTTGTACAAATACCTCCAGGGGATGTCAGAGGGTGGTGCCCAGCAGCAGGACAGAGAGCAATGCCCATAAGCTAAACCACAAAAAATTTCACCCCAACATGAGGAAGAACTTGTTTTCCTGGAGGGGGCAGAGTCCTGGAGCTGATGCCCAGGGAGGCTGTGGAATCTCCCTCTGGGACATTCCAAACCTACCTGGATATGTTCCTGTGTCACCTGCTCTAGGTGACCCTGCCTGGACAGGGCTTGCACTGGGTGACCTCCAGAGCTCCCTTCCAGCCCTAAAAATTCTGGGATTCTATGATACACTTGTTACCTAGAAAGACACTTCAATACTGCTTCAAGTAGCTTTTTCAGTAGCACTGAAATGTGTGCTGGTTTGGGCTGGGGTGGAGTTAATTTTCTTCACAGTGGCTAATATGGAGCTCAGTTCTAAATGCTAAAAAATGCCTTTCATGTACAGTTAAAATATTAGCTGAAACTAATTTTGTATTAATTGCTTATAATTGACTTTCCCAGAAAAAAATCAGAGGAGCACACATGGATTAGACTAGAAAAACCTCAGGAACTAAAACATAAAAGATTTGCTTTTTGAAGAACTAATGGTTGAAACTCTGTCATCCCCTGATTCCAGCAGTGTAGGAGAAACAGAATTTGCTCAAGGTAACACCAGGGGACAGGACTGCCTCAGCTCTGGGTGTGCTGTGAGAAATGGGTGTTAGGAACAAACAGCGTTCACAGGGCTGGGTCCTGACAAGGAACAGTGGCAACCTTTGGGTGTAAGATTCTCTGTACTAAACCATAAAGTGACATTTTCTGTGCTGTGCAAAATGTACGTCCATAGTGAAATTAGAATTAAGAAAAAACTGCAGATGACTGAGCTTCAAACATATAGAACCATTTCCAAAGAAATTGTTCTTTTGGACTCTTAGAGAAGTAAAAGTTTTGAAAGGTTAACAGAAGGTATCAAGAATAGCTGGTACCCCCCCTACAAAGAAGCTGCAAGAAGTAAGATAATTATTTAGCATACAAAATCTTACTTTTAAGCTAGAATTTTAAAAGTTTACATCAGAGCAGTAGAATAGCATTCCTGGAATCACAAGCTTGAGTACCAGCTTAGTACTTCACTGGGAAATGCTCTCTCTGTGCACTTACTGTTATTAAGTTGCATTTAGAACTTATATTATTTAGAAAAGAAGCAGCTGATCAGATGGGAATTACTGGACAGGAGCTGCAGTCCCTGACTGGGTGTGGTTCTTCCGGTGCAGTGGGTTTTAGGCAAACCACAGCCCTACAAAAGCAGCACCAGCAGATAGTGTTGAAAAGCTACATAACTGAATGTTTCTATCCTGCACAAAGTGCCTGCCAAATGTCTGTACAAAGTGATCAAAGTGCTGTTGAAGCCTTGCTTGTTCCACCTAAACCAACCAAAACCAGTAGGGGAAAAATACATTCTGTACCTGTGGGATCATTCCCCTAAAACTGCCCAGAAAATCAATGTGAGAGCAGTCTGAGTGCTGCAGTGAAAGGATTCCCTTGAGGGCAGCACTCAGAAGGTAAAGCACAAGTGAAGGGCAGCTCAGCACTTCCTTTGACAGGTCCAAGAATGAAACCCCCACTGGTTTTCTGTACTCTCCAAGTACTTACAGGTCATAATAAACTGATCATAAACCCAAAAAACCCACCTGTGTTTTTCTTTATAAAAAGAAGTAAAATCAAAGAATGCAAACCAGTTAAGAAATCAAATAATTCTAGGATGTTTTTAGAAACATTTGAAAAGAATAATAAACAGTCCCATGCACCCTGTGTTTTCACTGTTCCTCAGCTCAGCCAGAGCAGGGCTGGGGTTCTCATGAACACAAATAAAATAAGCTCTCTATAAAAAGCTAGCTGAAAAAGACCCTCAGGGCCAGTCTGCAATCACTTACAAAAACTCTGGGTTTTTAAAATTTTTTTGCACTGAATTCAGTGGGATTACTAGTGCACAGTTCTCTTCAGAACTAAGCTATATTGTGAGCAGAAAGAACTTCCTGGATTCAATGAAGTTGCATTAATGTGGGCAGGATTAGAGCAAAACACCATTTCAAACTGGCAAGATCTGCTTAACAAAGCTACTTTAACTAGATGCACTTCATTTGCTGCCTCTAATAATAAAATAATGAACATCCCACCTGTGGTATGAAGTGTGTAAACCCTGGGGCAGGAAGGAGTCAGTGTCTTGCTGTGCCTCAGGCACCTGAAGGCCACTCTGGAAAGGGGAACAAAGGAGCAGAGGGTAGGGCAGCACCTTCCTGGAGCCAGACTGCTGCTCAGGTCCGTGGTGCCCACGCAGCACAGGAGCACGAGCGGGCAAAGCCAGAGGGGCACTGAGACCACCCAGGCCTCAGAATGCCCTGACTGCTGCCAGGGAGGCTCCACCCGAGGGCTCTGCATGGCCCTCAGAGCTAGAGCTGACAGGAGGAATCATTTCCCTGGGGAGGGATACAGCTCTTCCCATGCTAAATGGAATGTCTGCAAGCCTCTGAACCTTTTGTTTGCTGGGTACCAAGGGATCAAGAATGAACACTGACCTGACCATGGACATCAAAATTCCAACAATCCAGCCTCATTGCTGTGAGATCTCTCCACTACCTACTCTTACCCTTGCCTTCCATACTTTGTACTATTTTTGTACCTGAATAGAAAACCCAAAGAGCTGCACCCCTCCTCCCTACTGCTATTCAGTTGTTAGAAAATCACAGAATTGTGAGGTTGGAAGGTTGGAGGTCTTTGTGTCCAGCCTGTTCCCAGCACTGTGACCCAGCCGGGAGCACCGAGTGCCACCCCCAGACCTGCCCGGGAGCCGCAGGGGCAGCGTGGCTGCAGTGCAGGGGCACCCAGCCAGCCTGGCCAGGGCCCTCAGCAGAGCCTTCCCATTCCTGCCCAACGGCTGTCACCCAGTTAGCTGAGGGTCAGCTCAGTGCCCTCCTCCAGACCACCAGAAAAGGTTAAACAGGGCTGTTCCCAGCATGGATCCCAGGGGATCCCAGACCTGCCCGGGAGCCGCAGGGGCAGCGTGGCTGCAGTGCAGGGACACCCAGCCAGCCTGGCCAGGGCCCTCAGCAGAGCCTTCCCATTCCTGCCCAACGGCTGTCACCCAGTTAGCTGAGGGTCAGCTCAGTGCCCTCCTCCAGACCACCAGAAAAGGTTAAACAGGGCTGTTCCCAGCATGGATCCCAGGGGATCCCATTCCCACCACCCTGGGCCCAGCCAGCAGCCTGGTGCCATCCCAGCCAAGCTGGGGCTGCAGCTTCTCCAGGAGATGCCATGGGAGAGGGGCCCAAAGGATCTGCTGAGCTCCAGGGAGACACATCCACAGCCTTTCCCTCACCAGGAGGGGCACCTGGCTGGGGAAGATGAGGTGGGCCAGGCAGAACCTGCCCCTCCTAAACCGAGACTGGCAGGGGCTGATTGCGGGGTGATCCCATTGTTGGTGAGCCTGTGGTTGGTGAGCCTGTGGTTGGTGATCTTGGGGTGATGCCATGGCTGGTGATCCCATGGTGAGCCCGTGGTTGGTGATCTTGGGGTGATGCCATGGCTGGTGATCCCATGGTGAGCCCGTGGTTGGTGATCCCATGGTGAGCCCGTGGTTGGTGATCCTGTGGTTGGTGATCCCATGGTGAGCCCGTCCATGCCCTGTGCTCACACTCAGGATGATCTGCTGGGCCCCAGGGCCAGGCTGACAGCTCTCTACCTCCCTCGTACACACCCTGACCCTTTGGGTGTTGTTTCAGCCCAATTCACCCCAAGGGGGGCATTAAGAGAAACCTCAGGTGCCCTCCCTCAGAGGAACGTTGTAATAAACCATTTATTTCAAATTACAACAACAGGGTTGACTTGGGGGGGGGGTGGGGGGCAGGGAAAAAAAGGAAAGTTACTTCTAGGAAGCAGCAGTGAAGTGGGAAATGAGGAAAACAGCCATATTTTAGCTGAACAGAACTGACACAATAAAGCTGTTGGAAAACCTAAAAACACAAAGGGAATTGATTCACATTCTGTTCCTGATTGGTACCTGATCATTTCAGAGATGTAAGTCCACAGCGTTCTACAAAGCATAGTGCAAAAACAATACCTATTATATTTAAATATTAAAAATACCAACTCAGACTTCAGTAGATGATTTCTGATACAACAGTCACAGGCTTCTATAAACAGTGCTGTCTGTTAGCTGGGTTCAGTATTTGGTCCCGGTTTTCTTCATACTTCTCTATCATTTTCTGCATGTCATGGTCAGCTCCAATAACCTTGGAGAGAAGAGGATGAACACTGGCAATAGATGACACCATAAAACTTGGTTTCTTTTCAGCAGAACAGAACAGGACTACCAGTGCAGCCAAACTGGGATACTCCTATGGATTTGCCCATGCTGCTTTCTGCTGGGAATTTGGCATTCCCTGAAAAGCTCCACGGCTGATCCTGCAAGCAATCCCAGTGAACAGCCCCTCAAATTCCACTGCAGAGAGGGCAGACCCCACTATTGTGCTACACACCAACAGCTATCACGTTTGTCTGAGGTTGTCCTTCCCCAAAAGCTATCAGAAAAGCAGATTTATTTACTTTTACCACTAAACAATGCTCCTATTATTTGGAAAGCACAACACCCCCACATGCCTAATTGGTTATAATAAAAATAATACTCACAAGTACTGGGCAGGACACTTCAAACAGTGCACGTTTAATGAGCCACTCTTCATAGAGTTCATGAATAGCTTCTAAATATTCCTAGAAAAGAGGCACTGGAATAATACAAATGCCCAGGGATGACACACACATTGCAATCTTTATCCATTGGGAAGTAGTTAAGAGACACATATGAAAGCCAGCAACACATATTTCCACTAACAAAAAATAAAAACCATCAGAAGGTTTTTGAGAAAAATTAATTCCCAGTACAAAGTTTAACTCCAGGAAGACCTCAAAGACACAGCTTACAGGAGCACAGGGCTCTCAGCTCCTTTTAAGATCAAGCAACCGTGATTCTCTCCCACAGGTAAAATGTGGTTCAAGATTTTACAGAAAAAATATACAACAAAGTAAGGACAAAAAGGGCAAGGCTGCAAAGAATATGTATGGGAGGCACTTTCTGTGTCAGTACATTTCCCTAGAATTCCCAGTTCACTTTCTGATAACTCAATTTCCTCTAAAAGCTCTCCTGCCTGTCATAAACTGGCTTTTTTCTTCATGGAGACCACTTCACATTGCTCATTCATAACTGCTCTCCTCTTCTTCAGCAGAGCTGCAAAATAATGCAAGGGCTCTTCAAATCCACTACAAGAGGATTTATTCTCAAAATTTCAATGGCCCAAAATTTAGCTCTTTGCACAGATCTTCAACTGATGATTGCTTCTCCTGAGCCACCCACCCTGGGCTGCATTCATGTCTGGTCAGGCTCCTTTAGAAGCCTTGTGGCACGAGGGGCCGTGCTGTGAACTGGCACAGAAATCACTGTTCCACCAGCACAGCTTGTTTTAAAGCAGATTCCCAAGCTCACAGTTTTCAAGGAGCTGCTTCCTTTCAGCCACTGCAGGGACACTTTTCATGCACAAACGTCCTGGAGGGAGCAGACAGCAAAATGCCCACAGAAACCTCAGCACCTGCAAGGCCAGGCACCCATGCTACACCTGGGTGCTTTTGTGCCATTTCATGGTACAGAGGCAATTGGCTTTTACATCCTAGAGAAGATTACCAGTTGATTAATGCTGCACCTAAAGTCAGCTACAGCAGAACACCTGGGAGAGTCAGCATGCATGACAGATCATTTTTAAAAAATAAATTTAAATTCAGTATTCAGGGTTTAGTTTGCAGTGGAAACAGCTGCATCACATTCTGGCAATATACTCAGGATACAATTTTAGTATTTAGATTGGAATTGTTCTGTTTTCAAAGCTCCTTGTAAGCACATGTATCAGAGGAACTCCTTACCAGAGGAATGACTTTTTCCTCTTCCCTGCATCTTGTCTTTAGCCTCTCATAACAAACTTCAGGAGATGTCTGCAAATAAACTGCAGGAACAAAAATGTTAATAGTTATGTTCAAGGATCAGCTTTAAAAGCAAATAAGAAACTCACTTCACAAACTACAGAAGGGAAGGATCCTGGCTTGGGTACCACCACTGGACCTCCTCTCACCCAACCCATGAACCACCCACAAACCCAAGCTGTCTGATGGTGGCCACTTTCATACTGAATAATGTGATTATTTATGACCCAAGAAACAAGAATTATTTTCTTCTCCCAGAAAAGAAACCCACCCACAAACACAGCCCTCCAGGCCCATCAAGATGTTACCTATCAAATCAACTGAAACATCAGTGTTGTTCTGGATCCAGTCAAACCATTCACTTAGGACAGCATAATCCACCTCTGGCATTTTTCCACTGAACAAACACAAGAGGCATCACTCACTGAGCTGCATGCAGAGATCAACTCCAAACTCTCATTTTGCTCACCTGACCACAAGCCCTCCCCATTGACTCCAACACTTGTGAAAAGAAGCCCATGCAAATAGAATTCCACATAAACCATTGTTTATAAAACAGAAAGACCAAATCTTTTCCTTTTTTTAAAGTTCTCAATGGTATTTATTGCTCAGTATCAGCATCAGTTCAAATCTGTCCCAGGGCATGTCACCAGAAGGGCTGGATTTACTGAGCAGCACCAACAATTCCTTACAGAAGCCACAGTAAAAGGCAGCAGAAATATAATGTCCATGTGTCAATAAATTTATTCCCACTGTAAGAAATATTTGTGGAAAGAGTAGTGAAATACTCAATATGCTTAACTCTGAACTCTGAGCACAGAATGCTGGAGACAAATGTCCCAAAGCTATCTCAGCAACAACAATAAAGTATCAGACAACTCAAGTAAAAGGGAGTTACTGAGGACATGTTAAGAATCACATACTATGTTTTTATTAGTGTATCAATTTTCATTGATTACCATATTCCAGACTGTCAAATATTACTAATTTCACAGTATCCTCTCTGCAAAACTGGTGACAATAACACATACTCCATACTCTTTCCTATACACTTCTGCAATACAAAAAAATTTTAAGAAGATGGAGTTGGGAGGCTCCTGTGCTCCCCAGCTGAATGATTAAGACCAGTTAGGTCATTTTAAATAGGACTGAAGAAAAATATTCCACAGATTTCTAAACCAGTCCCCTGGCAACTTCCTTTGATCATTTCCAAAAATGAGCAAAAGTAATACAGATGTTTCCCTAAGTATGGAAAAAAAGCAAAATCCCTGTTTGTGCCACATCCCCTCTGGATCTGCCATGCAGAAATGGGTTAACACTGCTCACTGCTGCTCTTCCTGATAATCACAGCAATTCTGGGGAGCAGGGATCTACATCAGCCAAAGTCTTATTGTGCTGCTTTTCTCCAGGATAGATGGGGGAAATAGGAAGGCTGAAAGGAGCTGGAAATAAGAAAAACTTCACTGTTCTTACCCTGAAAGACAAATACATCCAAGTCAATTCTGCATTGACCTGCCCTACAGACAGCACATCTCTGCTTTTCCTAGGTAATCCTGGGAGGATTCTGGCTCAAGTTCCATAAAGATACAGGGTATATAAAAGGCACAAAATGGTTTTTACATTTCCAACGTTTGCTGGCATTTGGTTCCTACCAAGTCAGGTTTTTACTGCCTAAGTCCAACATGACCAGAGTGAGTTTCTACCCTAACCAAAGATGGACTCAGAGGGACAGTGAACTGCAGTGCTCACCTACAGCACACCCTGCACACCCCTGTGCAAACACTTAACACTCACCTAACACAGCCAGACTGACTCCGTTTTTATTGTGTCACAAAACAGCTACTTTCATACATTCCTCAATTATTCCTTCTTTTATTTATAATCCTTTTACATATTATTTTCTTTTGGCTTGCTGTTCATTCTATCAGCTGCCTTCTAGCTTGCTGTAACAAAACAAAGCAAATGCCTTTTTTCAACATTTAAAAAGTGCAAAACATCTTAGATGCCCTTAAAATTGTTATTATTAACTCACAGTGTTGCCACAAACAGATTTAGCCTCAGAGCAACCAAGTCTTTAAGAAAAAAAGCACTTTGTCTACAATGAAAAAAGAAGCCAGTAACTAAAAATGAGGATATTCCAGGCTGCTTGCACTGTGTGTGGACTGGGATGAATAAGAACTTCCAGAGGCTTCCCCATGGCAGAGAGGTGCTCGTGCAGCATGGGTGACACCTTGTGGCACAAACTGGGGTTTGTCACTGTTCCAGTCCCTCAAGGCCACTGAAAAACCCTCTGAAACCCATCTGTCACATACACTCCTCAACAGAAATTCAGCACTCCAAACAAACACACAAAACCCTGATTCCTGCACTATTTCAATTAGTTTGGGACAGGTGAGTTACACCTAGGGCAGTTAGGTGTAACTGTCATAATTGTTCTTTCTTTACTCACAGCCTACCAAGGCTTGCAGTCTATTTTGATCCTGTCAATCCTGATTCTGAGTAAGAGCACAGGACTTGAGACCCCTGGATGCCAGGCTGGCTAACACTGCCCAGTTCTCTACACTCTTATTCTTTCTGTCTTTGTGGTTTTTTACCTGGCCAGCATGTGTTTGATTCAAGCAGGATTTGGGTATTCAGCTGGAGAGCCAGTAACTTCAATAGATGGTGCCTAAATAGTACTGAGTCCTAAACACTCAGGAGCACTGCTGGGAAAGGTTTTCCAGAGTCCTGCAGGAGGTGGGCAGCACAGCCCATACCAGACACACTGCCACTCCAACACAGAACTGGCATGTTTCACAGGCCCCTTAAATGCACATTACCAAAGGAATTATCATTTGATTAGATATCTATTTAACATAATGAATCCAAGAAAGTAAAGCAGAAAACCACATGCCTACCTTCGATACAGGTTCTCCACAAAAATGTGTTTTGCACTGTGAATCGACCGCTCCATCATCCTTATGGGGGAAATCTGCAACACAGAACCTGACTCTGTACATCTTCATGCTTGTTTCTTTTCACACTCACATGGCACATATGAAATACAATTTTCAGATCTTGTGAGAAACAAACTTACTGGGAGGGTGGGAACCACAAAGCAAACAAGGCTCCTCATCTTACTCTGATTTGTTATGCAGACACCAGTTCAAGGCCAAGTGCTCAGCATTCAGCTGAGCAGGGGAAGGTAACTCAGGGTACAAAAAAGCAGCAATCCATTTGGGATCTGCAAGACAGTGGGAACTACTGCTCCCCAAAGTGCTGCTCCATCCCAAGCATTGCTGGGTCACAGCACACAGCTGACATCAGACACATTCAAGAAAGGAAACAGGACTTTTAAAAGAAGTGACTGCAGCTGACAGAGCCCTGCCTCAGCCAGCCCTGCACGTGTTCCACCAGCACTTCATGTTGGAGCAGGGAGATCCTCTGACACTCCTGGGCCTGGCAGAGCAACTTCTCACCCAGGCTTCTGCACATTAACAAAGCAAAAATGGCTCCAGCGAGGCTTAAATGACAAAAAAAGCGCAGAGGGAAATCCTCAGGAATTCTTGAATGAACTTCTTCTCCAAGAAAACAGTATTTCTATTGTCTTGGAAAAACACCTCTTCCAAAAACCTAATGATTATATGTGCCACTTTCATATTTGGCACTGCCAACAGTTTGTCCTGACACCAACTCAGAAAACAGAACATAAGAACAATCAGTAAAATAGAAGCATGGCATCTAAGACCAGGTCTTGTAATCAGGGAATGGAAGACAGCATAGAATGTAACAAAAGGTGTTTGAAGGAAAAATAATGTAGAAATCTTGATAAGAAGGTAGGATGTGAAATTTAATATTAAAAAAAAGAAAAAATTACAAGAAAGAAAGGATGTCAACCACCTGAAAAAGGAATAGAAAATGGTAGGGGAAGTATTTTGCATAAACAGAAGAAGCAAAGGTTAAATTTGTACTAGACAGCATGAAGCAGTACTATGAATTCTAACAAGAGATTACTTGGTGTTTGCCAAAGATTTGAAATAATGAAATTCCAGACAAGTCACTGACATGAAACGAGGAAGAGATTTGTGCAAGCCTAGCCCTGGAGGGTGTGCCCAAAGAGCAGCATCACTTTGGGGAAGTTGTGAGCAGGCAGGAGGCAGAGGTTTTACCCTAGAGCACACACCCAGCATATCAATGTGCACCACAGAAATTCCTACTCACTGCAGGAACAAAGAATCAATGCACACAGCATCCTAACTCTTGAATACAATGTTAAAAGGATTTAGCATTCATAACCACATCTAATTACTCGTAAAATTAAAAGAAGTTTCCTTACCATGGGCCTGGTGTGCTGCTCCAGCATGGTCAGCTGGACATAGGTCTGCAGAGTTATCCCCCACCTTGATGCATCCTGGTACATTAAGCCCTGGGGTCAGAGATGGAAGCAGGACAGATGGACATTTGTTAGGACAAACAGCACAACAGGGAGTTGGGTATTTAGGAAACTT
>NW_005054445.1:1356076-1359192 GCF_000277835.1 Geospiza fortis
CATCAGGTTTGACCAAAATGAAGTGATCATTTACTCTCCACAATGGAGATGCAGAATTACAGCCCTGTCCCTACAGACACCGAGTGGGAGGATGGCTGAACTCAGGAGGAATTAGTTACTCTGCACATGGAACAGTCACAACCAGCTAATGGAAAAAACCTACCTACCACACTACTTTTGTGCCCTGACAGACCCTCAGTGCACCCAGTGCATCCAGAAATTCATACAGGGTTCTAAGTATGGTCTGGGCCTCAGAAAAGGTGTCCTTTAACACAGGCTACTCCTCCCAAAGGATCCTCACAGCAGCTCTCAGGTAGCTGTTCCACTTTCTGATTGCTGCAATTCCACACTCACATAGAACTTAAAGCAACCATCTATCCTGCACAGCAGAGAAAGGATCTCACTCAAAATAAAGCATCATTCAGTGTCTTTTGGCTGAGGTGACAAGTTTTAATACAGCAGCAAAGGTTCAGCCCACAGGTCTGACCTTCTGCTTTGCTCCCTGCCAAGATCAGACTTTCCCACTGCTCCAAGGCTGCTGTGGTGTCATGCAACACATGCCCCACCCCTTTACTAACAATCAGAAAGGCATCAGCAACTCCTAGGAGGGACAATTTACTGTTCCAGAGGGCCTGTGCTAACACTGATGGTATTTAACACATGTCAGGGCAAGTATGGCTTGGGGTGTGTCCACACTGCAGATTGCAGAGCACAGACCCCTGCCTCAGCCACCCTGGGGTTTCTGCAGAGGGGCTGAGCCCCAAGGGACCATTCCAGCATGCCATCAAGGCCAGTGTGCAGATGCAGCTGGGACCCAAGAAGCCTCAGCCACCAAAAAGACAATGGAAGCCCTCAACTCCTCACTGGGCTGAATTTTCCTTACCTGCAGCAGCCACAGGATCACAGATTCATGCAGGGTTAAAGAGCTGGAATGGACCTTAAAGATCACGCAGTGGCACCCTTGCCATGGGCAGGGACACCTCCCACCGTCCCAGGCTGCTCCAAGCCCCAGTGTCCAACCTGGCCTTGGGATCCAGGGGCAGCCCCAGCTGCTCTGGGCACCCTGTGCCAGGGCCTGCCCACCCTGCCAGGGAACAATTCCTCATTGCCAAGATCCCATCCAGCCCTGCCCTCTGGCACTGGGAGCCATTCCCTGGGTCCTGTCACTGCAGTTCCTGAGCAATTGTCCCTCTCTGGGTTCCCTGCAGCCCCTCAGAGCCTGGCAGGAGCTGTGAGCTCTCCACACAACCTTCTCCTGTCCAGGCTGAGCAGCCCCAGCTCTCCCAGCCTGGCTCCACAGGGGAGCTGCTCCAGTCCCCTCAGCCCCTCCATGGCCTCCTCTGGACTTGTTCCAACAGTTCCATGTCCTTTTTATGTTGGGGGCTCCAGAACTGTTCACAGATCTCCAGTCAAACAACATTAACTGACAGATCCACCCCTCACCTCACCTCCTTCCCTTCTTTGAAACAGGCACAACAAAAAAAAGCACATTTAGAACCAACTGCCACACTCAGGGCTTACCTTCCTGGGAATTGCTTTAACTCACCCCACTGGACACCCAGTCCTTGCCAAAACCACATTTTATATGCAGAGTTTCTATTACATGCATGTCTCAACCACAGTAGAAGCTCTTTTGCTTTGTAGAGCTTTAGTTTTGGCTGTGTGAGATTTGGATCACACCTTTTGTAGCAGTTTTGCTGGCTGATAAAAAGCCATCACACACGTCTTGCTAAAAGAACAGTCACTGTAACTGCAGGGATAACTTCTGCCACTTACCAGGATATTATGACCTCGAACATTCCTCCACTTGGTCAAGGGTTCCTTCAAAACCTGGTTTAAAAGAATTACTCCATGTTAAATACATCTTAGATTCAAAATACTTAATGTGCCCCTACAAGTGTACAACTATTCTTCAGGAATACTTGTGCAGTAAATCAGAGCATTCAGGACTTGTATTGGAAAGCTCATGACACTTAAAAAACCAGCACTGAATTCTGTAACACAAAAGGTAATAATGAACACTGCTAAAAATAGAGACATGTCAATATCCAATGTCTTCTTAGCATTTTTAAACACCTCCTAAGCCTGGAGAGAATTTTTTTTTAGTCAAAATCAGCACCACGGAAGGGAAAGAACAGCTTAGCAGAGTACTTGGCATTTCAATGACAAGACCATCCCCTCACAAATTAACTTCTCAGAAAGTAACACTTGTCAGCAAAGGAAGAGGATCAGACTGCTACCACATTCGTTTTCATTTTATTTTTGTGTTCTAACAAACAAGATGTATTCTAATCTTTTACAAAATGAATCAGAAAAGCTTCTACCCTGAATAGGGAAAATCACAAGAGACCTGCCTGGTTCAAACAGGGTCTAAATCTACAATAATGCTGTAGAGTCAGGCCTAGGAGTATCTCATCAGCCTGGGAACTTAAGTAGCTACTTTAAAATGCTGCACTGTATGCAAATTAAAGTCTGTTATCCTTTGGATTAATAATTAATTACTTCGTAAGGACAATTCCTGTTAAATTACCAAATAACATCTGGCAACCCAGCATTTCTATGAGGACTCCTAAAACTTATTGCCAAATGTGTTGCCAGGTCTGTTGGGGAAAGCATTAATATCTGTTGTACAAGAACAATTGTTCACTAAGGTTTGACCTTGATTTTGTTTAAAATGCAACAAGCCTGCCCTTCCCCTAACCTGGTTCTAAGCAATATGAAATCAAATACCAGATCAGTCTTAAGAAACCTCCAACAGATTTTCCTTTTATTAAAAAAGCTATCTATTCACTGGGATCTCTGTTACATGGCACAGGTATTTTTACATAATAATTCTTTACTTTGCTTTTACCAGACCCATCTAAGATTTCAGTGACATGAAATAGCAAACAGGCAAGTCCAAACATGCCCATGCTCTGTGGGTTGCTGTCAATTTATGAAGGCACAAACACTGATTCACAGGTTTTTCTGGTATTTTGGCATCCTGTACATACCACGTGTGATCTACATTTCTCTGCTGCAATTTGGCTGTAAAAAGTTGGGGTGGTGCCCCAGCAAGCCCCGGGCTCAGCCCCTGCTGCTCCCTCCTCTCGCACCCAAGGACACGTTGGATCTCA
>NW_005054445.1:1359202-1360699 GCF_000277835.1 Geospiza fortis
TGAGGAAAAGAGGGACAAAGAAATGTGCATCCAGTACCTCAATGTTGGTAGTCTGTGCAAAATAATCCAGGCATGTTGTTTTTCCACTGGCAATGTTGCCCTCGATACAGATCTGGTGAAAAGCAGAGTCGCTTTGAGCCCCGCGCTGTGGCAGAGCAGGGACAGAGTGTCAGGAAAGCCCCCTGCCCATTCCAAGCTCCCCACGCTGGGAGCAGATTATTTCATGGGATCCCTTTGGGTGCTGTGACTCTCCCAGAACATCACTTGTTCCCTCCCTGCTACCCCCACAGCCAGCCCCTGTTCTGCTTCCAGCTCTCCTCCCCTTCCCAGGACCCCAGCGATTCCAGAGGGTCACCTGCTGCTCCCCACTCTGCCACAACCCACCTCAGACACCTGACTCCCAACTCAAATAAGTGCCAGCTGGAATAACAACCTCAGCATCCATTAGATAGCTTAAACCTTAAGAGGGATCACGTTTTTATTTTCAGAAACCTAAACAACTAAAATAAACTCAGAGAATTTTTTTTGAACTGTGTTAAAATAATTTATAGCCCAGGGGGGTTATGTAAGGCAATGGCAAGGCTACACATGCAAGAGTGAACCCACGCTGCCACCTGTCCTGACACAAGCCCTCACAATTTTTGCACAGATCTCCCACAATTTTACTACAATTTTCAGAACTAGGCCAGTGTAGCCTTGCACAGAGTATGAGCCAGTGACAGACACACCACACAGTGACACAGCTATGGCATACGGCTGCCATTACACACACACACAAATTATAATGGAGTTACAATGAAAGAGGCTACATTTTTCACTTTGTTTTCTGAACAAAATGTTAATACTTACAATTCTCTTTCTAGCATCTTTTTTTATCAAATGTTTATCTAGAATGGAAATAAACAACAGTTAAATCAAAGCAATTTTCATAACTTAGTTATACTGAGTCTCTTAATGTGAGACCCTCCAGGCCAGTTTTTGGTAATTATTGGGTCATGTAACAGCCACATTGTGGCACCGACAGACACAGATTTAGCTAAAGCCTGTCCCTGACACTGCCAAGAGTCCGACGGTGACTGCTCACACTTTCACCGATTTTTGCTCCATCTGCTGCTCCTCAGTAGGTCTGAACAGGGGAAAAATAAATTTTGGAAAGACCAGCTGGAGCAGCACCAACTGGCCTCACAGGCCCGGCGGGGTAAGGGCGAGGATTACAGAGCAGCTCCCAAACAAGCACCTTACACCTCAAAACAGCGGCAAAAACCTGTCCGAGCCAAGCTGAGCTTACAAGGCCCTCCACCCAGGCAAGCACCAGGAAGGCAGGGACGGGTTGGGCGCTCAGAGCTCCAGTCTGACGCCGCTCCTGCTCCCCCGGAGCCGCTGCCGGGTCTGACCCCGCTCCTGCTGCCCCAAAGCCGTTCCAGAGTCCGACCTCTCTCCTGCTCCCCCGGAGCCGCTGCCGGATCTGACCGCGCTCCCCCTCCCCCCGAGCCGCCC
>NW_005054445.1:1361140-1364879 GCF_000277835.1 Geospiza fortis
CCCGGGCCCCGCGGGCAAGGCGCGGGCCGGCGCTGACCCCGTCCCCTCCTGTCCCGCAGCTGGTGGCGCTGGCCGCCTTCATCTGCTTCGCGGCCTCGGGCGCGCACGGGGCCTACACGGCGCTGGCCGGCATGGAGACGGTGATCACCTTCCTGTTCCTGCTGCTCTACCTGCTGAGGCTCGACGCGCGGTTGCGGTTCCTCTTCTGGCCGCTGGCTGTGAGTACTTGTGGGCTGTGAGTACTGATGGCTGTGAGTAGCCGTGTCCCCGGCCGTGAGTATTGATGGACTCTGGGTACCAGTGTCCCCTGGCCGTGAGTACCAGTGTCTCATAGCTGTGGGTTCTACTGTCCCCTGGCTGTGGGTATGGCTGGCCCCTGGCTGTGGGTCCTGCTGTCCCCTGGCTGTGGGTCCTGCTGTCCCCTGGCTGTGGGTCCTGCTGTCCCCTGGCTGTGGGTCCTGCTGTCCCCTGGCTGTGGGTCCTGCTGTCCCCTGGCTGTGGGTCCTGCTGTCCCCTGGCTGTGGGTCCTGCTGTCCCCTGGCTGTGGGTCCTGCTGTCCCCTGGCTGTGGGTCCTGCTGTCCCCTGGCTGTGGGTCCTGCTGTCCCCTGGCTGTGGGTCCTGCTGTCCCCTGGCTGTGGGTCCTGCTGTCCCCTGGCTGTTGTGGCCGCTGGCTGTGAGCACCAGCAGGCCTGTGACCTGGAGGGATCACCTGTCCCAAGGGACGTGTTCAGCAGCCCAGTGATTGTTTCTGTACAGGTAAGGCAAGCCCCAGTGTTCTGTGGAGGCTGAGGCAGGTTCTCCTAACAGAGTGTTCTGTTCCATCAGTTCCTGGGCAGCTGCTGGATCTGATAACAGCCCCTCCTGGCACAGGCACTGTTTGCCTCGTTGTGTAACACCTTCACATCACAAATTAGTCACACACGTTCACTCAAATACTAACAAGGTCTCCTCTTACCTCCCTTTTGTACGTGTATTTGCTGCCTCGGTCTCTCAGGTGTAGCCAAGTTGCAAAAATTTGATGCAAAAACAACAGAAGAAAGGTAAAACAAGGAACTTTTACTATAAATACTCTTTTTGTGATCAAACCACTGGGTGTCAGTGTCCTCTCACACAGATATTGCTGTAACTGTTTTCATGGCAGTCCAGCTGTTTTTAACCATTCCTTTTGTTCTGGGAGCTCTCCACACTCTCCTTCAGGCCTGTATTTCAGAATAAATATTTTGCTTCCACTGGCTGTTTCAGGATATTTTCAACTCGGTGATTGCAGCGTTGTTCCTCCTCGTTGTGGCCTTGTTTGCAATAATAATCAAGACCAACAAGGGAACATTGGTTGGAGGAGTAAGTAGGAGCATTGTTAATGAATTTCAGTTCTTAGAGTGCAGTGATTTGAACCTCGTAGTACACTCACATTGTGGTAGGACCACGCAAACAACTGTCTTGGAAGAACACTCAGCAGTAGCAAACAAGTTACATCCAGTGTATCTCATTAAAAGAAAATAATCCTCACAATCACTTGTAATCTAAAGGTGTTACAAGACTTAGGAATTACTGCAGAGAAGTACTAAAACACTGAAAATTTCTATAGTTTTTAAGTAACCTACAATTGCTACCATAGCTTGAAATCCTGTGTGGGAGAATCCCTAGCTCTTTTAGGACTACCCACTTTGGTTACTACTTGAGAAAAAATGCCAACTGTCCTAAAAAGAGTTGAAACTTTTTAACAGACACGCTGGTACCTCCCTCCTGGCGTGTACATTGTTTTTTCTGACACAAACTGAGGAATTAAGTCAGTTAAAAAGGAGTTTTGTTCATACTGTGATTGTAAGAATTTTGTGTTATTAAGATGAAATCAATTTAATAGTTGAGTAACTGGTATTTTTAATTCAAATGGCAATTAATGTAATTCACCTTAATAAACAATAAGGAGGGAAAGAAAACCCCTCAGTTTTGAAAGTCTCTAGAAGTATAAGATAAGCTGAAATGTGACAAGCAACCAAAAGAAAGCTAAAAGCTGCCACAGAGCTCTTTCAAACTCAGCTTAGGAGGTGGTGAGGGGGAAAGCTGATGGCTTCACTAGCAATGGCATCCTAAGCAAAAAGGAGACTTTCTGAGAGAGTGACTGTGCTGGAATAGAATTTATATTCTCAGTGGTGAAGTTCACAGAAATTAAAGGTGGGAGCAGGAGACTGAGCAGGTAGCTGGGAACACAAGTTTGGGTAGAACATGTGACATCTTCAGTGCTGGAAGGGACAGAATCTCCCCCAGCCTGAGGCACAAAGTGCCTTGAGCTGGGCTCTCCCAAGAGCTCTCCTGAAAATAACTCCCCTGATCAGATAATGCAGTGGTTGTATAAAAAACCCACTGTGCACATGGGATGGGGCTGAAGGGCAGGAGCTGAGTGAGTTAACTCAGTGGCTTTTCTGCAAACACATTTTTCCAGTTACCTTCCTGAGGTTGTATATTTTTTAAATAATTAGTACATTTTCTTCAATTTGGGATATGTTTCCCATTTAGAGCTTCAGAGGAGAAGAGCATTTTTCTGCTGGGCTTGTTTCTAGGAATACTGACTTTCCCTTGACTTTTATCAGGGCCAGTCCCATTAATTAAGCAGCCCTTAAAGAGACAGAAGGGCTTTCATTTAGGATAAAAGTATTGTCTGGCATAATGCAGCGTTGGCTTAGCTTTGAAGGAGAGCACCACACTACCTCCAAGGCCTGACACAAACATCAAACAGAGCAGGCTGTAGACAGCTCTCTGAAAGCCTGATGGGATGTAAATGTGGCTGTTATTTAATTTATCAGCTATCTCAAATCACACACATTTTCAAGGCCAGAAACAAGTATATGTTAACTGATGAGTCACTACAGTAAAAGTTCGAGACTGAGTGGGGGAACTAATTTTATGGTAATTTTTATAGGTGTTGGGTCTTATATTGCTTGTTCTCTGCATTGTCGACGCAGTTCTTCTTTGCAAGAAGATTAGCCTTGATAGAGGAAGAGGAAGGAGTGCTCCTGCCAAATAAGAATGACATGTTAGTGAAAGAATGAGTTCTCCATTCTGTTTTCCCACTCTCTTTTAAAGAGTTTGTGTTTTCATGTGCTCACTTTTGAATTTCCTGTGCACTGATGTTTCTGCAAGTATCATTCATAAGGTTTTGTACTTTTCCAAATGCAGTTTCAGCATTGCAATTTCACCAGTTAAAGCTTCGGGAAAATTGTCGTGTTTTTCTAAACTTAATTATGTTTTTACCTGTATGAAAATTATTTTCATGGTTGTCTTCTTTCTCTAATAAAAAGAAAATACAAATGGGCTTAAGTGCATTATTTAATCTTACTTATTTACTAAGTGTAAAAAAGTACATTAGAGTAAATGTACCTTTTAAAGTAAAGTAAAAATGTAATACCCAGTAACCATCCTTTGGAAAGATTTTCTTTTGCCATGCAAATTTCATGTTAAAGCGTTCGCTGAGGCATTTGTATCCTGAAATTTCAGCCTTGAGCGGGGTTTGGGCTGGGTGGCCTCCAGCGGCCCCTTCCATCCCGGCGGTTCTGTGTGTTCAGGGTGGCGGGACCCGAGGCCGCCTGGCTCGCCGCTCTCGGTCCCGCAGCCCAGCTCCATTGTCCCGGGGCTGGGGGCGGGCGCTGGGGCCGCCCCCCACAGCTGGGGATGCTGAAACTTTTTTTTTTCACGTTTCCGCAGTGTCACGATTTCCGCTTCCCTCCTTCAGAGAAAAAAAAA
>NW_005054445.1:1365179-1412029 GCF_000277835.1 Geospiza fortis
CAGCTGGGGGAATACTGGGGGAAAACAGCCGAAGGCAGACGGGGACAACTACTGAGGGGAAAAACGGGGAACAGCAACCGGGAGGAGACGGGGGGCAACAACTGAGGGGAAAAACGGGGAACAGCAACCGAGGGGAGACGGGGGGCAACAACTGAGGGGAAAAACGGGGAACAGCAACCGAGGGGAGACGAGGGCTACAACTGAGGGGAAAAATGGGGAAAAACTGAGGGGAAAACTGGGGGGAAACAAGTGAGGGGAGGCGGGGGCAACAACGGAGGGGAAAACCGTGGAAAGCAGCCGAGGGGAGAGAGAGACAACAACCAAGGGGAAAACGGGGAAACCCCTACCGGAATGGGGGAACTGCCGGGCTGTCTCAAAACATAATGGATTTAGCGTAATTCAGGCAGAGCATGTTAGAGACCAGAACTTGTCACGTTAGACTTCCAGAGCATTAAGTGTGTTTCGCTATTGGGGATCCCTTTTCGGTAAAAAAGCGCTTTGATTTCGTTTTAAGCTATTTGTGGTGTAATCCAGTAACCGCTAAAGCTGTGGTTTGTATTATCGGCTGGAGCCAGGTTAGGGGGCAGCCTGTCCCGAGTGTGTCAGGAAAGACTTTACTCATGAATTTATGATGTGTGGCATCAGGCCATGTATCACGGTCACTCAGCCGCTGTCCCGAGCCCTCCGGAGCCGTGTTTGTCGCTGTCCCTCAGAGGGATGCGCTTGGGCTGGAGAGCTGCCCAGAGGGACAGGCACCAGCCCAGGTGGGCACAGGGCCAGGGACACCTGGCCTGGATCAGCAGTAGTGTGGCAGCAGGAGCAGGGCAGTGACTGTGGTGTGAGACTTTCTGGAATTTTACGGCTAAAGGCTTAAACCTGACAGCTGAAACAGTACCCATGTGATAGGGAAGGAGATCACTCACCCCACGGGGAGTGGGTATTTCACACCAAAATTTAGCTTCTGAATAGGAAGCTCGTTGATTGAAATTAGATGTTCAACATCATTTTTGCTAGAAATAATGATAAATTCAAACACTAAGTGTGCTGGAGTTTTGGCAGCAGATAGCCAAATATCAGGACAGCCCAAACTCGCAGTCAGGTCCGTGGAGCGCTGTTCAGGTGTGCTAGGTATCTCTGGCTATCCACTGTTCTGGCTCAGGGAAGGAAACCAGGATATTCCAGCAAAGGAAAGATAAGGAACAGACAGAATGAGGCAGGATTGTCTGTGACCAGCTGGTGGGGACCTGCTCTGAGGGCTTGTGAGGCTGTGGGCGCTGCCCTCACAGCCAGATGTGAGGCTGGCTTTGAGAGGAAAAGCATTCCCTCAGGAGGTCAGGATGACTTCTGTGGTGGAGAAAGCCTCGGGCTGGGTAGCAGCAGGCCGCGGGCCTTATCAGCTCCACCAAAAAAATGCCAGCTACCCCATCCCTCCTCCAGGTACCCATCACTCACACATCTGTAGTTTACAAAACCACACATTTAGAAGATACCAGAGCCCAGCTAACCTGGCTCCAGTGGCATGTATTTTTGTTACATACTATAACACACACTGGAATTTCCTTTACCGATGGCTTTCAGGCAGTCTGGCTTTTTAACTTCTCAGAATGATGACATATTGGAGGAATACTGTTCTGGTCATGGGATCAGACTCACCCTTTTGCTGTCATAGAGAAGTACTGACGATGCCTCCTTGGAGTAATAAAAACTGCTCTGTCTTGACAAAACAGGGGTTTATCCTTTGTGAGGCCATTCAGGGCTTCCCAAGGGCTTGGCTGGCTGAAAGCAGCTCTACAATCCCATCTGCAGAGAGCTTTCCTTGTGCTCCTTGCAGGCCAAGCCCACGTGCTCAGGACGTGGTTTCCTGGCAGACAAGAGGCAGCACTAGTTTCTCTCCAGTTGTCTCAGCTTTGCCAGAAGAAACCCTTGAAGACAACACAGGCCCCAGAGTAAATGCAGCCTGTACACAATTAGAGAAATGCAGTGCCAAATAATTGAAGATGAGTCCAAGTTAAATCTATCATGCTTTAAATCTGTGTTTCATCTTTAGCTTTGTATTTCTCATCTTGAATGTTTAATTTTTCCTCTGACACAGTGCTAATGTGGGGTGGGGTTGGGTTCTGCGTAAATGTATGGAAATAATATTCATGGATGCACTTTTTGAACAGTGTCTTTTGTTCAGAAGCAAAGTGGGGTGCTCATTACTATTACAAATATCACATTATTCAGCATCTTGGCAGTTCCCCAGAAATGCACTTTATTTCTGCAGCTCTCGAGCCGTTTTTGAAAATAACATTTCCACACAGAGGATCTTTTGGATGTTCAGGTGTGATTTGCTCTGGTGCAGTACCCATGTAAACTGGGTATCTGGGTGCTTCCCCTAGAACAGGCCAGGCTGGGGATGGAGCTGATAATAGGTAGAGGCTTAATTATCTCAAATTTTATTCAGATAAGGAAGATATCCTCCCCCCATCCCCTGTTCCTTTTGATCTCTACAGAATCACAGAATAGCTGGGATTGTATGGGGCCTCTGAGGAGCATCCAGTCCACCTCCCCACTACCCTGCCTGATTAATTTTTTATTCCACCTGGGACATCTGTAAAGACAAAGAAGCAGTAGCATCAAATACATTCATAAGCTTCACTGTCTCTCCTAATCCTGTTTATTTTCACTGCCTTGCTCCCTCCATTTTCTAACGATGATTTTTAATCTCACAGGTTCCTCTTTTTTCCTCTCTATTCTCCCCTTTTCCATGCCACGCTTTCTTCCACACATTTTAACACTCTTCTTAAGCTACTGATTTTTCCTAACCACTCAAGTTGCTGTGTTGAAGGTCAGCATCTCATCCTCACTCTTTTCCACTCTTCAAAAGATGAGTTTTCAGTTCCCTGTGTCGTGTGTTGGAACCATTTAACAGCCACTCTCACACTGGCACCAGAGCTTGTCCAGGCAGGATCCCAGCTGTGGATTCTGCTGCTCACCTGCCTGTTCCACTCAAGCCCTTGTGGCTGCTTTAATTGGCATCTCCTCACTCTCCTGAAGCCAGCATGCAGTGGCACTACATTTTCTTTTGTTTTTATAAAAATGCAGTGAGAATAAGTAAAATTGTGCCACCTTTGTGGTGACATAAAAGGATGTAGAAATCATTGTGCCTGTTTCTCTCCTCTTCTCCTGTCTTTCTCCTGTCTTTTCAGTCTCCTCTGACCTGACCTTCGAAACTGAAACTCCAGATGCTCGGTGTAAACTCTCCTTGGAAGAGGCCCCTGTGCCTTTCTCAGGGTCTGTGGCCAGAAGGCCTCTCCTGCAGCCAGTTCTGAAGGAAGCAGGAATTTCATCTCCTCAACAAATGCAGCAGAGAAGTAGTAACTGAACAGCAGAGACCACTGAGTGATGCACTTTGTCTGTCTGACAAGAATACAAGAACAAAATGCACTCTTGCCCAGAAGATGACTGCTACTCACTCGTAAAGCCTTAGGCAAAGCTGTTCTTTCCTGGGGAGGGAGGTGAGAGCAGGAGATGAGGGGCAGGAGGTGGGAGCAGGAGATGAGGGGCAGGAGATGAAGGGCTGGGCAGTGGTGCCTCCCAGCATCCCCACATTCCCGGTGTTCCAGCAGGTCTGTTCTCCCTGCTCAGGGGAGACAAATGCCTCTGGAGCTGCCATGACCTCAGCACTGCTCAGGCCTCCCTCCCTTCAGGGACACTGTGCTCTCTAACCACTGTCAGGATTGTTTTTTAGGCCTTGAACTGCAAGCTAGTTGTACAGTAAAGTATAACTTTGTAATGCCTGGCCACTCTAAGAACACAATATAAAGTAATAATTGCATGGGATTAAATGGGAAAGTTATTTTCTGAAACACAATACCCAAAGAAGGGTTTTGTTTGAATGGGACTGTACATAAAAGGTGCTTAGTGAACAGTCAGGCTGCTTTTTTGCCAGGATTTTTTACTTTTTTTTTGCTAAGCTATGAAAGGTTCCTGTCCTGGTCTTTGCAGCATTAGAGCTTCCTGCATGCAGATATTCCTTCACAGCAGTCACACCAACCTGCCATCAGCAGCTCAGGAAGAGCTCAGACTCAGCTGCTCTCAGTGCTCAGGGTGCAATCCCAAGTGAAGGGAAGAGAAGAAAGCTGTGTAAATACAAATTGACAAAACTGATAAAACGCTGCTGCTTTTTTTTCCCTCCCAGAAGCTGCAGTGCTTTCTGAAAGTGCTAGCAATGAACTTGCAGTGGCATGGAGACTCACAGACTTCCTCTCTAGCTGCCTTTTTTTTTTTTTAAGCACAGATACAGAACTCTAACAAAAATCAAGGTCCATTGCTTGATCTCTCTCTGAAGTGACCTGGAAAACACAGCTCCAGGAAAACAGGTGCAGAGGTGCACAAATGTGATGTGCAATGGAACATTTGACAGTCCTTGGAGGGGTTAGGGTATATTCTGAAAGGTGCTGTTGAGTTTCTAGAGCACCTTTCAGTTTGCAGGATGTTTTTCACGAAGACTTGAAGTCTGGAAAAGTACGTAGGTAGGTGTCATTATTTCTGAGTACAGACTGGCACTGCAGTGTTTGTATTGTGGGAGGGGAGGTGTATTTTTAAAATTTTAAGATAGCATCAAATGCTTGAGTTAGTAGAAGTGCACTTAAATGGTCAGAAAAGGCACCTGCTCACTTCTGTAATTCAGAAAAGACAGTTATAGGTAATATCCAGTGTTGCTCCAGGAGTCCACAGCTGTGCATTCCAGCTGTCAGAAGAGGAAATGAGCTCTACACAAGGAGAAATGAGAAACATCATCAAAACCCTACAATTTGTGGGCTCTTGTATTACACAGGGCTGTTCCCAAGCTACCAAGGAACTTTGGCATTAAAATCCATGTCAGGGCAGTGACAGGAGACAGAAAAGAAGAAAACCAAAGATTGAGGTGCAGTACCAAGGTGCAGTGCCACAGTCATCACCTGACAGACCTCGGGCACCTCCTTCCTCCTGATCCTCTGGCTCTTTCCAAGGTCTGCCTCCCTCCCCTTCCTGTGCCTTCCAGCCTTCCCCCAGTGAAGGTATCTAAAAATACCATCTTTCAAATCTTCATTCTCAAAATCTGGTCCGTTCTTTTATAGACATTCATTTCACATGAAATCTTGAGTGCCTCCAGAATGAGGAATGATGTTTAACTGCAGACCAATTTCCAGTCTTCAGAGTCTTTCCCCTTTACTAATACCACCAGTAATCATCTGAAATCAAATGGGTTCTTGTGAATCAAGAGGTGCCTTTTTTTTCAGTGTGCCTAGAGGTGCAGTTCTCCCCACAAGGGGATGCTGCCAAGTGGAGGCAGGTCAGGCTGGAGTGAATCCCAGCACTGAGGGTGGGAAGGTGGGAATACAGTGACTGACCTTCAGGGCTGAGGAGCAGGCAGCAGGACACTGCTGTCATCCACCACTCATGCAGGGCTTGGTTTGAACAAGGGACTGGCCTGGGAACCACATTTTAAAATAAACAACTTGTATTGCCCCAGCTTCTCTGGGTCAGACCCGTTTAGAAAGTTGAAATGCTCAGACTGATCTGTCTCTCCAGCAGCCTCCCTGGCACAGAAGCAGGGATCCCCTGGCACCCCAGCACCTGGGATCAGGGGCTCCTTGGTGTGTTCCTGCTCCTGTTTCACCCTGAGTCCAGCTCGTGTGTGAACCTCACGCCTGCCCAGGGCTGAAAGGAGACAGCAGGAGCCTTCCCTGGCCCAAACTGCCATAAAGCTGATAAGAACAGACCACAAAGGCTCTTCCTTTCACTTTACACTTCGCCAGGAAAGCTTTTTTCTCAGTGCAAAAGCAGTCAGAGCCCAGGAGTTACTGACGCAAAGAGAATCGAGATCAAAGGCATCTCTGCTGTGCAGCATCACCTTACATATCTGAAATTTGCCTCTCTGCCTCCCCTCGCTGCTCCAGTAGGATGTATTATTTAGCACTGTATTTAATCCTTTCTTAAGAGATCACTAGGTTTAGTTCAAGTCTAAGATCTGCCATTGGAAGGGTTGTGGTCAGTGGGACCTGCCCTGAACCCATCTCCTTGCTGCTGGTCACCCCTGCAGCTCAGCCATCACACACCTGCCTTTAGCCACAAAAAGGAAGATATTTTTTCAACACCAGAACAAAAAGAAAATGTCACGTATAGATGGTGATTTCTTTTTATTCCAAAAAGACATAGAACTGTGTCTAAATTATGTTCCAAAAATGCAAGTGAAGCAGATTGACAAAGCAAGTGCAGTCTGTTCTTTGGGGTGGGAAGGGAATAGGTGCTGTGATGGGAAGAAGGAAGTCCTCTCTCAGGAGTTGTCAGGCTCTGATAAATCCACTTCCCTTCAAAGAGTTCTTACCACTTTCAGCTCATAGGAAGAAAATACTACACTAAGGATGAGATACAGGGAATGAACTCCCTCCACTTTATGAAAATAAGAAAAACCTGCAGAGAGGCTTTGTGAGCAGTAAACACCTCAGAATGGGGTAAACATGAGCAAATGGGGCAGATGTTACCAGCTAGCAGGCCCATGCAGAAGTGAGCTCTATAAACTATCCCAGCTCAGTTTCTTAGAACCAGTGAAACAAGAACAATGCATAGACGTTTAAGATAAATATAGTCCCTTACTAAAAATGTCACATCCTCTCTAACCTCACCAGCCAGTCCTAATGGATGAAAACAGTTTATTCCAGCTGTTACCATCCTGCTCAGGCACTGACTGCTTTCCCCAAAACACAGGCTAAGAATAAAGGCTTGGTAATTAATTACACCAAGAAATTATTTCTGTGGGATTGAACTGCTTAGTTGTCCCCTAAACATAAAAGGTTTTTTTGATGCATGTATTTGAGGGTTGAATGACCTCTCATAGGAGTAATTACCAATTAATAATTATAGGAGCCTTATCAGTTAAGTGTAATGATGATTTTTTTCTGACGTTTAGGTGGTCCCCAAGAACCTATGGTAGCAGCAAACAAAGAAATCCACAGAGCTGAAATTTAATGAGGCAAATGCATTGATTACCTTTGCAGGAAGCTACATCTGCCTTTAGATGTGCCATCTGGGGGAAAAGAATCCATTTATTTTCAGTGTTTTGTGAGTGGGAATGTCAGTGTCCTGATTTGGAATTATAAGTTTAAAAAAATCTTTGCAATCTACTGCTCAGTCTGTGCTGACCAGAAGCATCCCTGAGCTTTTGGAAGGCAGAGATTTGTCTCCAGGAGGAAAGGCTGGACAGAGTAGCCCAGGTGCAAACTGGTACATAATAATGTGTAATTCAGCTTCCTGCCTACTTTTGTTACTTCAAGCTAATTTGAGTGAAACAGCAACCAGTCCCCATGTAAGGCAGTTAAACAGGAGGACTGGAGCCTCTTTTTGGAGGTGACCAACCCCCAGTACAGCAACTGAAAATGGTCTTGAGCTTCTCCATGGCTTCCTCACCATCCACTTATACAAACAGTCTGGGAGTGTAGGACAGCACTCTGGTACTGCCTGGTTTAGGTGAAAATGCATTTTCTTCAGTTGTTTTCCCATTGTGAAACTTTCTATTTTGAACCATATTCTAAAGGTATTTCAATTGACTGCGGAAAAATTGCCATTTTTTATTTATTAGAGTTAGGATACATTATGGAGATAAATCTATGGGAGTTATCTGTCCTATTACTCTCTAAAACAGCTGCCATGCTGGAAAACTGGAACCAGACACTTGCAGAAGTCACAGAACAATTAATTCTTGGCCCTTTTCTATCCATCATCAGCAGACTTTATTCTTTCAACTCCAAGATTATACATGCTGAGTTACTTCAGGCTGTCTGAGCACTGATTTGGGTTTCAAATGAGAGCTGTCACAGCTTAGAGCTCTGCTTGCTTGGCAACACCCCACTCTATTTTCAGAATTATGTTGTAGAGCTGTTTACAATCCAGAGCAAATTACTGACTTCGAGAGGTGCAAATCCACCCAGCGCTCTGGAAAAGCGATTTCGCACACATGGAAATAAACACCCTTACTTCAGATTTATTCTCTGCTGAACAAGAAAAATCATTTGGCCCAGTGAAAAATAAAAAAAAGTAGGATGCTGAAGCTATGCCAGCAGCAGCAGCCCTGACAGAAATACACGGGGAAAATAACACTTCAGAGCTGCTCAGCTGCCTACGGCTCTGCTGTTCCATGCAAATAACTTCGAGTTTTCCCTTTACTTTAGGTGCTGTCATTTATCATCTTTATCTGCTATATTGCATCTCTAGCAGCTTCTTTCATGATGGCACCACTCCTAGAGTTTCTGCTGGCACTGTTTCTTTTTTTTGCCTACGCCTCCAAGCTTAACGAGAAGTTTAAAGGAGTCCACTGGCCTTTGGCGGTAAGTGAGATGTGCAAGAGAAACCTTCAGATTTAATTGTGCAGTGAGAGGGGAGGGAGAGTGACTGGGCAGGAGTTCAGGGTGACTAACAATTTTACTGCCCTCTTAGAAACTTGTCCCTGCTGCTTCTGCTTCACAAGGTCCCAGAGCGCTCTAAACTATGCTCTGCTCTGCACTGCAGCTTTTTGAGTGCTGACACAAAGCGTGGCTTTATCAAAGCACAGAATGTATGCCCAATTCCAGGCAGATGGCTTAGGGCCAGCATCAGCCCAAGTCTGACTGCTGGGGGCTCCATATTGCCACCCTTGCAGAGGGGGAAACTGGTGTGTTGTTGATAATGGGCAGACTTTGTCAGGCTGTGATTAAATTCTCAGGTAGAGTTACACCCACAGAGAATCTGAGCTGCTCTGGCCAGTTCATGCTCTCAAAGGAGCCCAGTGGCTGCTGGGGCAGTGCTGGGGCTGCAGGAGAGCCCTGGCCACTGGATGTCCCTGCAGTCTCAAATATCACTGCAAAGGGAGCAGCTGCCTTGCAGTACTAATACTTCAAAAAGCCCTGCTGATCTTATCAATCTCGATTCTCTTTTGGTACCATCAGTAGTTCATTGCACTGAGATTTGAATTTGAGCTCTCAGTGTATAAAAATAACTTCAGCAAAGCCACTGGTAGATAAAACAATATCAGTGACTTTGGCTATGACTGTGCACAGCTCTCAGCTGGTAATCTCTGTTCCATCATTTTCCCATTTTCTACATGCATCTGGTTCCAGAACTAAGACAAAAAAGGCCCTTGTGTGTTTATTATGGCCATTACCATAACATATTGCAGGCACACAGTGTAGATACTGACCTTGTCCTGACTTCAGAGGAGTCAGGTTTCTTGCAGGATTTGTGCTTTGAGACAAATCTTACTCCTCCATCTGTTCTGGAAAAGCAGAAGAGCTAATTGTGAACAGAGCTGAGGGTGCCATTATTGCGGCCCTCGTGATTTGGACGTGCCCTGGGACACAGCTCTGTGTTTAAAGCTCGCTGCAGAGATGTCCCTGCTGGTGTGACAGGGCACAGCTCAGCAGGACGTACCCCAGGGGTCTCACCAGGGCTCCTGGGGCAGGCTGGTGGAGCTGGCAGTGGACATGAGAAGTACAAATCATTCCAACACTAAACCAAGTGTTTGGTTCCTGAATGAGGAGTTGAACAGACAGGTCTCCCTGGAGATCACCACACAGCCCTGCATCCACAGAGAGACAGGCACCTGTTCCCACAGAGCTGGGACCTCCTGAGCCTCTGGTGCCACAGGAGCTCTGCTCAAACACAAGGCTTTTAAGGCATTTCAAATGATCTTTCCATTAAAGCCCTTGCTGTACTCCAAGGCAAACACCCCACACAGCCCTTCCCAGGCTGAAGGAAGGTCTGCCTGACACAGGCAGGGTAGCAGCAGGATTTATCCCAGCATCTTTAAGAGCAGAAGTTTCTGCCAAGGTTCAGGTCTTCTCTTATTTAGAACTGTTTCACAGTATAGCAGTTCCTCCTCTACAGCAAACCAGGCTGTGGTCACACGCCAGCAAAGGCACTGATGCAACAACAGAGGGGCTGAGTGTTAGTTCTCAGGATGGTTTTAGAGGAAATCCTTGACCAGTCTGAGAAGGCACCATTGCTTCTTCCACAGGATTTCTTGCGCTGTGTCACCGCTGCCATCATTTACTTTGCCATTTCAATTGCTGCTGTCTCAAAATACAGCGATGGAGCATCGAAAGCAGCAGGGGTGAGTAGGCATGAGCTCTCCACCTGAGTGCTGTGGTGAACTGAGTACACTTCAGTACGTGGATGTACTTAAAAAACAGTTCAAATATGACCCCACTGCAAGTCATAGACATTTCTTCAATTAGCTGAGAATTAATTTGCTTAAAGCAAAGAAGAAATGGTCACTTAATCAGAAAAACATGTCTTGAACCAATGAATAGATTTTTCACCCTAACAGAGCTGCTCAGTGTTAACTGCACCCTTAGGTAAGACACCTATTCTGCTTTTTAATTTTACTAGCTGCTCCTGCAAGGAGTGTCAAGATCCTTGAATGGAGGGAATAATAATAATAATAATTATTATTATTATGATGATAAAAAAAAAGAACTCAAACCTGTAACTGCTAAGGCCAGTCTAAATTAAGTAATTTCAACCTCCTGCCTCTCCTGCTTAGTTTTATTTGGATGAGTTGAAACAAGAGCAGTATCATTTTACCCTCCTGTACAAGGACTGCCCAGGAGAGAGCCTTCACCCATCAGTGGTCAGAAATACAATACAGCCCCTGCATCTGCAACTTGACTCTAAGCATCAATAATGTATGCAAATAAAATTTGCATAACAATTTTTTTAAGCTTGGGAAGAGCAGTGCCCAGTGGTGTGGGCCAGCAGCCCTTCCCAAACCATCCCACAATACAAACCCAAATCTTGTTTAATCTTTGTCCCTGCAGTGAGCCATGGAGCAATGGAGTGTGTTCAGCCCAGGCTCCTAGACCAGCACCAGCACCCAGCTTGGCACAACTCTGCTGCTCTGTCACTGGAGAGAGAATTCCAGAATCATTTTAATCTGTCTAGTTCATTCAACAATAGACACATCTCCTTGCAAACAAGTGGAAAATTATTTCCCAAGAAATGGAGGTGATTCCTTGGTGGCAGAGGTGCCCTGGGGCAGTGGAGGTGCAGGAGGTGCTGATGTCCAGAACGGGCCCATAGCCCAAGAGGGCTGCAGCCTGGGGCAGGGATAAAGACACCTCTGGTCGCTTCTCAGGCTCCCAAAGCAGCTGTAATTGAGGTGATACCAATGTCTCACAAACCATTTCTCCTCCCTGCCTTTTTGGAAAGGCACAGGCCAAAAAAACCATGGAGTTTTTCCTGTGTGGGTTTGGTTGGGTTTGGTTTGTCCCTGACAGACTGGAGCTGTTGTTAAGGAGAGCATCATTTTGCCCTTTCAGGTGTTTGGGTTTGCAGCCACCATCGTGTTTGCCATTGATTTCTACATCACCTTCAATGACCTGGTCACTTTCCTCAAGCAAGGCAGCTCCGATTCCCCCGAGGGGCACAAGACAGAAGGTGGGTAAAATTGCCTGCTTGTCACACGAGCTGCAGTGTGAGATTTCCCTCTCCATTTCACCCTTTGCAGGGAGCAAGAGCTCTTGCCCAGTAAGAGCAGTTTCTATTCTTGGGTTTGTCTGCCGCAGCTCTGCTCAGTTAGGAAGCTGCAAATGGAATTCCAGTGATTTATGAAGATAACCTGCAAGCCAGGAATGTGAAGTTTCTCAGAGTTTCACATCTAACTTTGAAAAGCCCCAGAGCCAATTATAGAAATCACCATGCAAAAACAAACAAACTTCTACCTTTTTTTTTTGGTAACTTACAATTAACATCCATTAATCCACAGCTTTTTGTGTCCAAATAGTGCTTTTCTCTTTATCATTTCCTTATCATGACTGCCTCTTATGATCTTTGACCATCTGTGGGCAAATGACTTTAAAATCCAAGGGTCAAACAGCATAAAATTAACAAGGTTGCTATCAATTTTTTTTCTATTCTACTTCAGATCAGACAGATCCACTTAGGAGAAGATAAAAACAAGGTGTTGGGTATTCAAAGCCAGTTCAGGTCAGCACAGGGGTAGTTGGTTTGTAGTTTCCAGGAGCCCAAATCAGGCATCATGTCCCTGTGACTCCTTATTGCACCCACATGGATTAAAAAGACTGCTCCACACTTAAAAACAAACAAAAAATATCCCAAATCCCCTCAGAACACCTCATCTAAAACCCCCGAAAAACCAAACACCCAAGGTGTGTATGGAATCCTAGGAGGTGAACAGCAGTCTCTTCTGGGGATTTTAGTAGACTGTTAAGTGTTTTCTCAAGCTTTAGACTGAAAAGAGAGACAGAGGAAAAAAGAATAAAAGGAACAGGAAACAGACTGTAAAAGCTAAAAACTGAACTGCCTTCAGAAGATGATCAGGTGGCAAGGGTGCAGAATTAGGATACAGATTAGATCTAATTCCCCTGGAGATGGAGGCACAAATACATAAACTCACAGAAGTGCAGTCACACAGCTTCCTGTTGGTGTTTGTGGCCATGCAAGGTGGGCTCAGCCCTGCAGCCCCAACTTGTGTTTACACAGGGGCTCTTAAGTGCTGAGGCCACAAGGATGGAGCTCTGTGGGCCTGCTGGGATTTCTCAGCATCTCAGAGATGTAGGGCTGCTGAGCACACAGCAGTGCCCAGAGCAGCAAGGATGCCAGCAGGACCTCTCAGCAGCATCTCCCAACTCCTTCAAACACCATTTCAGGTGCCATCACCTCAGCAAGAGCTGTCATTTCACAGAGTTGTTCATTCCCAGCCCTCTGTGTCCTTTGAGGCACACCCTTGTCAGCACAGCCTCTCTGTCCCAGCCAGAGCCTCAGCTGGGGGGATTTCCAGTTTGCATTTTCACTTTTGTTCCTTGTTTCACCCCTCAGATGAGGACTCCGACTCTGACTCAGACTGAAGAACCAAACACCAACCAAGCATGAAGGGAAGATGATCAAGCACTTTCCTCTTTGCTGAATGCACTGCCAATTGAAATATCCCCTCATTTCAGCCCCTTTCCACTTCACTGTTTATGGAATCACCAGAGCACAGACAGGGCAGTGATGTGGAAAAGGAGACTACTCCCAGTGCCATTGAACACTCCTTGGCAACTACAGATCCTACAGCAGATCTGTCCAAACAACACAGCTCAATTCTCTGTTGCCCCTCCCCACCCAGCACATCCATGTCCTCAGTAAGTGGAACAGCATTTTTAACATTTACAGCTTTTAATGTGCTTTCATCTTTCCAAACCTTTAACACTTAGAGCTTTTATACTTCTTGCCTTGCCAAAGAGGAGAGGTTTGGATGCCTGTTGTATTTTTCTTTATTAACTAACAGTATTTCTTTATCCAGTCTGAATACTCCCAAGCACTGAAGGCAAGGAGTGCAGTTAACACATTAGTTTCAATACCTTTGTATCTCCTGTCTGTCTGTGACAAGGAAAAGTGACAACTGGAAATCTGCAGCAAGAGCAAACCTCAAAGTATTAATGGTGCTGCAGGGCAGCTGGCTCATCAAACCTTCAGTATCCCTTGTTTTAAGCTGCTTGGATGGAGTCACATCCCCTCTGCTGCAGTTCCACCACAGGAAGGGGTGGAGCAGGTGAGGCAGCTCTGGGCAGCCCTGTCCTGTTTTTGTGGAAGCCCTGGGGGTGGTTGCACAGCCAGAGAAGGCAGGCTTGGCAAATACCTCCCAGCAGGACCTGCCTGGAGGAACCTGCAGGTGTTTGTGCCCCAGGCAGCAGTGCTGATGTCCTGCTCTGTGCTACTGGCCACTGGTGCTGCCACAGTGAATGCACCCAGGCCCCAGGAGGGCAGTGCCCCCTCCCCACTGTGAAAAGGCCAAGAAACCAACCCCAAACTACAGAATGTCTGCAATGAATTCATCTCCCCAGCCCCCTTTTTCAGTGTGGCTGGGTGGGGTGGGTTGGGTTGTTTTTTCTCCCCTGGAAGGATGTGATTTATCTTGTAGTGGTGTATTCCAGGGAAAAAGCCTTCTGAATGTACAAGCTGTTTTCACAGGTAGCACAACCTACCCTGGAATATCTGTGTCCATTTATAAACACTTGGGAAGAGAGTGGCACACTCCTCACAGGTGGCATCACACAGGTCTGTGATAAAGAAACCTGTATGGATGTTTTAAAAATGAATACAGTGCCAGAACAGGTGTGATTAAAATGAGAGCAGATGGTCCTAACAGAGTAAGTGAAAACCAGGGATGAAACAATAAAGGCAGATTTCCTTTGGAATAAAATCAGCACCTGGGTTCCAGTTCCCTGTGGCAGCTGCCAGCAGGACAGGGGAGCTGGCAGGGACCAGGGGGTGCTGCTCAGGCTCAGAGTTGTCCAGCAGGCAGCTCCTACATCTCCTGCTTCCTGACCACTGACAGAGTAAATGCAAAACAAGTGGTTGCTTCTAAATGGGACAGACAATCTCTGATTGATGAGAAAGATTTCTTTGAACCTTTTCCTGTATGAAACCCCATGTTTCTCTCCCTTCTCTTGTCATATTTACTGGCACACACTGTGATGTTCAGGGGACCTGGGCTCATTTTTATACTTGTTTTGTATTTCTCTTTTTTTTTTAAGTAAAAAAATGTACTGCATGTCACAGCTGGAGATGTGGTTAATATTTAGAAACCATGTTGGATTAAACTTCTTTTAATAGAAGTGTTGGGTGTCTTTACTTACTTGAAGACTGATTTTGCCTGCTTACCTGATTTTGGTGCTTTGCCTCTGCCCAGCACAAGGGACTGTGACTTCAGGAATCCTAAATCTCTACTGGGGAAGGGGCACAGCTCAGAGGCAGCCCTGGGGACCAGCCACAGGTCAAACCTCTTCCTTAGGGCATGAGATGAAAAAATTTAATCAAGAATTTGTTCCAACTATTGAGTAGACATGGTGGATCTCTCTTGGCAACCAATAACCCTTCAGGTTCATCCTTCACACACCCAAAATATACTGAGGTTTTCTGGCCATTTGTTCCATGTTGGTTTAAAGTAAAGAGGCAGCAAACAAAATGTTCATTAGTTACATCAGGACTGCTTTAGCAGCTCGCAGTGAGGTGCCTGCCCAGAGAATTTCCTTACTGGCTGTTTAGTCCTTGATGGCTCAGATCATTTCAAAGCAGTTTTCTCCCAGGGTCAAGCACTTCTGTAAGATCCCAGCCTTTTGTTAAAAAAGATCTGTTCTCATAACTGAAAGAAAACATGATTCTGTATCTTAGGGATATAATTTCAGAAAATTAGATTTAAAATAATTACTTCAAAGCCAGTTTGGATTGGGGTGGAAGGGGCTGACTCAGTCTTCTGCCCATATTCTGCCACAAATACTGCACCAAGTTCAGGCTCTGGGGCACATGGAGGAAAAGTCAGCTTGGCTTTTTGGGTTTTTTGTTTGTTTGCTTGTTTTTCCTCAACTGACAACATCAAAAGGGTGCTGGGAGCACTCTCTGCAATTCAGGAGACAAGCACAACACCCCACCTGCAGTGTGGAGCCCAACTGAGTGCTGGTTTCAGTGGCCTCCTCAGACACCTCTTTCCAATCACACTCACTCGTGTCCCGTGGAGGAGCTGCTTCCAAAGCCCCCAGAGCGCAATCCCTGCCCTCACTGCAGCACCTGGAGTTCCTGGGCCTGCCTGAGAAGGAGTTTCCAACCCCAAGGGTGGATGAATCCTTGTAGGAACAATGCCAGAAGTTCCATGACCTCAAAGCCACCGACAGGAAAGGAAAGTGGCACCTCAGGTGAGTTCACACAGCTCTCACCTGCTTGAAGGGCTCTCTCCCTCCTACCAAGCTTTTCCATTTATCTGTGGACTTGTTCAGACTTGTGCAGTGATTTTTGGACAGGTGACACTAAAGAGTTCAAAAGACCTTTCCAAGGAATTCAAATACCTTTCCAAGTAGCTGTTTTAGATTCTGACTGAAGTAGGAGGCTCTGTTATCCTTTGAACACTCTGTCCATTACTCCACCTAACTGTGCTTTTCACTTGATACTGTTTGAAGTTCCTCGAGTCTGCAGTTTCCATCTGGCAGAGTCACTCCCAAGGAAGAGCAGAGCATCTCAGCTGCTGTGGTGGTGCAGAACAGCGTGGTGTGCTGGAAAGCAGAACACAGCTGGGTGCTCTGCTCAGCAAGCACCTGGTTCCACTCATTGTCCTTCTGCTGAGGAAGTTCACTGGGCACAGTTCTGTCAGAAATAACATCATGGAGTGGCTTCACTCCAGATTTGCACCAGGATACAAACGGCCCTCCAAGGGCAAATGCCACATGTGCAGAGCAGCCCCACCTGGCCCTCCTTTAATCCTCAAGAAGATGCATCAAGGAAGCAGAAGAAATTTAGGTAAGCACTGAGAACGTAAATCTTCTCAAGCATTCCAAGATGCTTGAGACACCTTTTTGCATGGAGTATTGGCTTAAAAGTCAAGATCTTTAAATATCAGGAATAAATAAACAGGAGTGCATCAATGAATCCACACTGCAACACAGACAGTCACCCTAGGACACTACTGGACGAATTCAGTGTTCAGTGTTTTGTGAAGCTTCCAGGCCAGAAAGTAAAACAGTGCTACCCAGAAAATTTAAGTGTGGTTTTGTCTGGGGCTCTGGGGACGATGAGTTTGGGTGGAGGTTTGGGGTTGTTAGGTTTTTTTTTGGTTGGTGGGATTTGGGTTTGTTTTGGTTTTTTATTGCTATTGCTTTTGCGTGGTTTTGTTGATTGTTTGGTTTTGGTTGTTTTTTTAAAAAAGTCAATTTTTAAATCCACTTCTGTGAAGAGGAAAATACTGATTGCAATGTTAATTTTCACCAGGAAGTACTTGTCCTTTTCTTTTATGGATTTTGGACACATCCCATCACATTTTGTTAGCCTGATCCATGAATAAATTAATTACAGTCTTCCCAGGAGACTGTAGGAAGAGCCAGTAACTAAAAGACAATTTTTAATTTTTTTTTTTAATTTGACAGCTGATGAAGCTTCTCCTGCCCCAGGAACACCATGGATACCACCCTGGGTAATGCCACAGTGCTGCTGACAGCCCCACACAGGGAAAATGAATGGGCCCCTTGTAAGAGCCTCTGGCTCCCTCAGGGAATCCTTCCCTTGTGCCACCACCTGTGTCCCCCTCCCCACCGCCCCTGGTCCCTCCCCAGTGTTCAGAGTGCAGCAGCCATTCCCAAATCCCAGACTCACCCATCCCTCGTGCCTGTCCACAGTTCTCACCTGTACTGACTCAGTGCTTCCACCTTGTGCCTAAAGCACCTGGAAACCAAAACCCCCCAGCATCACTTGCAGCCCCAGCCCGGGAGGCAGCAGTGTTCCCCCACTCCCTGGGGCATTTCAGCCCCAAAATCCCTTTCCAGTCCCAAAAGGGCAGCTGCAGAGCCCAGGATGGAGCACTGCAGTCCATGGCAGCACACCAGAACTGCTCCAAGAGCAATTCCACCAGCAGCCTGAGAGCAGCAGAGCAGTTCCACGTTCCCTCTGCTCCACTGCCTCTCCCCAGGGCTCTCCATGGTTTCTCCTGCCCCCAGGAGGGTCGCAGGGACAGCTCCAGCCAGGGCTCAGTGCTGGGAGTTCCCGCCACACACAAAGTGCCTTTTGCAGCTGCCTGGCTTTGTTTTGAGCCCAGGACCCCCCTTGGGCTGGTTTCACCCCAGCAGCCCCCAAGCCCCTGGCAGGGCTTGCTCTCCTCCAGGGGGATCAGGCAGAGAATGGGGACGGGAAAAGTGAGAAAACTCCTGTGGTGAGATAAAGACAATTTCATAGGGAAAGCAAAAGCTGTGCCCACAAGCAAAACAAAACAAGGAATTAATTCCCATGGGCGGGCAGGTGTTCAGCACCTCCAGGAGAGCAGGGCCACATCCCCTGGAAGGGTGACTTGGGGAAGCCAAACTCCATCACTCCAAACCCCTTCCTCCTTCCCCCCTTCCTATCCTGATGCCATAAGGTGTGGGATGCCCCTGTGGTCAGTTGGGGTCATCTGTCCTGGCTGTGTCCCCCTCAGCCTCCCAGGCACCCCCAACCCTCCCCAGCATGGCAGCACAAGGGGCAGGGAAAGCCTTGGCTCTGGGTGAGCTCAGCATTAACAAAAACATCTCTGAATTATCAACACACATCCAAAACAGCCCCACACCAGCCACTGGGAAGAAAATTACCCCAGCCCAGCCCAGGCCATGTTTACAGACGAAGACACCATTGTATTACTTTAATATGTCCATTTATTAAACAGAAAGTCCTTCACAAATGATCCGTACTATATTGATTGGGATAAGTGTTAGAAAACTTCCATTTCTCCTACATACAAAAATACAGACTTTTACCACTATGAAGAATGGTCAGAAGAGTACCGTGAAAACCCAGAGAGCTCAAATCTTCCAATACCAGAAAGAAAAGACATGAAAGACAACTAAATAAAAAAAATTTACAAAAAGTATTGTGCCCATATACAAAAGACTGGAAAAGCAAAATGACATTTAAAACTGATAAATACACCATTTAAATTATGCTGCAACAGCATGGATTTTAAAACCAAGACTGCTTTGTGTATTGCAAGACTTTACAATTCTTCACCTTGTGTTTTTTGATTAGCACAGACACCAAAGAAAGAACTGAACAACTGACAGATGGTTACTGCTGTAAAAACAAGCTACACAAGGAGGTTGTGTTTTCTTGTAGAGTACCCTGCCTTTGAGCTTGGTCAAGCATTCCCAGGACACCTTTCCCAAGCAGAGCTGGCAGCTGCTGCTCGGCCAGCAGTGAGTTCAGCTGTGGGCACGGCAGGAAGGGGCTCCCAGCTGGAGGCACCACCTTGGAGCAGCTGCTGCAGCTCCAGGCTCTGCAGGGCAATGGGAAATCCTCCAGGGCTGTGAGCTGGCTCCAGGGGAATGTGCTGCCTGCTGGAACCCCCCAGTCCTGGGCAGGCTCTGCTGTCAGGGGAGCCCTGGGCTGGCCCTGCCGGGGCAGGACACAGCCGGGTGCTGCCCTCGCACCACTCAGAGATGCACCAAGGGTTCTCCAGCACAGAACACTGCAGGCTGTACTCCAGAGTACCAAGGGTATTGCACAGCAGACTTGTGCTCATGAAAAAAGGAAAATTGCATCCCCTTTGCTCAGCCTGAATAGAATTCTAGAACCTGGTGTTTCCATAATTCCTCTGAGCTGTTTGCAATTACAAACCTGTCAATAGAGCACCTGTAACCCAGAGAGATAAAGTCTTTTGGTCAGGCCTGGATGCTCCCTCCTCAGAAGCTGTAAATCATAATTGATGAGTTAGAATTGGAATGTTTGGATTGGGCTGCAGTCAGTCTAGAGGAGCCAGGGTCAGCCCTGAGGACACAGACACCCCACCCTGAGCATCCCTCCACAAGGCCCAAGGAAGGGGACCTGGAGCACCAGGAATGTGCTCGGGGGGCAGCTGGGGGCAGAGCAAAGGAGACACAACCTGTGGTTCCCCAGGGGTCAGATCCAGTGCACATGGGAGGGAAGGCAGCGACCACGGCAGCCATAAACCTGGTGTTGGTGGGAACAAAGCACAGCGAGGCCAGAGCTGCGTTAGTGACTCACATTACAAAAATAGTGTTTACTGGATTCATAAATTTACATCTCTGTTCCTGTGAATGACAAGTGTTAGTACCACACATGGAAGGCACCCTAGGTGAAGCAGTTTTTCGGTATTTGTTTACAATTCTGTGAAAAGACATACAAAGTGTCAACTTCCAAATCAAATTTGAGCATTATAATGAGAAATAAATACATACTTTACTATTTTATTGTGGGTTCCTGAACCCTTACAAACTTCAACATATACAAATAGTTTCAAAATGACACTAACACAAAAGAGAGTAAGTCTAGACAGATACAATGATTAGCTAAGTCATTCGTCCTATTTTGTCATAAATGTTGTGTCGTAAGTATAGAAGTCATTTTAAAATGCAATAAATTGGCCACAATATATAATTCAAAATATTTTCTTACTCCAGGACTGTGATGTATGAGTTAAAGCTGGATGAGCTGTAGTGCTAAGACACTCTCCCTCCACAAGATCCAACAATAGAAACTGGTAAACATTCAAGATTAAAGTAGAAACAGTAGAAAAATGAAGGTAGCAATTGTTGTAATAAAAGGGTGCTAGCCAGGACCACTTTAACCTGCAGACATCAGGATAGCTGGAACATCATTAAAAATATTTAGACAACACTATTTTGGGATTAAAAGGGTACCAGAAGTGATAAATCAGCCTGGTTAAGAGAGGATGTTTTCTTTCAGACACATGAAGGTTTTAATTAAATAGGTCTATTGAGACATTTGTCCGAAGCAAAACAATACAATACCCTGAAATTTCCTGTGCTCTAGACAATAGCCTGTGACAGTCTGAAGAGGCAGATGCTCATATTCCATTCTGTTACTCATATCCAGATGTTATTAAAATAGCTGCAGGGACCAGCCCCAATCAAAAAATAAGATACTCTGTAAAACAATCAGGCTATTGCCTTTTAAATGCTCCTATGTCCTCATTGTGAAGCCATGAAGAAAGTTCCCATAACCTTCCATAAATGCTAACTGACTTTTCAAAGTTTTACCCATGAAGTCCATGGGATACAGATAAAACCTTCATAGTAAACACAAAGCTCTATGTTATAAATATGTCAATCAAGGTAACTATGTATATTGTATATAAAATTAAATATCTTCTGTTTGCCAAGTATAATTTAAAAAGGAATATCTGTGGCTAGTTATAAAAAAATATTTATTAACCCATAGAGATTAAAAGGCCATTTCACTAACTAGTCCATCCAGCACACATGAAAGAGCTGCACTGGGATTCTGGATAGGTTACTTTATCTAATCACATTCCTATGATAAATAGACAACTTTCATTTCTGGGCATATATAAGAACACTTCTGAAAGCTGCATATCCCAAAAGAAAATTAGATTGTGTTGTATACTCTAAATTAAAGGCTACCAAAAATCACAGTGTAAGCAGATTTTTTTAAGATTATTTTTAGCATACAAATGGTTAAATTATAAACAGGTTTTTAAAAACCAACCCCCCCCCCAAAAAAAAAAAAAATGACCAAAACAAGGGAACCCTTTCAGGTTGGACAGCACCACTCTGACTAGGTCAAGCAGATCTATCAAGGTGGCCAAATGGCTGACAGGGAAAATAAAAATAATATACCAGGGAAACCCTCTACAATGTCATTCAGAGATTTCCTGAGTATGTGTTTAAATTCATTTTAACCAATCCCTCTGTCAAAATAAAGAGAGGAACAGGGCATAATTTCTACAAAGTACTTTCACACATTCCATGCATTTTTGTACTGATTTCAGGATCATTTTAAAATGCTTTTGTTGCCATTAAATCTCACACACAGGACACCTCTACCTGCACAGTAATTCTGAGCTTTGCTGGCCCTCCAGACAATGAACAATCCATTATTTCATGCTACAAACAGCACAAGCCAAGAGCCTGATTTTCAGACATGCCAGACTGGCTTTCCTTGCCCCGCAGGACTGAGCAGGGACCAGCCTGGATCCCCCTCTGGAAGCTGAGCCTGGGCAATCCCAGCCCCTTCCCAGCTCCCTGAGATCCCCATGACTGCTGTGGCCACTGTGGGCTCTTCCTGTTCATGTCTCACTTTGAAAGCTCTGCATTACCAAGCGCCCTTCTCACATCTCCAATCCCTTATCACACTGTGCCTTTTATTATCCTCAATGCCCACTGGAGAGTTCTGGCTCCAGAGCTTTCAGGACAGTTCTGTTCTTCATGCTCCTCCATGGACAAAGCTGATCAGTATCCCAACCGAGTAGGAGAGACAATATTACTTCCTACACTATCTGAACTGCTATTAAGTTTGTTTTCATTTTTTAATTATGCCCTAAAACCATTATTCTTGCTTTTTTTAGATTTTTGGTGAGTTTTTTTCCCTCATGAAAGAAAACAAGTAGAAATTATTACAACATGACATGAGTCAAGAAAATAATAGATACAGAAAGAGGCCTAAGGAAGAGGGAGGAAGAAAGAATTGCATTAATAAAGCCACAGATTGGGTAAGCATTTGCTGTGCCTGCACATCCCCAAAAGAGTGGAGAGGTGACCAAATTCATTTAGGGACCTTAAAGCTCATGAAAAGTTGGTGTTTAACTGAGCCAGAACAGTCCAGGGCAGCAGATTCTCTCTCTGCTGTGTGCACAGCACTCCACGAACCACTGGCTCTGCCCTGGTGGGAGGGGACAATCAGCACATGGACAGAATAATTCACAGGGGGAACATAAACTGCTACCCCAGGGAGGAGTGGGAACCTTTCCCTCCTCTTTCTGGAAGCAGCCATGAAATCCAGAGAGCTGAAACTATGCCAGAGCGTGCCATGAGACCAGAGTGACAAACAAACCCTGGGAAGTGTTCATCACAACAGTGACAAAGCCAAGGGAAGAGCAGCACACGCTGCTCCTTTGTCCCATGTAAAAGACACCTTAACTGGAAGAGGAGGAGCTGCTGCCAAGGCACAGATCTTGGCTGATGCTGCGCTCCTGAATGCAGCGAGCAGCACAGACTGCAATCTCAGCTCTCTGGGGCCAGTGCCTGTCTCACAAGGCACAGGGAGGTCACTCTTACCCCTCCCAAGCTCCCACCAGGAATCTCACAGCAGCACCAGCATTCCACAGTCCCACAGAAAGAACACAGCAGGAAAGGGAAGAGCACCACAGCTGACACCAAGGGATATTGGGACACATTCTCATCTTCCTGGCACTGCACAGACCAACAGAGGCTTAGCAAGAATTAAATATTAAAGCATTTGATCCATGAGGCACGAATATTCCAAATGAAAGGAAAAGGGGGAAAGAAGGAGGAATTGGCTTTACTCAGACACGTGAGTGAGCTCCTCTGTGGTTTCAGGAGCTCCTGCTGGGGCTGTTTGCACAGCTCAAGGACGTGGCACCAACCTCAGCTGAGGCTCACAAACGGAGCAGGACAGGCAGAGAGGCTCCTGCAGCACTGAGCAACAGCTCCCAGGCTGCTGCTCCAGGCAGAGCTCACTGTGTAACAAACACTGCCATGTCTGTGCACAGGGGCAGAATTCAGTCATGTCTACACCCAGAAATACACACAGACTCCAGGTCTGAGGGCTCTCTCTGACCAAAGGGCACTCATCCAAACCTTGACTGTTTCAAGCATCCTGTTCCTACCAACCTCAACTGTTTGCTTTCATTTAGTTCTGTTTACAGTGGGGTTTGAGTCCCTTTATGGAGCTAAACAGCACCCTTAAGGACAAAAAGAAATTATCCCTGTGTGCTAGCAATTACAAGCAAGACTAACTGGCTGAGAGAAGCAATTTAATGTCACTTCTCTAAGCAAGTTTAAAAAAAATTAAACTTTCTACCCTCTTTTCTTCCTTAAGGGTTTTTTGTGTGACTGCAGTTTAGGTAACAGTCTTAAAAAAAGTACCTCTCCAATACACTGTGTAAAATTAACTCAGGGGAAATGAGCCATGGATACATCAAATGATCTTGATATTTCAAATGTACTTGTCTCTCACAGCTACTTTACTTCCCTTCTATATAATCCAAATAGCAAATAATGTCTCTGCAGAGCAGTAAGTGCTTAAGATTTTTTAGAAAGTATATACTATACAATACTAAAATCATCTTTGGTCCCAAAAATGAGGAAATTACACATTTACATTTGCTTTTGTTTCACGAAGTGAATCGGATAGTGTTTTTAAAATTACTGTTCTCTTTTGGATTCCACCCTGAGAGCTGTCCTAGGCTCAGGGCATGATGTGAGTAATGAACACTGGCATTCCCAGCTGCAGGAATCTCACCCCTCCTGTGACTGCCCCACTCTGCTCCTGTCACTGCAGCTCACGGCACAGCCAAACCCCCAGCTACCCTTCTCCTAGGCCAGGACAGGTTTGAAAGGTACAAATTCATAAACCTAGAGAGGCACACAGCTCCCAGAGCTCTGCCCCAGCCTCAATGAGCTCAGGGAGCACAGGAGAGGATCTGGGAATGCTCCTTCAGCCCTGGCCAGTGACAGGACAATTCCTGACAAAAACCCCTGGTGACACCATCCTGTTCCTGATTTCAGATGGCAGCTCCACTCCAAAAGCATGGATCTTCTGGAGAACTCTGTTTTGTATTTCAGTAGGTGCGTTTGGCTTGATTTTGGTGTGGGATGTTTGGGGATTTTTGTTTGTTTGTTTGTTTTGTCTGGTTTGGGTTTGCTTGGGGTTTTTTACAATCTTTATCCAAACTGCTTTGATGGCAGTTTAAAATTCCTGACTGGGTATGCCTGTGCTACTTTTTAAAAGTCTTTCAATAATTGACATTGCAAACTCTGCCAGTCCTGGGCAGTGCTGGCAAGCAGCAGGGCTGCCACAGCAGTTCTGGCAATAACAAATTGTTATTTCTTACCATGCTGGCCATGGAACTGCCATGTGCTGCCCAGGAAATGCACCCAGGTGAGACAGCCCTCTGTGGAACATCTGCTCTAACCCAGCACCAAGAGCTGGTTCCATCTTCTTTTAAACTGGTGTTCCCTTTGGCATAGCATCCAGTAAAGCACAATAAATGTTACTGTAGGAACTGGTAAACCATCAATCACTAAGAAAATGCAAATTTTCCTTAACCTCATCAGTAACTCTGAATTTTAATCTTCTCAGCCACTGAGGTGAAATGCACTATAGATGTCAATACACTGAAAATGGAAAGGCATCACCTTTGTCACCTTTTCACTCATCAGAATAATTCTCTGCTGCTCAATTTGAATATTGCAGCATTAGGTTCACACTTTCACTATCCCAGCTCCCTCCAGTAGTACAAAAGCCCAGGCACTTCTCCTGATCTCCTGTTTGGTGTAACTTGGTTTTCATGTTAAACACCTTACCCAGCACACTGCCCATTGCTCTTAAGGCTCCAGGGGCTGCACTCCCCCTGAGCAGGGCAGCTCCAGCAGGACACACAAACTCAGCCACACACGGCAAACCATCCCACTAACTGCACAGATTTGCATTTTCCTCACACCACAAAGGAGTTCAGTTCTAGAGATCTCCTCCCACACACACTGTCTTCACACAGGCACACAAATGCCAAATAATGCACTAAAGTGATAAAAACACCAAAGAAACAGGAAAATATCAAGAGACATCTTCCTAATAATATTGTGACATTATCTAGCCAATTACTGCTGAATTTGAGTTCTGAGTAAAGAAAATGTAATTCATTCATTGGAAGTACAAGGAAAATTTAAAAAAAACCTTCAGCTAAGTAAAACTATTTCTAAACAAATCAATACAATCATATTATTTTCCAATTAGCTAAATTAATTTTTCAAGGAATCCTAAGGGGAATAAATCTGCAGAAACACCCAGTTAAAATAAAAATCAGGTTCACCTACCACCAATTAAGTTTTAATTTTAGAACAACCATCCTTCCAAAAAGAACTATTTACCTTACATGAATCACAACATTGCAACCTTAGGAACACTTTAAAAGCGCATAAATTTTTGCTAGTTCTTGCTTACCCTGGGCTTAGAGGGAAAGCAAGTTCTAGCAAAAACTTCTAGAAATGTTGAACCTTAAAAAAAAAAGGGGGGAAAAAAAAGAAAGCCATGGCTGGAATGTAAGTCTGTAGGATGACAACCCTTTTGTTCTGTACTGTGCCCCTTAAGCCCCTTTTCTGCACCCATCTCCTAAACATATTTATTTTCCCACTTTGGAATGAAAACTGGAATGTGTCCCAACAGGAGCAGGCAGCGCCTCCGTCCCCTCGGTGCCTCCCATGGCAGCAGCGACCCCCAGGCTCGGCCAGGGCCCTTCCCAGCGCCCAGCAGAACTCCGGCACGGCTCTCCAGCAGGCAGGCGGCTGTGCAGAGCTCAGGGCAGGAGGAGACAGACAGACACAGTTTGGGACGGACAGGCCCCGCTGGCTGAGTTATTGCTGAGTGCCCCTGGCTCCTTGGCACATCTGGGTGCTCCATCTCCTCCCTCAGCAGCCAGGCAGGGCTGCTCCGTCCCCGGGGCAGCTGCAGGAACAGGGGAACTCCAGGGAGGGAAGGGAACTGCTGTGCAGGTAATCCAAAGCAATGACAGACTTCAGAGCAGACATATATTATATCTTCTGGGAGCTATATAATATATGCCCATGTCCATGTGGAGGCCTTGAGGGGATCTTCCTTTTGAACCACCACCATTTTCTGCCTCCATGACAGCAGCTTCTGGCTCAACACATCTCCGCACACGCGCAGGGCTGGGCATCCTCGCCGCCCTCGATGCACCTTTTCCTCCTTCAATAAAGCCCAAGCCTTGTTCCACGAGGGAGCCGAGCGCTGCTTTCCCTTGCGGCGGCAGCGGGGCGGCTCTCAGGCGTCCAGGCGCTGGATCTCGGGCCGGGGCACCACCTCGCGGGACTCGCTGCGCGCGCGGATGTACTCGCTGCCCTGGCGGCTCTGCTGCCGCCGGCCCAGCCGCCAGCGCTGCACCGCCACCGCCGCGTTCAGCGCGAACACCGCCGTGGCCAGGAACCCGAACACCTGCGGGGCACACACACCGCACTGGTGAACACAACAGCAGCAGCTGCACAGCAAGGCCCTCAGAAGTTCTGCTACCCACACCATCTGCACTGACAAATCATCGTGGCCCGGGAAATGATGTTTTTTCTTCTCAATGAGCTAGAGAATCTGCAAAAGCAGCTAAGATCAATGATCCCAGAAAACAGAGTTCTCTGACTACCAACATGACAATTAAATCCTGCAGTGCAGCTCAGGGTAAAGAACCCCCTTGTAAAAAAAACAGCTCTTCATCCAAAAGTTTGTTCATTCCTCGGAGTGCACACAAAAAGTGACAAGTCCAGAGCACCAGCCTCTATGCTTCTGCAGCGCTCATGTGATTTTAAAAACCAGGTTAAAAAGAAAATAAACGAGAAAATAATAAGAGGTTCGCCAACTCACACACAAAAGTAATTTGTTTGAACTGACTGTTGTAGATTTAAAACTTTGAAGTGCTACTACACTCACTCCAAAGAACAAAAAATCATCTGTACTGAGCAAGAACAAAGCAAATTATGCATAAGCAGCTTCAATTTCTTACTTTTTCTCTCTATCGTTTCCATAGGCTTGCAACATAGAGCACCAAAGAGAAGCCACCAAAGAGAAGGCGAGTTCAACTGTAAAGTGTTCTCTGCAAATCTTTCTTCTGCTTGTTCTTGCCTCATACCTTCAGACTAAACTCCAAGGATGTTAGCATTCTTAAAATAAGAACTATCTCACAGCAAATTGTGAAAATAGAAGTAAATTGTGATGGCAAAGGCAACAGGTGTATTCAATCAATGAGTAAAAGTTAATTTTAACACAAGGTAAGAGTCAGATAGAAACAAGTTTAAATTCTTACCACAGCAGCAATTTCTGCTCCAGTTTTATGGTTTAAAGCAGCCAGTACTACAGAGGCAATGAAAAAGAAGAAAGTGCTGAGTCCAGTGTTGACCAGATCCTAAAAAAATAAATTCAGTAGCATTACTAAATGATGGTTGTTTGCTTTATCAGAAGTGATGACACAGAAGGTTGGAACAAGAAGTGCAGCAACCCTGTGCCAGTTCCTCTGGTGGCCCAGGTGTCCCAGGAAGGCAGAGGCTGTCGCACAGGAGCAGCAGGAGTGGGAGCTGCAGTGCCAGGGCAGCCAGAGCACCCTGCAGCCCTGGCACATCCCCTCGGGGCTGGCAGGGGGCAGAGCTGGCAGCACAGAGCTCACCCTGCTGCACCTGCCCAGCGGGGCTGAGCCAGCCTGCGGTGTGCTCCTCACCTCCCCGCACAGCCCCTGCCCTGCCCACACCTGCCAGGAGCCCTCCCACCCTTCCCTGAGGCCTGCATTGAACAAAACTGCACCTCCTGTGCCACTTCTGGGAGTGACAGCTGCCAGCAGGGTAAGAACACAGATTTTTACCTATTTATTGCATAAAACTAGTATTTCAAGCAGACATTTTAGAACATACACACTGCAACATGCTCAGGGAAAACTGCTTCGCTCCAAGCAAAGGAAAACAACTTGCTCCACACAATTCCTGTCACTGGTGTTCAGATGGTGATGCTGCCATGCCTCACCTCAAACAGAGTCATGAACATGTCACTGGAACCAAAGGAGGAATTCTGAATGGCAGGTATTTGCACAAGAATGATTGCATCAATACAAGACTAACTGATCAGACTTGAGGGAAAAATTATTCAAAGGTGTAAATAAGAGAAGAAACAAAGTCTAGATTCGTTCAGGAGAAGGTGCTCAGTGTGTTATCAGGACACCTGTCACATCTGATGTGTACGGACTCTGCACTGTCTGCATGCTCCCACTAAACTGGGGAACACCATTCCCAAACACAAAGCTACCATGGATGAACAGCTGAGGTCAGGGTGGAGGGATCAGGAAAGGACAATTCAGCACAAACATCAAATCTGTGAGAAGTGAATATGACCACAGACAGAAGGGATTGACAGAAAACCTTCAATTAAAGATTGCTGTGCTACTTATAGGCTTGAGGTAAAGAAAAAAACCAAAAAGCCCACACAAAACCCAAAAAAACCCCACAAAACCACAGTGAACATGACAACTCCCACTACATGAAAGCAATCACAACAATTAGAATTTAAGGACAATTTGTTCTACTCAACTCTCTTCTCCCACGTGCAAGGCAGCCTCACTTCCTGTTACAGCTCCTTCACTTTTTCCATTTTTTTAATAATTGTTTTATTTTTTTCCCAAAGTGCATCTTGTGAAGTGCAATGAGAAGTCAGGCTCAGAAGACTGAAGACATAACTCTGAAGTGGCTCCTGTGGGTGTGAGTCCCCAGCTGTGCTCCAGTTACACAGCACAAGGACTCTGGAGGGAACAGCGCTGTCCAGCCTGCCCCAAAACATCTCCTGCCCCAGCCACAACCACAAAAGGCTGCAAACAGCAACTGCAGACATGGAAGGTTCTGGCACTGTGCTACTTACATAAAACAATCTATTTTGAGGGTACTGACTCAGCAACAGCTGGTTATCAACACTGAGTGTCCAGACTGCACGAGGCATCTCCGTGGCCTGAGCCTCATCTCAAACAGGGACTTTCCCAAGGAATCAGAGAGGTTCCCATGGCTCATGGCCACACTCATATCCAGATGTCACGAGCCAAGTAAGACCCAAACTCTAATCAAATAGTAAAGAATCATAAGCAAATTGTGGGTCTTACAAATTCCTACCGATTTTTCACCTGCCTGTGTACAGAGATACTTTTTTTACCCCTGCTCAAGCTCACTGAGATAGATGCTACCTGAGACCTAGGACATCAAACAAATCCAAATTCTATTAACTAGCTATTGCAGTTTTAATTATATAACATTTTCTTTGCAGAGATGAAATTTAAACTTTATATAAATAGCAGTATTAGAAAATTCATGGCATGACACAGTTTCTCCAGGCGTGCCTCTCTGCAGCTCTGAGTTTACACCTCCGACTGTGCTCCTGCAGTTGCCAACACGAGCTGTGGTTCTCACCTGCATGAACCTTCTTCCCACTAGAGGGGAAGTCTCACTTCATCTGCCACAGACCCAGCTTCAGCACTTCCACCAAGTCTCTATGTAAATATATGTGTGTCACCAAGAATGGAGAAACCACACATTGAGCAGAGGGCAGCCCCTGGATAATTAAAAAACCAGAAATTGATTCAACTCAAGGTCAAGTTGTGTATTTTACTACCAGAGTACATCTGGCATCTACAGGAAGGACCTGCAGAACAGAGACAAATCCCAGCAGAAATAACTCAGAAGAACTTGGTAATTACTGTAGGCAGGCATCTCAAGAGGTGCTGCCACGACCAAAGATAGGGACAAAAATAACTTCTGCACTCCTTTGGATTTATGGACATGACAGGTGGTAATCTTACCTTTGCCAGGGACACTGCAATGCTGCGCCCTGTTCCAGTATCCACATTTTAAAAAGAATGTTGAAAAATTGGACAGGATACAGAGCAGAGCCTCAGAAGTTATTGAAAGGAGGAGAAAATTTCTCACAGTATGAATCAAAAGAACCTAAACTGCTTTGAATATTAAGAAGATTGAGCTGTGTACACGAAGACTCCAGTGTTCAAACAATTAAAAACACTGGTTGTTTTAAAAGCTTAACATCAGAAAGCCAACAAAACTGACAGCAAAACAAAACAGCTGCCAAGTTAAGGCAGAAGTCATATTCAAAATGAAGCTAATTTTAATTGTAGGAGACCTAACCATCAGAACCAACAGCCAAATGTATTTAATATTCTACCCTTTCATTTCATATAATCTAGGTTATGCTTTTTCAGACACACACACACATTTTGTACTTCCTCAGTACCATACTTAAAGACTACATGGATGGCACATGAAGGTCTGTGATTTCAGGGGTCAGATGTACTCATTAATTAATCCTGCTGACCTCTGAGGTTCAGAATTGTCACCTTGGGGACCTTTCCAAAGGAGCACAGTGTAAGCTATAGGCCAGGCCTTCCCACTATATGACACATTGATCACTAGCTCCATGCTACAAATGGACCTGAAGGTTTCTTTCAAGCTGCAAAATATAAAAGCCTGCTGAAATTAAACTGCTGATGCCTTTTCTAGTGGACTTTGATGTAAATACAGCAGCAATTTGTCATCATCACTGGCATTTTATTCTAGTTTAATGTTTACAAAGAATATCAAATTCTACACAGAGAATTCAACAATTTAAATCTAAAGAAGTGATTCTGTCTTGAAGCTCCAATTTATTCATCTTTGCAACTCCATTTTCCCCGTTTAGGTCAAACCTTTTTAATGCAGTTAACAACTGATTCACATGCATATAATAAGGCTGAGTTTTGAAAAAGCTAAAATGAAAATCGTTTGATACCCCCAGAGCAGACTTTGGAGCTTTAGGAGCAATGACAGCAGTAACACTGCCATAGACACATGCAATGGTAACATCACAGATGCAAATAGCAATGGAGATCCTTAATCCAAAATATGGGAGCTACTACTTAGAGCAGAAAGATAAGAAAAGCAAAAAAACCTCAATAGCTTTGGGCAAAGTAAAAGGAGAAATAAAAGAAAAAAAACTACAGCAAGAAGCAGAGGACACTCCCTAAAATACTGCAAGTTTTTTCCACGTAAGAGAAAATGAATAATCGTGACAATAGGAAGAATAAACTAATTGAAAAAAGATGAGCTGCTTCAAATCTGTCCATGATGGAGCTGAAGTTCTTGCTATTATATTTATAGACAAAGTAAAACCACATCACAGAGGTAGAAGAATTTCTGCTGAAATTACAGCAACCTCATGAGACAGTGTGCTGTGCCATAAAATACTGTGCAGAGCTGCCATCCACAACAGAATCAAATCTCTGAGCTGAATCAAACCCACTCCAGGCTGCTGCTGCTTCCTTTCTCCCTTCCAAAATAATTCAAGTGAACAAATGACTTCTGGTCACTCGCTAGTTTATTTGCAAGTGATTCTGTTCAGTCCCCAGTGGTCCTGTCAGTCCAGCTGAGAGTACCCAAGGCCATGGATTTGCTCTCTGTCCCACTCAGGGGAGGACACGGCAGAGGAGATGTTGTAACTCATGGATTAAGATGGGCTTATGCCAAGAAAAATATTTTATGCTACAAGAGGGCAACGCTCTTGTTCTGCTGATTCTGCTGTGAAAGCAGGAAGCCCCATCCCATGATTCTGGAACCATCCCACACTCTGGTTTTTGAGGGTCCAGGCAGGTACAGCTCCTGGATTAGAGAGGATGGAAAAGCTGAACTGGTGCTAGCAATGAGAGCTCTGTTAACAGATCTGGCAACTACCACCAGGTCACTGCTGAGATCTTCCACGCTGCTGCTCAGCCCTTCAGGCTGGGACATCACCAGAGCTGCCTCTGACGCTCCGAGGCTCCAGCAGCATCCACACATCTTTGTCCACAGCTCCCCACAACCTCACACAAGCTTGTAGGAATCATTCAACCAAAATTCCTGCCCTGCCTTTCCATCCTGTACATCGTCCTGCACAGGTGCCCAGGTACTCTCTAAAAGGCAGACAATACCATATTGCAGCTGAAACTCGTGTAAACAGAGATAGCACATTTAAACTGGTGCTTGCTCTTGTCACTTGCTTTCTGAAATCCAAAATTTTACATCTTGATGGGGATTAAAGTGGCTAAACTGATGTACTCTGGAAGCAAAGTCTGCACATTTCAACAGCCTGACTTTGCCACAAAAGGTGACAGAAGCCAGCATCAGAATCAGACACCTGCTGGTGTCTGAGTTATCTTCCATAGAAGACAGAGCTCAAAGTAACATTTCCTTTTAGTTTTGTTTAGGTTTGCTGGTTTGTTTGTCAGGAGAAGGGAGGGGGAGTGTGGTTACTAATATTTTTAAATTATTATTTTAAATTTTTTTTTACAGTGACCTTAATTTTTCCTCCAACCAGTACTTTATTTACAAGGTTTGGGAACATTTTCCCTTGCTTCTATATGAAGGTGTCAAGTTGAAGGTTACAAACATACCAGTCAGTCCTCTAAACCAAGCACTCTGGTCAAACTCCCAGGATTTTGTTCTGTTATTAAACACTGTTTGAGTATTTTGCACTACAATTAAAAATGGAAACATGGTTAATCAAGCAAAAATAAGAGCAAGATAGAAAGAACCAAATTAACCCTATGAGCATTAACTGCCATCTCTTTTTCCCCTCGTATATTTAGAGTTACCTAGGTAAACACAAGATACACAAAAGCACTGCTTCCCCAACAGAAGAGCCCATGAATATAAATTTCAGAAAGTTACTGTCACAAAGCAATAGATCACACCTGCAATAACTACCAAAATACATGATCTTTCTTGTACTTAAAACTCAAGACTGCATTTATTACAGAGTAACATTTACACCATGCACCAAACCAGAACAGTCCACGAAGAGCCGAGAGAAAATTAATTCTTACAATTGTTTTTAAACACATAAAATGTTCATTTTTATCCTTAACAGGTACTGCTATTTTGAGAGCAGTAAGTATAAAGGTCAAGGATGACTGACTTAATTTTTCATTCAACAGCTAAGGAAAGCAAAATGGTTTTTTCAAAGCAGAAGGGGAAAAAATAAATTAAAAATATAAATAAAAATCAAGATTGCCCTGTGAAGGACTTTGAGCTATAGCTTTGTAATTACACTGTGCAGAGGCAAGGCTGGCAAGGACAGTTCTGTCACTCAGGCACATGGAATTTTCTACCAACTCCTTCAAGTGTCAGTTGCTTTGCTACACAGGGTTTCACTGCTGCAGAAATAAAAAACAACCAGCTCTGCAGAGATGATGAAATCAGTGTTCAGGCAGCACAGAACTCCCCAGCTGCTCTGTGTGTTCTAACACACACACCTGGGTCCCTGTCTGCTCCCGGGTGCTTCCCTGGCACTGAGTGCAGTGGAACTCTGATTTTGTGCTGTGCTCAGTTCTGTGCCTCACTTCTGAGCTGCTCTAAGCTGGAACACTGCAGTCAGACTGGACTCCCAAAAATACACTACCATAACTCCAGTGGGTGCTTCAAGAAAATCACTTAAAACAAAAAATCAATGGTCAAAATGTAATGGAAGATTTTTTTCCCTGCACACTGACAAACAGCTCATTCTACTGGCTGATCATGCAATGATTTACATTGGTACTCAGATAAACAGGTTTCCCCTTGTCACACAAACCTCCATCCAAGGGACATTGCCAAATTCCAGTGTTCCCAGCTCCCTGGCACCACTGAGGTGTCTCCCTGAGCAGGAGAGAGGATCCCAGTCCCAGCCCCAGGAGCTGATCCCAGGGCAGGACCCCAGTCCCAGCCCCAGGGGCGGATCCCAGGGCAGGACCCCAGTCCCAGCCCCAGGGGCGGATCCCAGGGCAGGACCCCAGTCCCAGCCCCAGGGGCGGATCCCAGGGCAGGACCCCAGTCCCAGCCCCAGGGGCGGATCCCAGGGCAGGACCCCAGTCCCAGCCCCAGGGGCGGATCCCAGGGCAGGACCCCAGTCCCAGCCCCAGGGGCGGATCCCAGGGCAGGACCCCAGTCCCAGCCCCAGGGGCGGATCCCAGGGCAGGACCCCAGTCCCAGCCCCAGGGGCGGATCCCAGGGCAGGACCCCAGTCCCAGCCCCAGGGGCGGATCCCAGGGCAGGACCCCAGTCCCAGCCCCAGGGGCGGATCCCAGGGCAGGACCCCAGTCCCAGCCCCAGGGGCGGATCCCAGGGCAGGACCCCAGTCCCAGCCCCAGGGGCGGATCCCAGGGCAGGACCCCAGTCCCAGCCCCAGGGGCGGATCCCAGGGCAGGACCCCAGTCCCAGCCCCAGGGGCGGATCCCAGGGCAGGACCCCAGTCCCAGCCCCAGGGGCGGATCCCAGGGCAGGACCCCAGTCCCAGCCCCAGGGGCGGATCCCAGGGCAGGACCCCAGTCCCAGCCCCAGGAGCAGATCCCAGTGCAGGATCCCAGTCCCACCCCCAGGACTCCAGCACCTTTCCTGCTCCTGCAGGTCAGCTCACGCTCACCTTTTGGATACCAGACTCTCAGTTCTCTCTGTACATCACAGGAGATGCAAATGATGAATTTCAGGAAAAAGAAAAAAGGATAATTTAGGCAAAGACTAAACTACAGCAGAATTCATTAGCTCTCTCTGAAAGCAACCATGCCCGAGCTCCTGGTGGAGCAGGAGCTGCTGTGTTCCCCATTCCCCTGGGCCACTCCTGTCTCCCTGCAGGATGGGCTCCCTTTGAGCTCTGAGGCATAAAAGAAATGGAAATTTGCACTGACAGGTTCCCCAGCTTTTGCATTTTTGCATATTATTGATAGTGCTGCACAACACAGACAAGGGACTGTTCTTTCATCTTGCTGGAACAAACCAGCCTCTCTCCAACACACCCAGACAAGGCTCTTTTCTGCCCTCACCAGCTCCATGCTTCTTGCATGTTTACCTCAGGAAAATATGAAAATGACTGGCAAGTCTCTAATTAGTATGAAAACAAATATATTTTCCCCAAATGGCTAAAATGATACATTTTTTAAAAATTCAGCACCTTTGCACATCTGTTAGATGCTAGTCCATACTCATCCACATTTCATTCCAGCCAGGGACAAGGGACATCTGCCAATATCCACAACACATTGGGAAGAATTATAATTTTAATAAACTTTTAAAGGAAACAATCCTGTGTTGGACAATAGCAGCTGATGGCCAGGTACCTTCTAATACACAGGATCATTTGAAAGCAAATGTTTGCAATGGTTCCTAGGAAGAAGTGGTATTTTTAAAGAAAGATTTTTTCCTAAATTTAAGTCAGTTGAATTCCTTCAAGCACTGCAACAGCCTCTTCTTCTCACACAGCTTCTAAAAGCAATGCTTGAGACTTTCCATAAGGGAAATATGCATTATAAAGTCATATATATTTTTAAAAGCATGTATCTTGATGAATTTATACATAAGCAGGAGTGACTTCTTCCTAAGGCACTCAGGGATGTGAAGGACTGTTGCTCAGAAAGCAACTCCTGTAGTAACTCTGTCATATACACAGGCTGCAAAAGTGTAAAAATAACCACCAAAACACAGGGAAGTAATAAATATTGAAAGAGGCAAATAATGTATGAACATACATTTAAATTGTAAAAAATAAAATGCCAAAAAAAGCAAAAGAAAAAAAAGTCAGCCAGAACCCTACATTCTTAAATTTCTTACTAACTTGGCCAAAGTAATGTCCCACAGGTGTTTTATGAGCAAGCTTTGATCTCACACTCTACTTGCAGGAGCAGAAACAGCTGTAGAATCACAGAATGGTCCCAAACACTGAACACTGAAGATAATCTCCCACTCCTGCCAGAGAAACAGTCCCAACTGTTTGTTAAAATCAAATAATCATAAATAAAAATCAAATATAATCAGATTGCTGAAATCTGTAAGACACACCGGAAAGCAGGATGGTCTCATCAGTTCAACAAGCTGCCAGTTCCCTTCTCACCTCTGGAGAGCTCTGGTACAAGGATGGGAGAAGCATTTCATCTCCAGCTCACAACTAACAGAAGGAGCCTTGGGGGATCATGGCAGATCCCTGCTGCCTCTGGATGTGGCCGTGTGAGCTGAAGCAAAGCCCTGCAGGGGATTCCAGGGGCCCTGTGCCTGATGTCCAACCTGCTCTCATTGCTCCAATGCCACTGAGGAGGGGCTGCAGAGTGTGACCACTGCTCAAAAACTGAAATACCTTTATAAAAAAAACCAAAGAAATCCCAAAGCACAACTGATTGGATTTTTAACCCCACCCCCTTCCCCAAAACATCTCCTAACAGGTGCTATGCAGGCACAACTGATGCCACCACAAAGGGATCATTTCTGGACAGTTCAGCCACACAACACCCTATCTATGTACCAGGCACTCCTAGAAGGAGTTCATCAACTAACTATGCAGCCCCAGGGTAGAAAGGATCACCTAATTCCACATTCCAGTCTCAATTTAACCAAGTCATTTAGGCTGAGAAACTAAGCAAACTGCTACATTAATAAATTACATTTTAAATTTTTTTTAAATCACACAGAAACCTAAAAACCTCTGGGACTCTGACAGTACTTGCAAAATTACTGTTATAACATAGAACACTGGCACAATTGTATCTGTACTGTCCAAAGAAGTTGGAATAAATATTGCCCTTGAAGCTGACAGATCTTTTACTAGAGTGACTTAACATGTTGATTTTGTGACCTCTGTTTATGCAACCCAGTCTGAAAGTTTAACTCAGAATACAGCATGAAAATAGAGACATGTGCAAAAGGAATGTGCACCACCAGCAGTTCTCTTCCTAAAACTCCTCACATCTGAGAACACGTTAAGCATTGCCAGTCAATGTTTAATAGTTAGGTGTGTAGGCAATACAAAACACCCAATTTTCACAGAAAGCACTTAATTTATACACTACTGCCCAATGATTGTATTAGCCTATGTAAGAAAATATATGTAGCAAATTTGTCCTAATATAAAAACCCCCCAGGTTAAGAGAGAACAACATGCTGCTGTAAATCAGCATCTGTCCAAGTTAAATAACTACAGGCTGCATTTTTATCCACTTCACCCACACAGCCTAATTGCTGGCATTAGCAGGAAGTTTGTCCTCCCAGAGACAATCTACCAGAACACGATTTTAGTTCTATTAGTGTAGTTTAATCTTGCCACATTTCACAGCTCATTCTGCTGTTAGCATTCAAAATAAATGTAAGTAAAATGTATACTTTACTCAGCATAAAGAACACTCATACACAATACTAAACAACAGGAGAAAGCAAAGCCCAAAGACCAAACTTAAACCAGATTTGCAGCTATTTTTAACACAGGGAGGATTCAAATGAACTTACAGTAAGATTCCAGTTGATCTGGGGTATTCTTGTGTGAAGGCTGAGACTGAACAAAAGCAGGAGAGCCCCGGTGACCACCAGAGCACTGCAGCTGACGAACTCAAAGAAATACAGGCCCTCGCAAGGGGAGCATTCCATGATGGTCTCTATGCAGATGAACGCGGTCAGCGCCAAAAGCTGGGAAGAAAAACAAGTGGGGAAAAAAAATAAATAGATTTGCACATTTTGAAAGTAGCCACAAGTATTCCTGAAATTTCCATTGGGAACATGATCGGTTTACACTCAGGAATGTGTGATTTCAGTTTACAACAGGGCACTGTGCAGGGAGCAAAAACAAAAGCAAAGTAATGTTTGATTTTCTGGATTTGTCCCATTCAACAAAGAACACTTGAGCACATTTACAAGGACTCTAACATCAAAATGACCAAGACACCCCAAAAAGCATGAAACCCTTGCAGGCCACTGGCTTAACATGCAAACAGCACCTGAAACATTTCATTACATTTTTTACTCATGATACACCATTCCAAAACTAGAAGATGGAATGCATTTGTCAACCTCAAGCACAATTATAGAGTATTAATGTTGTGTGATTGTGAAAGACATGTCAATAAAGATTATTGCTTAAAATTCACTACCAATTGAGATCTAAATCAATTCAAAATAGAACGGATTCAGGATTTCTACCAGTCTCCAAAAATGCCTGCCTTTTTCACATTCATCATCATCAGTACACTGTATTTCATATAAAACATATTTTATCATTCCTTTATAGCACAACAAAAGAAGCAGCTAAGAGATGAAGGAAAATCCCCTGGTGCTGCAATCACAAACATGGAACTGGGATAATGATAGGTCACTCTAAATTCAGAGGATGAATTAACACATGTGCACTCTGATTTCAACAAGAGTTGAATTCACCATTTAGGATAAAACCCTAACACTCTCTGTACTTGAAAATAAAGTCTGCCCAGTGGACAAAAGTAAATATACCCCCCAAGAGGCCAGTAGCAGCCAGCAGGGACAGCTGCCACCACCATGGGACATCACTGGCACACAGCTCCCACACCACGCCTGTAGCAATTGCATGGATGGTTTGGGGGTTTTTTGTTGTTTTGTTGGGGTTTCTGCATTTTCCAGGACAAGCAAGGAAGGCCTTAAGAATGTTTTGCTTTGGTTTTCAGGACAACCACCCCCCTTCCACCCACTGACATTTTTTAGAAAGAATTCTCTTCTTGCTGTGCCACAAAATTCTATCGAGGCTGCAGTAAGCACTTCAATGTGAGGATGAGGAACTAAGGGAGATTCTTTCCTCAGAGCCAAATACTCAACAATCTGAATGTGCCGCACAAACATAAGCTTAGAAGAGTGACAGAAGCCAGGATAAAAACCAATTTCTGCTAAATCCTTCTTTGCCAATGTCAGTGTTTTGCAGATACACTTCCTTCAACACTCTTTATGCTTCATCCATTGGTTTGTCTTTGCCTCCCACAACAAAACTTGCAAAATGAAGAAAGAGGATTTTGGAAGATGTAACCAAGAAAGCATTTTTGCCACTAACATGAGCAGTAATTCTAAGAAAAGGACAATACCCCTCATGCTCATTTGCCACAACTTTAGAATACAGCAGAAAATGTAAACTTAAAACCAGATTAAAACTCAACCAAACTACTTTAATAAAAAACTCACACTTGGTTGGAAAGCCTCTCACAGTTCACTTAGCACATGTTCATTAAAGACAGCAGATGCCACAATAATTTTTGTCAGCTAAGAGAGCAGGCCAATTCACATCACACAAATTCTCAATGGATACCCAGTGATTAAACACTTCGGATTTTATCTTTGACATTGAATAGCTTCAGAAAGAAAGATCATGTGTGAAATGGAATAGTCAGAATCAAAGCAGAATCAAACTATGATTTCAGCAATGACACACATACCAAAAAAATTACTGTCCAGACACAGCCTCATTTTAAAGTATTAGCACGTCATGAAGTTCATCTTCGCTGTAATCACAAGCCTCAAAACTGAAGATGACACTGAATGCAAGTTTTAAAAAAGCTTTAAAAACCAATCTTTGCTCTTTCAAGAAGGATCAACATTAAACATTAATGCTAAATGTTAGCCAGCAAAATTTCTGCTTCTAGATTCTCCAATATAATAAAGTTTCTATTTTTCTTGACACTATTTTTAATATACTACGACACTTGTAATCTTTTGTTTTCTTTTAAAAGGTATGGTTCTGCAATATTCTCTACAAATACTGCAGCACAAGCCTCAAATATTAGCTTCATTTTCTCAAAACATGAACAGCTCTGAATTGTGCCACCAACATTAGGCTGAAGGAGCCAAAATCTCTGGCACATGAAGCGCTGCACAGGGCACCAACTCTGGTTTTGCTGATAAACTTTTACCCTGACTCTTCTCCACACCAGGCAGCATTGCTCCTTCAAGGCCAACACACCCTTCTTGGCTTGCAAAGCTCAAAAGAGACCAAAGAGTTTCCTGCAAGCAGCATTAGAAATTAATTATGTACTGAAGAGGCGCTTGGAGCAATGAACTCAATCCTGTGTTATTTACATATTCCCAAACCCAGAATTAATAAACTCCAGGGCAACTCTACATTTAGATTTCATTTTATCCCTTAAGAAACTATAAAATACATTTACTTGTGACACACCCTTATAAGAAAAAAAACCTTAGCTGTATACACTTAGGCCTGACTTAACCCAAAGCATTTCAAATGCAAGTAAAGATGTGCCATCAGTTTAGGATGTATAGCAGCAGCAGTGGCCTGGGGTGTGGCAGCCCAAGTCTACTGATAAATTCATCAGAGAGGCTGGGAGAAAACCTCAGCTGCTTCCCTGTCTGATGGAGGCAGACAAGAAAAGGACAATAGTCCCATACACACTGTTTACTTCTATCTCTTTGGTACTTCAAATAGATTGCAACTACATCCATTAGCATTTTTCTTGCAATAAAAATATATGTTCCCCTTCTCAAAGACTGTCCATGCTGCCAGTGCTACAAACACTCCCTCCTGCCACTCCTTCCTCACAGCAAAGCCATGGCAAAACATGAAATCCACATTATTCACTTCATCAGAAAAAAGCTGTCCTACAGAAACTTCCTTTTTCCTAATCACAAGAGAAATCTCAATCCTCAATACAAAATACATTCTCTTTAAAACATCAGGATAATCCTGTCCTCCTACACGTTTATAAACTCGCCAGAAGCATCCTCCCAGCTTGTAGTTACAAGTTATATGAAAACTCAATGAAACATACTTACTATCACTTTCACTGGCCATTCACCCAGAGAGGAATCTAACTTTGCTTTCAATAAAAAAGCAAACTGCTCAGAATACAAGAAATGAAAGTGAATTCATCAATAAAACATACTTACTATCACTTTCACTGGCCATTCACCCAGAGAGCAATCTAACCTTGCTTTCAATAAAAAAGCAAACTGCTCAGAATACAAGAAATGAAAGTGAAATACACAAGGTTGATTCCACAGCCCCATGACTTAGAGATCTTTAAGTGTTGTGCAAATGCCGCCACACGAACCAAAGCTGCTTCTCAAAGGCCAGGGCTCATTCACTGAGAGGGTTCATTAAGGAAAACCCAACCATGTGCTAGCATTCATTATCATTGTGGTTTTTATTGATGAAGTAAGTACCTTATGAGGCAGTGTAGATAAATGAGGCCGCGCAGTACCAGGGCACACGCCTGGCTGGCAGGGCTGTGAGGCGGAGTGAGTCCCTGGCTCTGCCGCAGCTCACAGCAGATCAAACTGCTGCCTTGCCTTTCCATGCCCACTCCACACACCCTCTCCTGGGAAGGGGAAGCAAGGATCAAGAACCTCCAGCCCTCCTGGGCAGCCTCCATGCTCCCGCCAAGTTTGCACTGCTCCAGGTGACTGAGGCACGAAGCTGCAGAGAACAACCCAACTCCCCAGCTGCCACAGCTCAGTCCTCGCTTTGTAACACTCAAGACCCAGGATCCTGCTTCTGCCTCCCACAACTGCAGCTCCAAGGCTGGCTGAAAAACCCCAGAAAACCAGGGAACAGCACAGTATCAGAGCACAGGTCTTGGCCAACAAATACACCATGACATTTGCCCAACACAGGAGGCCACCCCCACTTTCAAATCACACATCTTTTCATAGTTTAGGGTGATGAGATTTGACCTGTTTTTCCACAAGCAGAAGTTTCAAGGCTGGTTTACCAAGGAAAAATGAGAAGTTGAATGTGGTGGAAATCTCTTCTTACATGAATTACTGCTCTCCCCCACAAATAACACAGCTACAGCTTTCTTGCGCCAAGGCAAGAGAGAAAGTTTTCTCTGATGGACAAAACAAACTTTTCCATCTGTTTTCTCTGCACCAAGTACTTGGAGAGTTTTCTATTCCACTCTAATTCCTCCAACACCCTAAAATTTGAATAGCCCTCTTTTACTACTAATCCTTGTCTTTTTTTAGCAGTCGCTTTTGGTTTCTCTTCTACTTCCACTCTTAGAGTAAGTACAGTGAATATTGCATTAAAATGCAACTTTGTCCTAACAGAAACATCTGCTAATGCTGGATGCTCAGCTCCATGCAGAGGTATCCCTGGCCAGCTGCAGTAACACGTTTGTCTGGTAAGGATCTGGTCTACAAAGCAGGCTCAGAAGGAATGAGCTGTGTTCAGGTAAGCTGAGGAAGGTCTGGCTCTGCCAGGGTGTGCAGTGCAGCCCCTGTATTGTGACAGAGCATCCCTGCCCTGCATCCCCCATCTGCCACCACCACAGCTCACAGGCAGGAGGAAAAAGCCCCAGGCAGAGGGTTAAACAGGAGACGTGCTCCCCAATGATGCCCTTTTGTGCTTTTAGCCCCGAATAAAGTGGCAAGTGTTACTGGCTGGGGTGATTCCTGCACTGAGCCCCCAGAGCAGCTCCAGGAGCCACCACAGTTCAGGGCCACAAATTCCTGAGAGCCTCTGCTCCTGGATCCAATGTCCTTGGAGCCAGCCACACCAGCCTCCCATCATTATAGCAATTCATCCCAACTTCCCTGCAAAAGGAGAAGGGCCCTTAATGAAGAAATCATCTGCCCCAGGGCTATGTAAATGGCTCATATTTACATCACTTTCTTGGCAACACAGGCACATCAGACATAAAACACTCTATTTCTCAAAATGGAGAAGACCTGCTGTGACAGGTACCAACGCTGGAAAAGAACTTTTAGGAGGTTGCTAATGGTTTATTTTTCCTGTCAGAATATGTTGTGCTATATTTTTGAGGAAAATAATCAAAGAACTTTGCAGTAAAAATAAAAAAAGACAGTTCTGCAATGAAAACAAAGTAAAAAATGAGTTTTCCTGTTTATCTAAAACACTACCACAGAAAGCCTTATTGTGTGGTTAAATGACATAATTACGCATGATTTCCAAAAAACCACAAAATGGTCAGCATTTTTTCTGCCTGAAAAATACCCACAGAATTTTAGGAAGAATGTCACACTAGCAAGACATTTTTACATCCAGACTGTTTAAATTAATGGTACAGCAGAATACACATGCACAAAATAGGGAGGAATATATTGCTTTTACACCGCTTAAAGTATCTGAAGACTTTGAACTTTCTGGAATTAAAATCTAGATTTATTGTTCTCATTTCCTTGGCTCAGCAGTCCCAACTTTATGCATGAAACGAAGTGGGTCTCATTCCTTGCAAAGCACATGCATTTCCCACATCTGAAACAGCTGGCACAGATATGAATATTTGGGATCATATGGCTCAAACACAGTCCTGCTCCTCCAGCAGGAAACCATCTTTTACCCTAAGCAAAAAATGACTGATTTCCCTGCTCTGCATCCTCAAGACTCCATGAAAAGTGTTATTAACTCTGGCAAGAGGCTTCAAGGGGCCTTAAATCACAAAGGAGCATTAAAATTTCCCTGCAAGATAGAAAGTTTAGGAAAACAACACTTACCAGAGAGGGAAGCTTAAGCACCACCAGTGATTCAGCACCCAGGGTAAACTAAATTGTGCTCTAATGGCACAAACAATCAAACCAACCCAGAGAAATTCAACCAGGCCTCCCAATTCACCTCTGATCTGGTTTTGCTGGTGATGGTAGAAATAAAAGCAGAAAATATGAGTTTCAGATCATCATTGCACCTCTAGTGCTTTACACAGAGCTGCCAAGTTTTCATTATTTCTTAGTTCACTTTTGGCTGTAATCTGGCAAAACTCCAGTGCAATAAATTTTGTGGAATCTTTACTAAATCAGCTGATCTTTTGCCACCTCCAGCAGTTTTCTATAACCCTAAGATTCAGCTACTGCTGACCTCCCCTTCTCAGTGTAGGCAGAAGACCAATTCCAAATTCAGAACATATTGTTGATACCTGAAACATTTTGATGGTGTATTAGGAGAAAGGGTCATATTTAAGAGTGAGGGTAATCAACACTCAAAATCAACAACAGAATGATGGTTTTTCCAAAGCATTTATGACATCAAAACTAAGGCTTATTCTAAAAAAAAATGAATTGAACTACAGTTGAACAGAAGAAATTCTCAACTGGCTAAACCAGAAATGCATCAATTTTTAAAGTGAACTTAATCATAGAATCTAGAACAAAAAAAGCTATAGATGTGATGTGGTGACTTATTTCCTGCTAACTGCATTAGTACAGAGTTTTGTTATTGCTTGGACACACTTATATAACAAACATTCTTATCTGCTAGATAAATGCAAAACCAATTCCAGCTCAAGTACCATTAAACACACAGCAGGTTTTGACAGATAAAACAAATATAGTTCTTCCTAAGAAAACAAAAACATGAACCCCCCCCCAAAATCTGATTTAGATGTATTTTAGGTTTCATCCAACAAGCAGTTGACCAAACAAACCACTGAACAGCATCTGAAGCCAAGGCACATTGCAAGTAGGTTTTTTGTTTCAGGCACATGACATTTCCCTACTGAAATCTAAATGAGATTCAAACAAACCTTCCAGATTAGACAAAAATGAATGTAGTGTGCCACCTGTCCCATAAACAAAAGCCCCTCAACAGTTTTTTAGCAACCCCACCCTACAGGAAGGTTCACTTGAAGACCATATGGAGAGCCATGCTTTAAACAAAGCCAAACATAATTGGTTTCTCCCACCAATTCCTCTCCACAGGAACCTGTGCCTCCAGTCCCTAGAAACTATAATTCTTGTGTAGCACAAATCAAAATAATTTCATAAGCAACAGGTCCTTTAAGACAATAATGAAAAAATCCCAACACTGAGTCTCACATTTTTAACTTTCCCATTCATATTCTGTATTAATCCCTTAATTCCTGAACAACCCAGCGAAGCGAACAACTCATAAACAGAAAGGTTTATTTTGTATCTACAGTACATGAATTGCGTCAATGGCTACAGCAAGTGTCATCAAACAGAGAAACTAAAGGAGGTAGATGGTTCTTCACCCCTTTTTCACCATATCCTGATATCAGAGGCTCAATTTTCCTCTTCACTGACTCGTGCTCATTCTGGCAGCATCTGCAAGCAGATTTTACAGCCATTCTAATTCCCAAGCCCCACGAGCTGGTCTGTTAATGATGCTCCCTGGTGCCAGACAGGGCAGGTTCCTCAGAGGCAGCTGCAGCTCACCATGGTGGGATCATCTGGCTCAGTCAAATTCTCTCAAGAAGCCTCAGTGCCCCTGCCTGCCCCAGGAGCAGAGAGGGACAGGCCACCAGCCCGGGGAGCTCTGCACACAAACCACTGCAGTGGGGCCAGACCTCAGAACAGGGCTCCAGGGTGCTGATAAAAACCATAATGAAAGCACTCACACAACAGTGAGTGGAAATTCTTCAACAGCAGGATTACCCAGCTAGGTTTCTTCAAGTCTAATTTTATCACAATCTGACCAGCATTTGCATATCATGTTCTTCAACAAGACAGGCAAAAATAGGTCAAAGAAACCATCATAGATTTCTTTGGTGCCACACTGAATGTAATTTTGTATGCACTGAGTCATCTGCATCTTCCTCAGCCACTGCCAGCTGCAAGTAGTGGGGGCAGAAGGAAGAATAAAATATTTTCCTATTAGTCCCATTTGCTGCTATACTCCTACTCATGCAGGCTTTACCACAATAGTAACACAAAGTAAAAACTGGCTACAGGTAGCAAAATGGAGACTAAATCCAGCTTAACTGCTCCGTTAGCAAGCCTCATGCTCAGGCACCAAAGCAGGGAAATAAAACCTTCCTTAAAAATCACTGCCAAATCCTGTTGGTCTTGCAGACTAATTTAATAGTCAGTGCCACTGAAGCCAGCAGAGTCCCCAGTTCTGCACCAGCATTTCTGAGTTGCTGTAACACCTGTGTGGGTCAGGAGGAGCCTCCGGTGCAGCCCCCAGCGCTCCCTGCCCAGCCTCCCAGCAAGGCTGCAGCGCCCTCCCCTCTCCACTTCTGGCACCTTCCATTAAGTCAGGCTGTAAGGATGCAGAGCTTATCATACTTTGCTATTTAAACAAAATGGGCAGATATACCTGCCCTGTTCTTGTCTCAGGGCTGCACACACACACTCTGCTGGAACACAGCACATTACTGAGATCCTACTTGCGTGATTTTTAAATAAAGTACAAAAAATCCCTATTGCTTTACTCATGAGAATTCTCTGTTCAGCTTTTAAAAAAGAAAAAATCAATACTTCTGAACTGGCTTCATGTTCCCAGGCCAGCCTGTGCTGGAAACCTGTCTAGTCAAAACAATATTAAAACACAGTAAATCTGGTAACAAACAGATAACCTAAGTAATTTCATAATTATAAGAAGTAAAGGTATAATTATAAAATCTGTCAAGTATTTGGTCTGCACAGCCTCTAGTTTAACCAGCCTGTTTGGCTATTTCAAAAAGTGAAAGTTCTATTTCATCACTATCAGAATCTGTCTGTATCCTTTAGAATCCCGTTTAATCCCAACTATGAGTAACCATCAAACATCCCACAAATACTAAGACAAGAAAGGAATTTTAAGGAGAAAATAGTCAAGAACTTAAAGTAGTCCTACAGAATCCATTGAAGTTTATTGGGTTTGTTTTGGTTTAAAGGAAATGGTGCAAAATGTCCCTGCAATCCCAAGGTTCCCAAGACTGTAACCCGAAGGCCCCCGTGGATGCCATCCCTTAAAAGGCAAAAAGAGTCCAGACATCCTGGAGAAGGAGAACATTCAAACAGGAGATGTGGCCAGGACAGGCAGAGCCCTGCCAGCTGCACTGGGGAACGCAGGAGCCTCCGTGCTGGACAGACTGACTGACACAGGGGGGCAGGACAGACCGACACAGGGGGGCAGGACAGACCGACACAGGGGGGCAGCACAGACAGACACAGGGGTGCAGGACAGACTGACACGGGGTGCAGGACAGACTGATGCAGGGGTGCAGCACAGACAGACACGGGGGTGCAGGACAGACTGACACGGGGTGCAGGACAGACTGATGCAGGGGTGCAGCACAGACAGACACAGGGGGGCAAGACAGGCTGACACAG
>NW_005054445.1:1412375-1417879 GCF_000277835.1 Geospiza fortis
GGGGGGAGGACAGACTGACCCAGGGGTGCAGGACGGGCTGACACAGGGGGTGCAGGACAGACTGACACAGGGGTGCAGGACGGGCTGACACAGGGGGGCAGGACAGACTGACACAAGGGGGCAGGACGGGCTGACACAGGGGGGCAGGACAGACTGACACAGGGGTGCAGGACGGGCTGACACAGGGGGGGCAGGACGGGCTGACACAGGGGGGCAGGACGGGCTGACACAGGGGGGCAGGACAGACTGACACAGGGGTGCAGGACGGGCTGACACAGGGGGGCAGGACAGACTGACACAAGGGGGCAGGTGTAACTCCGCAGAGCAGCACAGAGCCCCTGGTGCCTCTGCCCAGCTGCCCATCCTGGGGTTTTCAGGGCACAGCAGCCTGAGGGAGCCCCTGGCAGTGCTGTGAGCAGCACAGAGCTCTGCAGCTCTGCTGCCCTCGCCTCCAGCACCCCCTGCACCAGGGGCTGCACAGCTGCACCACAGCAATTCTGAATGTTACTAACTACAACAGCATCTCTGCTTTGAATATCACTGTGCTTAACAAAAGGTTTCCTCTACATTAGATAAAACCGTTTCTAAGCATTAAATACAACAATTTGTTTCTTTCACAAGAGCTTGTCATCAAACAGCTAATTAATCTATTCATGACATCCAAGTGGCAGTATCAGTTCCTAGCATGAAAGTCATTTCTAGCATGAAAATAATTTCCTGAGACAGAAGCTACTACAGATTGTTAAAGACTTGGAGAACTTAAGCATTTAATAATATTCGCAACCATGCTCACTGCTTTCTTGCCACAAGTATTTCGGTTCAAAAATGTACAAAAGTACAGAAAATTCCTAATATGGAAATGGTAGTAGTCAATTCATAAAGTAACTTGGAAAAAAACTGCCAGACCTGTTTTGAGCAATGCTGTACCACTGGCAGATGTGCAGCATTTGAAAACGCCCTGGGTTCGCTTCAGTGCAAGTCACAGCAGAAGCAGCACCTCGTGCAACCCATCACAGCACAGGACGTGCTCCTGCTCACTGCCACTGCTGGGCTTTCAGGCTCTCCTGAATGAAGCAAACAACCCCAGCCAGGTCAGCTCACTTCCAACCTGAACACTTTGGGAATGCAGATACGAGCGAAAGAAAATTTAAAGACACGCAAGCATCATCACCTGAATATCAAGTTACACATTAACAGAAGTTTAACTGGATGCTGGAACACTTGTCAGGGTAAAAATGCATCATATTCTTCCACAAGCTAAGGCATTACACAGCAGAGCCTTAATTACAGTTCATTAGACACCACAGGCAGGAATGTGATACTCTGAGTTATAGTTCCCAGTTTAATTTGCACACGGTGAGATTAAAACATCAGAGGATCTCTGCTCACCTGAGCCCCCACTGTGGGCTGTGAGTGGCCTCTCGTTCTGGGTGAGAGCTACACCAGCTCTAGGACCTCTGTGCCCTTTGCCACCAATACTTCTGACCCATCTTTTCTCTACTCATGGCCAGGTGTTCTCACACCTATTCTACAGCAGGCTGGTGTTGTCCAGCTTTTGCTTCCCTCCTCCCATATTCTGGAGTTGATGGCAAAAGTTCCAGGGAAACCAAAACATCACTTCCATGTTTTGGAAGCAGCTATGCAAATCATCTGAGAATTAGGTGACCTTTTTTTTTTTAAATAAGAATGTATTTTTAATTGCAGCTCTAGTAAGTGGTGACTTTAGCACTACAGAACAACAGCAGCTGACCCATTGGTAAGATGCTGCCTTGGAGTGGCTGCCTAGAACAGGGGCTGGACAAGGCTAAGAGAATAGAAGAAGTTATTTATTAAAGACCTTCAAAAGGCACATTTCGGGCAGTCAAAAGCCTCTGGCAGGGGAGGGGCTACACCCAAGATGGACAATGGAGGTTTTCAGACAATTATAAGTTTGGTCCATTCACATATCAGGGGTTAATCCTCCAATTACAGCTTCAGGTAATGAAGTCATATTCCCCCAGTTTCCTCCCTTCCAACTCACTTTTGTTTGTACTTTTCGGGGCCTGAGGCTGCAGTGTGTCCCTGAGTTTCAGGCCTAAAAGAATTGTTTAGTGTGATCAAAACATGAAGAGAGTTAACTAACACTCCATATGGAGTTTATACACTAATGCAGTACAGGATTTGAAAAATATGAAAGCTAAAATCCTAAAGGCATCAAGATGTCTCTTCACTGTGCATTTAGTTTTCTTTGTATGCAACATTTCAGTAAAAATTATTTGCCGAGGTCCTGAAGCAAGAGAGATTTTTTTGAAATGCAACTTTGAGCACAGGATGATGACGGCTATTGGAAAGTGTGCAAGTTGATTTTGCAAAACGATGCACTAACTCTCAACAGAAGTAACAGATTCCTCCAACACTGATTATGTTACAACCTCTTAAATTTCTAGTCCTTGTCTTATCTCAAGATGATAATTAAATCACTAGGGAGCCTCATCAACGAAAGATATTACCAGAAACATTACAAGAAGTAAAGATAGCTTTCCAATTACTAATACCATGAGAACTACATTAGTGTAGTGCATCTATTACTTATTGCACTGGTTCATTATGGAAAGGAAAAAAATACAGCATACTTGGTACAGACATAGTAGGAATTTCTCCTGAAACCAGAATTTAAAAACTATCCACCATCTTAAGAGGGAAATTAACAGGAATTTGGAGTTTACTGGCAGGAAGATATGATCATGGCCAGATGGTAGTTAAGAGACACCATGAAAGAAACCAAAACCCATTCACCTTTCTGTGGGAAGAAAGACACAGTAATTTCTTTAGTTGTTCACAGAAACAATAAAAAGCAAAGCTAAACAGAATTATCTTATTATTCTTCCATAGTAAATATTAGGATAAAAAATCACTGCACACCAATGCAGATCCACAACATTTAAAGATAAATCTTTTTGAAGAAAAGTCAAGAGTTTCAGAAGCACTGAAGAGACACCTGAAAACTATTTCTAAGCATATTTGTGCATTACAAATTTGATCCTCTCAATATGATACAACAGCCTTTTTCTAAGACCAAATACCAGAGATCACCAGTATCTGCTGTGATACTCAACATCTTCCACCAAAAATCAAAGCTCAGCACATGACAGAAAAAAGTCACAATTTCTTACAGTAGCACACATTCATTGTTTGGAGAGTGTAAGAGAATAAAAAGGTGGACAATGCAGATCATCACAGAGTGACTACAAATTGCCAGTGTGATCCTGGGATGATGAAAGAGGAGAAGTGTCGGGAAAAGTGACATTGCAGAGAGGTGGGGCCCAGCCCCAAGGCCAGCTGTGCTCAGGCTGGGGCTCTGAGAGGCCCCTGTCCAGCAGAGCCCCTTGTCCAGCACTGCCCAAACCCTCCTGTCCTGCTCCTGCAGCACAAACAGGGCTGGCTGAGGGCACAAGGGCCAGGAGTTACAGCAAGGTCGTGTGTTAGCACAGAAACACAGAACAAAGAGCTATAAATGCTCCAACTAAATCCACAACAAAAAGGAGGAAGGCTTCTATCCCTCCAAAATGCAGAATAAATGAAGAGAACTAAACCTTAAGGTGAAACCACCACCTGTGAATAAAAAAGGCAGGTAAGGGCTGCCAGGGATCTGAAGTTCCCTCTGAGTGTCTCCTGCAGTGCTCTGCTTTTCACCAGGAGCACCGAGTGCTTCCCACAGGACGGATGTGACCTCCTCAGAACATCCCCCCACTGCCCTTTATTCACTGAATTAACACCCACTGACAGAAATCCAAACTCCACCACAACCAATGCAAAAGCCATCTCCTTTCATGCACACTGATCCAGTGGAAGTTCCCTGACTTGCAGATGGCAGCTGCCTGGGAAGCACCCAGCTCCCTGCTCCAGCCCCCCATTCGAGCCAGGAATCACACCCAGAGCACTGCAGGGGCAAAGGAGCAGCCACGTCACACAGGCCCTCAGATGTGACACATCACACAAGAGGGGAGGTCGGGGGCTCCATCTAATCCTCCCCTCCAGCTGAGACGCTGAGCTCAAGACACGAGAAGAAAGCAGTAACTAAATATGAGATTAATGAACACCTCAGAATAGCTTTCAGCCAGATTCTAACAGTCAGCAATTAGCTTATTCCTTGGAACATAAATGCTATTACTTTAATTTTCCAATATAATTAACAATGAGAATTCTCAACAGTCTTATTACCCATGTAGGCATGCATTCCCGGCTTTTGAATTCTGTTTTCTTCATCACAACAGAACCTGACAGCCCAGAGTTCCACTGTAGTCCTGGCCTCTGCAACCCATTTCTGAATCTGGAATTGTATAATGACAGTAAGCCACAAAACAACTTTTTTTCAGTGCACAGCTACTCTCCACCAATGAAGATAGAATTTTTTATTCTGAAAACTGTGAACATCTGAACTGCTATTCCCACCAGATTTCATTGAGCTCAGACTGCTGCCTCCCCTGGCAATACCAAATGCTACAGACAAGAAGACAAGAGCAAGAAAGGAGTGATACTTCCCAGTGCACTCATCAGCATCTCCAGCTCAGAGACCTCCCAAGCAGAAGTATTATCTTCTTTAAAAGGAATCTCTGATGGATTTTTGTAGCATTTGGAACAAACACATGAGGAGAAGAATGTCTAGGGCTGTCTGAGCCACAGAAGCCATCACCAACCACCACAAATGCCATCCACCCTCTCAGCCAGCACATGCTAAGGGGTTTCTGCCTCTTGCTGCTCCCCGCAGAAGGCTGCTCTGTGATCCCAGGTAAACCATTCCTAACTGCTGCCGATGTCACGGGAACTGACCAGGCACAATTCTTCACACCCGCCGGCCCAGCTGCTAAAGGCGTCACATGTTACTTTAAATCAAATGCCTGTGCAAACCTGGCAGCATTGCAGTGAGAACCAACCAGGTTTCCAACAGGATCCTGCCTGGTTTTCCTTTCCTCCAAGCCTATGAGCAGCCCACCTGGAGCCACACTCCCAAAAATACCGGGCAGCAAAGGGCAGCCACGACTGGCCATGGGAATTTCAGTCGGAAATGTGTCTGTGCCCAGCTTTAATGACAGTAAGATCCTTGAAGGTGCAGAATTACAATAACCAAGGAAAAATAATATCAATAATGCATTTGGAAAAGCTGAAAACGAAAATGAAGAGGCGGGGAAAAAGCAGACAGTCTCATCTAAAATGAAACCATTTCCAGCAAAGAGGGGGTACCTCCTTACCAGCTGATCTCCTTGGCAGGACAGAATGGGCCCCTCCTGACTCCCCACAGTAAACACCTCTTTTCAGCAAGCACACTCATGAGAAACTGTCCTTAGGAAATTCAAGGGAACGGGGAGAAAGTACTGAAATTAAACAAATCATTTGAGGACATCCAAAGCAAAGTTTTCCAGTGATATCCATTTCATCATTGTACAGCAGTCTCTGTGGGAAGTATTACAGCCCTCAAAAGCATGAGAAACAAATTCATGCCAGAAAGAAATGAGAATAAACTGTAA
>NW_005054445.1:1417907-1420885 GCF_000277835.1 Geospiza fortis
CACCTCTCCCTCCTTCCATGAGAAAAGGTACTGCTCCTTTTAAACACCAGAAGGTCAACGGAGACAACCTCTCCAAAGCAAAAACATTTCTTTGGTCAGCACACAAATGCACTGGCTTCTCCCTGACTTCCCTTTTGAGATCAAAGTCCCATTAGAACAAAACCAAAAGGCACAAACCAACCATGAAAAGTCCAAGCTACCTTAAGTACTCTCCCCTTCCATTTCCCTTCATGCCCTTTGTCTGTCCCTTCCCACCTGTCTGGAGACTCCCTCAGGTGTCAGGAGCCCTGCACACTCCTTTTCTGCCGTGGTCCAACACTCCCCACCTTCCTCCAAGCTGCTGCTGTAAGGAGGCCACAGCTGCAGCCCCAGTACAGATGTTCCCTCACAGATCCCAACAAACACACACAACTATTTCAACAGAACACTGAGATACAGGTAAAGGCTTCCTTTCTGAAAAGCTCACCTACCTGGCAATTGTCAAAATCAGGGAAGTCATTTCAATGCTAAGCTGTTCCACATGGGCCCCTTCCCTTACTCCCTCACTGCTCCTCACACTGCTGTTACTGACCACTGGCCATAAAGAGCAGATGTAACCCCTAAATTGCAGTTTTCCAGTCTGCAACCAAATCTAAACTTAGCAAAACCCAAAACAAGGCTGAGAAATAAGCTGCACAAGACCATACATGAAACATCATCATAACCCATTACACTGGTGTCCCTTCAAAGGACATTTTGGGGCATATTGTCTTGAAATATTAATGAGTTAAAACTATTGTCCCCTCTAGCAGCACTTACATTAACTCCATATGCCTACAATGTAATCATGGTTTCCCTCCTGTAACAACCCCTTTATTTGAATCCGTAAAGATAAATCTACAACAAATTAACAGAGCCTTACACCTATTTTAAGTGATGTGGGGTTTTCCCCGTTCCCTGTTCCTTCTGCTTTTGACAGTCAAAAATGGGCATTTGGAAGCAGGGCCATCCAAGCCACAAAGAGCAGCAGTTTTCCTTCCCTCAGCACCACAGGGCAGTTTGTGGGAAGCCCTTCAACCAAAGATTAGAACAAGCAGCAGCAATGTCTGCCTCGAGCTGATATTTTGCCTGTCAATCACAAATGTATTTTAAGATAAATCCTGATGCTAAATGAAGCACATGCATTGTAATCTTTCCTGTAACATTCTTTTATACTATAATACACTTAGAGACTTTTATCTTAACCAAAACTTGCCTTTTTCCTTTTTGTAATGTTCTTTAGAGTGCCAGGAGTTCCTTCTTGTTTTTAAGAGATAGAGTTCTACACCACAGACTTTGTTACGTTTCAGCTCCTACAGTATTTTTGTAAAGGCATTATTGAATATTGTAATTGCAATAATTATACTTGGCAAATAAGCAACCTAAGTACACCATGGAATGTGCTCTCTCTCCTTTCTTTTCCAACACTGCTCAGTTTTCCATTGGTTTGCAAATGTCAGTAGTCTCCTCTTCCATTACCATGAATGGGGAGTTTTTTTGCGTACAAGTAACCAGGCTGAGGTGGTGCACAGCCTTCCACCCTACACTAGCTAACCTTATTTCTTTTTAACTGCTGCCTCTCTGCATTCATACACTCCTGGGAACCACATGCAATAACTCAGATCATTCTTATGAAATTGGCACCAAGCACAGCTCAGCTCCTCTCAGGACACTGCTCTGCAAGTATCAATCTCCCCAAGGATGAACTGGCAGCAGCAGTGTCTTTGTCCAGGGACAAGGAAACCTCTCTAACTCCAGCAGAGTGTGGTTTTCCCCCATCTTTCTTTACAAGACTTAAAAACTTATGAGGTGTACTCCATGCGTCTTTGGGATTTGTTCCAAGCAAGTCAGATTTAATAATAAAGGATTCGGTTACAATCAGTAATTAGTCATTTTAATGACAAGTTTTTAACAAGACTTGCCATGGTTATTAGCGTACTGCTGAAAGGATCTGCAGTAGGAACTGAAACAAAAATCCCGAGGGCGGATTATTTCAGCATATCAGGCAGCACCAGCCCAGGATTTCCACCACATGGACAGTTTTTAACAGCTCGAAGACAGGTAGATGTTGCACAGTGATGACAGATCCCTTGGCTCCAGTCCTGAACACACACAACGCACACACTGCGCTAACACGCTCACTGCTACCACTGCAGAGCACAGATCCTACCCCGCGCTGAGGAGATGAGATGGAAACAAATCACACTTCCAAATCCTGGATTTTACTGGGCATTCATAAAAAATGAATTCATCACTGGCGTCCTCTATAAACTTGTGTGCAGCTGAAGCCAGGATACTTCCAATGTGTTTTTCATGAAACCTGTATGTGCAAGTTTTGCCTTGTACTAACCAGCAGTGGATTTATATGCCAAAGTTATAAATACGAAATATTAAAATGTTTCTGGCATCACACTTTTCAAAGAACTTGTTTAAGTTACAAGAATTTGCAGCACCCTGTAAGAAATTACTTTAAAATCTATTTCAAGGTGATTGCCATTTGCATAAAACACCTCTTTTATTAAGATCCTGAAAAACACATTTGTTGATTTGAAAAATATAAATATCATAGACTTGGAAAGCAGATCAGATGAAGGCACTAGCAGCACAGAAACTGCTGAAATGCTGCGGTGTTTGTTACGCGTTTCACTGCTGGGGTGGTCCGAGCCTTGCACGGGCTCCATCAAACTGAACCAGCCCAGGTGTCCGAAGTACACGAACGAACCCAGCTCACGTTTAATTTCACAATACAAAACCTCACGTTTGGTGTTCGGGGTTTTTTAAGGGTTTCTTTCTTTTTACTCGGCGCACTTAGGAGAACTTCAGCCCTCTAAGGGCAAGCAGGCGAGCGAGGGCTCTGCGAGCTCCGCACCCGGCACCGGGCGGGTCCCCCGGGGGAACGGCGGAGCCTCCCCCGGGCACCGGGCCGCTGTGAGCGGGCTCGGAAGGTGCGGTGCTGGCAC